>NC_044032.1:582544015-582864729 GCF_901765095.1 Microcaecilia unicolor | reverse complement strand
ATAAAAGTCACAATACCTTTTATTAAATTTAGATATTAGATATGTATCATATGTCAAAGAATAAAGTGGTTGCTCAAAGCATATTCTAAGCACAATCGCTCAACTGCAAAACACTATGCACAACTTTGTGCAAAAACACACTCAGAACCTTACTGTACCATAAATATTACACTGGGCAGAACCTAATACACCAATATACCACCCATAAGGAAAATGCAGACCATCAACAATATGAAACAAGGGATCATATCATCACAATTCTCATGTAGAGCCACAAAACACCCTAATTCATGTTTAATGTGGGATAAAATGCCATAAGTAAGTAAATAAATAAATAAATATAAACTTTTAATGTTGAGCACCTGATTCTCAAAGTGGACATATTCCAAACACTATAATGAAAATAAAATGATCTTTTCTACCTTTGTTGTCTGGTTGTCCGATTCTGCTGCTATCTGTTCTCAGTGCAGGTCAGGAAGTCATCCTCCTTAAATATCTCCCTGACAACCCAGCCAACCCCCCCCCCCCCCCCCCCGCTCTCCCAGTAGTAAGGTAAACAAACCATAAACCAATTTCTACAATTGGTTACACAAGGCTAGAGGGCTTTCACTGCAGCTCCTGCTGTGAGGATGGAGGTAAATCAACAATTTAAACCTCTCAGAGCACAGCAGGGGAGACTTAGCCTGTCCAAGCCTCTTATACCGGGCGCCTATGTTCTGCTCCCTCTCTCCCCCACACCACCTAGTCCCATTCATCTTCTGCTCCCTCTCCCTCCTCCAAGTTCCACTCACCTTCTTCTCTGTTCCCCTTCTCCCACACCCCTAGTTGCATCCATCTTCTGTTCCCTTCCACCCCCTCTAGTCGCATCCATCTTCTGCTCCTTCTCCCTCCCTCCACCCACAACCTTTAGTCTCATCCATCCATCTTCTGCTCCATAGGCGGTCGGTGGCCCAACTATTTGGGAAGGCTAAAGGGGGCGGGGTTATGGGTGGGGCCAGGGGTGGAGCTTAAATCCATAATTGTCTGATAACACACAGAAAAAATAAATAAATAAAAATAAAAGTCACAATACCTTTTATTAAATTTAGATATTAGATATGTATCATATGTCAAAGAATAAAGTGGTTGCTCAAAGCATATTCTAAGCACAATCGCTCAACTGCAAAACACTATGCACAACTTTGTGCAAAAACACACTCAGAACCTTACTGTACCATAAATATTACACTGGGCAGAACCTAATACACCAATATACCACCCATAAGGAAAATGCAGACCATCAACAATATGAAACAAGGGATCATATCATCACAATTCTCATGTAGAGCCACAAAACACCCTAATTCATGTTTAATGTGGGATAAAATGCCATAAGTAAGTAAATAAATAAATAAATATAAACTTTTAATGTTGAGCACCTGATTCTCAAAGTGGACATATTCCAAACACTATAATGAAAATAAAATGATCTTTTCTACCTTTTTTGTCTGGTTGTCCGATTCTGCTGCTATCTGTTCTCAGTGCAGGTCAGGAAGTCATCCTCCTTAAATATCTCCCTGACAACCCAGCCAACCCCCCCCCCCCCCCCCCCCTGCTCTCCCAGCAGTAAGGTAAAGAAACCATAAACCAATTTCTACAATTGGTTACACAAGGCTAGAGGGCTTTCACTGCAGCTCCTGCTGTGAGGATGGAGGTAAATCAACAATTTAAACCTCTCAGAGCACAGCAGGGGAGACTTAGCCTGTCCAAGCCTCTTATACCGGGCGCCTATGTTCTGCTCCCTCTCTCCCCCACACCCCCTAGTCCCATTCATCTTCTGCTCCCTCTCCCTCCTCCAAGTCCCACTCACCTTCTTCTCTGTTCCTCTTCTCCCACACCCCTAGTTGCATCCATCTTCTGTTCCCTTCCACCCCCTCTAGTCCCTTCCATCTTCTGCTCCTTCTCCCTCCCTTCACACACCCCCTCTAGTCTCATCCATCTTCTGCTCCCTCTCTCTCACCTCACATCCCCTAGTCCCATCCATCTTGTGCTCCTTCTCCATCTCTCTCTCTTACTGACCCCCCCCCCCCCCCCCCTGTGGTCTGTTTTTGTTTTTTTACCCTTCGCCAGCTGGTCTCATCCCTGTCTCTTTCTTGTTTTCCTTCCAGCACCCCCCCCCCACCACCACCACCACCACTGGAGTCTTCCGTTTTTTTATCCTTCCAGCCCCGTGGAGCCTGGTATCGCCGCCCCCCCCCCCAGTCTTCAAATCCCTCAAGTTGGCAGCAGCTTCAGCGAGAAAGCAGGACACATTCTGCTTTAGACCTACCCCGGAAGTCTTTCTTTCTCCTACAGTTTCCCTCCTACACGGGAACAGGAAGTTGAAGGAGAAAGAAAGGCTTCTGGGGGCAGGTCTAAAGCAGCGTGTGTACCGCTTTCTCGTTGAGGCTCCCGGTGGCTCAGGGATTAGAGGATTTGGGGTCGGGGATCATCACGAACCTTCCTCAACCTACACTTCCCTAACTGCAAGGGCCTGAAATACAAGACGCTACACGTGTCAACCTTTTCCTACACGAGCACGCAGTACTGGAACACACTTCCGCGCAACCTGAAAACGATTCACGAACAAACCAACTTCCGCAAATTACTGAAAACACATCTTTTTGATAAAATCTACGGAAAGAACCAAAACATATGAAATCCACACTCACTGCTCCGTTATACATCAACACATCCACCTAAGAATTCTCAACCCTGAAATCACCACACTCATACCTTAACCAAAGAAGATGTATACCATAGGCTATCCGTTGTTTATATGCTATATATTGTCCTCAGAATCTCTAGTTTTTCGTTGTTTTCCTTTCAATGTTTCTATATTCTTTTCCATTGATATATTCCTTAACGATACTCTGATTTGATTTGATTTGTTTTGTATAACTCTTCACAATGTAATCCATAACCGAATTGGAACAAAATGTAATTTCCATTATTCTTAATGTATTGTAAGCCACTTTGAGCCCACAAAAAGGTGGGAAAATGTGGGATACAAATGCAATAAATAAATAAATAAATAAATACCGGGTGCTGCGATGGAAGAAGAGAGATGCTGCTGCAGTTCACTTGGGGGGGGGGGGGGCAATTGGGCATTCGCAAGAGAGCTGCTCTTTTTCCTTGGCTGTGCACTGATTGGTGGAGGAGTAGAGAAAATGGGGTGAGCCTAAGCTGTGATTGGGTGGGCCTGGGCCCATTCAGGCCCACCCGTAGCTACGCCCCTGCTCCAGATTTTAAGGAAGCATTGAAGAGGTCAGACAGTGGAGCCATAAGAACTTCTCCAAGTTCCTTGAGTACCCTCGGATGTATCCCATCAGGCCCCATTGCTTTGTCTACTTGCAGGTTAGCTAGCTCCTCACAGCCTTCTGAGAATCGGTCCCAGTCTACCATATATCCATCCCCATTATCATTTGTTTTCTGTGTCCTGCCCGGTCCTTCATCTGTGAACACAGAACAGAAATAATTGTTAAGCAGTTCAGCTTTATCCTTATCAGATTCTACATATTTCTGCCCCTCAGCATTGAGCCTCACAATGCTATTGTGGCACTTCCTCCTTTCACTTACCTATCTAAAAAATGTCTTCCCCCCCCAAAAAAAAATTACTGTATTGGCTCTCTTTTCCTCTTTGCTTTCTTGACAGCTTTCCCAGATTCTCCAGGTATTTTTGTCTGTCTTCTTTCTGTGATGCCTTGTAATGTATGAAGGCTAACCTTTTTTCCCTAACCTTTTCAGCTACTACATTTGAAAATGAGAGCAGCCTTCTTTTTCTTTTATGTAATTTTCTAACATAAAGGGGGAATTGGGACTTGATATATTGCCTTTCTGAGTTTTTTTGCAACTACATTCAAAGTGGTTTACATATATTCAGGTACTTATTTTGTACCAGGGGCAATGGAGGGTTAAGTGACTTGCCCAGAGTCACAAGGAGCTGCAGTGGGAATTGAACTCAGTTCCCCAGGATCAAAGTCCACTGCACTAACCACTAGGCTAGGTTTGTTGCCTTTAAAATAGTTCCTTTCAATTTTGCCCACTGCTGTTCTACTTCCTTCAGCTGTTCCCATCCAACTAACTCTTTCTTGAGAAATTCCCCCATCTCAGCAAAGTTAACATCAGAAATATTCCCCTCAATCATAAGCACCAGGTCTAGAATTGTTCAAACTTATATTGGTTCCATTACCTACTACTAGAACAATTATTTCTACAGAGAATCCAAGATCCCTTTGTTTCTAGATGACCCCGCAACAGGGACTCTCCCATCAACATCTGACTTATTAAAATCAGCTATTAGTAGTACTTCCCCTTTCCTAGGTATCTTGTGAATGCTTTAATTCTCTGTCCATTTCTTCTGACTGTGAAGGAGGCCTGTATATCACACCAATATGAATACATTTCCATTTCCTCTTTCCAGTTTAACCCACAGTGCTTCTTCCTTACCCCATATGTCCTGCAACTCTGTCACATTAATATTATTCTTAACCTATAATGCCACTCCTCCATCCATTTTTCCTACCCTGCCCTTCCTGAATAGATTATAGCCAGGTATAACTATATTCCACTCATGGTTCTCAGTGAGGTATGTCTTCTGAAGGAAAGGATAGTGAATTTCCTGGAAGAAAATGAGTTGCAAGATCTGAGACAACATGGTTTTACCAAAGGGAAATTGTGCCAAATGAATCTCATTGAATTCTTTGATTGGGTGACCAGAGAATTGAACCGTGGACGTGCTATAGAAGTAATCTACTTAGATTTCAGCAAGGCTTTTTGACACGGTTCCCCACAGGAGGCTCTTAAATAAAGATAGGACCCAAAGTGGTGAATTGGATTAGGAACTGGTTGACGGACAGGCGTCAGAGGGTGGTGGTGAATGGAGTTCGCTTGGAGGAGGGAAAGGTGAGTAGTGGAGTGCCTTAGGGATCGGTGCTGGGGCCGATTCTGTTCAATATATTTGTGAGTAACATTGCCGAAGGGTTAGAAGGTAAAGTTTGCCTATTTGCGGATGATACTAAGATTTGTAACACAGTGGACACCCCGGAGGGAGTGGAAAACATATAAAAGGATCTGAAAAAGCTAGAAGAATGGTCTAATGTTTGGCAATTAAAATTCAATGTGAAGAAATGCAAAGTGATGCACTTAGGGAGTAGAAATCCAAGAGAGGCGTATGTGTTAGGTGGTGAGAGTCTGCTAGGTACGGATGGGGAGAGGGATCTTGGGGTGATAGTATCTGAGGATCTGAAGGCGATGAAACAGTGTGACAAGGCGGTGGCCGTAGCTAGAAGGTTACTAGGCTGTATAGAGAGAGGTGTGACCAGCAGAAGAAAAGAGGTGTTGATGCCCCTGTACAAGTCATTGGTGAGGCCCCACCTGGAGTATTGTGTTCAGTTTTGGAGGCCGTATCTTGCTAAGGATGTAAAAAGAATTGAAGCAGTGCAAAAAAAAGCTACGAGGATGGTATGGGATTTGCGTTACAAGACGTATGAGGAGAGACTTGCAGACCTGAACATGTATACCCTGGAGGAAAGAAGAAACAGGGGTGATATGATACAGACGTTCAAATATTTGAAAGGTATTAATCCGCAAACAAACCTTTTCTGGAGATGGGAAGGCGGTAGAACGAGAGGGCATGAAATGAGATTGAAGGGGGGCAGACTCAAGAAGAATGTCAGGAAGTATTTTTTCACGGAGAGGGTGGTGGATGCTTGGAATGCCCTCCCGCGGGAGGTGGTGGAGATGAAAACAGTAACGGAATTCAAACATGTGTGGGATAAACATAATGGAATCCTGTGCGGAAGGAAGGGATCCTCAGGAGCTTAGCCTAGAATGGGTGGCAGAGCTGGTGGTTGGGAGGCGGGGCTAGTGCTGGGCAGACTTATACGGTCTGTGCTGGGCTGGTGGTTGGGAGGCGGGACTAGTGCTGGGCAGACTTATACGGTCTGTGCCAGAGCTGGTGGTGGGAGGCGGGACTGGTAGTTGGGAGGTGGGGATAGTGCTGGGCAGACTTATAGGGTCTGTGCCAGAGCTGGTGGTTGGGAGGTGGTTGGGAGGCGGGGTTGGTGGTTGGGAGGCGGGGATAGGGCTGGCCAGACTTATACGGTCTGTGCACTGAAGAGGACAGTACAAATAAAAAAGTAGCACATATGAATTTATCTTCTTGGGCAGACTGGATGGACCGTGCAGGTCTTTTTCTGTCGTCATCTACTATGTTTACTATGTTCATGACTGCCACTAAATCCAAGTTGGCTTCTATCATTGCATCCTCCAAGATCAGGTAACTACTGTAGAGAAAAGATGGGGGAGGGGTCAGAAGGCTAATACAAATAACTTTTAAAGTCTCAAAGGCACAGATAAATCTCTGATTAATACCAAACCAGCGCTAACAATCTATTATCAGAAATTAAACAGTTTTAAGATAGGAGCAGTGCATAACATATAGGTGAAAACAAGTGAATATCAGAGGTTTAAGGGTTACCATATGGCTCCAGAAAAAGGAGGACGGATTGAGCCAGCCGGGTTTTACTTCCATTGCTTTAAGCAATGGAAGTAAAACCCGGCTGGCTCAATCCGTCCTCCTTTTTCTGGAGCCATATGGTAACCCGGCAGTAGTGCACAAGAAACAGTGAAAGGCAGTGTGAATGTATTTATTTATCTTTTAATATATACAGGAAAGTATGGAGAAACAGAACAGAAAGCCAGTAGTTTCAGTCAGCTAAATAAAATAAGTTTACGGATCTGTCTTTGCTTGAGATGGCCCAGCAAAAGCAATAACAGGCTTGATCCCACAAAGCACATGGTAGAAAGGTATGTTTTTTTTCAGGAAAAAAAAAAGCCAAACCTCTGCAACAAAAGCCTGCCTCCAAGATCAGGTAACTATTTTAGAGACAAGGTGGGGAAGGGGTCAGAAGGCTAATACAAATAACTTTTAAAGTCTCAAAGACCATACATCTCTGATTAATACCAAACCAGTGCTAACAATCTATATCAGAAATTGAACAGTTTTAAGATAGGAGCAGATTACTTACTCAAGGTCAAACAGTTGGTGTGGAAAGGTTTAATCAAATTAAAGTGTCAAAGCCATGCAACCCTATGCTCATACCAGTGTACTACTATCAGCTAGTTAAGCCAGTATTTCTTAACAGAGTACAGTAATTTCCTACTATCAGAAAATAATCATTTCCTTTACTTCAAGTCTCTTCTTCTCATCTCGTTAAAAATTAAGACCTAATTACGTTCATAAACTTATACTCTAGGAACTCAAAATTGCTTATGTGGTTAGACAATAAATTGCTATGTGTGTTCTAATGCGATTTCAGCCTGGTGGATATAATTGTGTTATTGAAACAGTTTGGCAAGCCCTCAAGCAATAAAGTCAACTGGCAGGCTAAAGTTGTGTCACAGAATAAATGGTTCAATCAGAATGTTTATGATGCATTGTTCCTTTAGCATCCTGAGGCAACCTCTTGGTCATAAAATTAATAGAATACTGACCTCCAATAATTCAAAAATCACACATGGGATGAATGTGCAAGGGTTAAGATAAAAGGTTTGTTGCATATACTTTTATAAAGATAGCATTCAAATTATTCAAGTGCTTTCCCCAATGTGCAGCTGCAAAATCTCATTGGGTTTAATAAAAATGTCAATATTCTTTCATAATGCCCATAAAAAACCATGCCATACTTGTGATTAAATGAAAGACTGTGTTAGCCTGGAGACAGAAAGACTGCAGACTTAAATAGCAAGCACGGGGCATAATTACTAGATAGAAATCAATATCCCTCTGGCGTACATTTGCCTAAAGAAGCAGAGCACCATTTAATCAAGGTTTTGTCTCAAGTTACAACAGTGTTAACAACCATTTGTTTTTAATCTATGAAGTCAGTTTAATATAATAAGATCATTTTAAAGGGGCACTAACCATGGTGCAATAAAGTCAATGAGTACTGATAAAGATTAAGTTCCTATCTATTGGTAAAAGCCTGCAAACATTTTATTGGGACTTGAAGTATCTTAATATTATGAATGATATATAATTAAAATGAAAGTGAAAACAGAAATATTATAAAATACATTCAGGATATAATTGGTATACGCTGATATATTAGAAATTGTATGAGAAAGTAAATTATGACATTTTATTCATTGTTTTGAATTGGGTCTAAAACAAGGACAAGTTTGAAATAGAGAGCTGGATTTTCAGCCTGATGGTCAGCTGATTAAGCACAGACACTGACACAGCACTGTCACTGGACAATTAACAGGTACTGTATATATGCATTCAGTGGTGACACTCCCTCCCCCCAGTATTCTGTCAGTCAAATGGATCTGTCTTTTATGGCATAAACCTACTACTACTACTACTACTATTTAGCATTTCTATAGCGCTACAAGGCATATGCAGCGCTGCCCAAACAAAGAAGAAAGACAGTCCCTGCTCAAAGAGCTTACAATCTAATAGACAAAAAATAAATAAGTTATATTTTAAGTTATCCAAGTTATCCAAGTCTAACTGGATAACTTAAAAGATAGCAGTTGAATATCCAGGTAAATCCCAGCACAACCTTTACTCTATCTCTAACTCAGCCTCTTGTAATCCAGATGACATCGTACAATTTAACAATTACGTGGTCAGATATTCTTTAGATAACTTTAAAAAATCCAGATAAGGGAATTATGCTTTGGCCACTGAAATGCCAATGTTTATCTTGTTTGAATATCAGTGCAACTGTTTGTGTACAGGATTAGGCGGCTGCCTAATGCTTACACTGTGGAGTGGAAACTGGATATTTAATCCAATTTATTAGTTTGGGGATCAAAGCCAGGACCAAAGTGTTCTAGGAGGATCAATAACTGGTTCAGACTTTTTAAAGTTCACTACAAAAATAACACAGCTGAAGCAGATTAATAACTGTATCAAACATATAAGTGAGACGTGACCGACTCACCTGCAAATGCGCAGTAGAGTCCGAACGTTCAGAGCAACAGTCTAGAGGTGCGGCGACTCCGCCCCGAACGCCTGGCGAGTTCCACTCCCCCTCCCTCTGAAGTTTAGACGTCATCCAAAGGCGGGGCGACTCCGCAAGGATGGTGTGAGGGGAGGAGCCATGGCGGCGCTGACGACTGACGTTTCACCCCAAGAGGCGTGGCCCCGGACACCCACGTGACTCGCCTTTCTCGCCTCTGATTTGTGGAGCCCTGAGGGGAGGAGCCGTGGCGGCAGTGACGACTGACGTTTCACCCCAAGAGGCGTGGCCCCAGACGCGGAAATCGAGTGCCGGCGGTTTTGGGAGAAGGACATGGGGGGAGGGTAGGGGAGAGATCAGGGTTACTGGACATGGGGGGGAAGCCAGGGGAGAGAGGAGGGCTGCTGGACATGGGGGGAGGGCAGGGGAGAGAGCAGAGTTGTTGGTGGTGGGGTGGGGTGAGAGGGGGGGGGCCATAGGAAAACCAAAAACTAGCCCGTTGTTACGGGCTTAACGGCTAGTATCTATATAAAAAGTCTTCCTCCTGTTTATTATTATTGCTTTACTCCTTTACCCTTAGGTCCTACCACCAAGGTGGCAGAAGTCACACAGTTCACAAAGGGGCTGATGCAGAAAGCAATTGTGGGCTTAGCCATGGGGTTCTTGCAGGCTGTACATATGCATCAAGTTATACACAGTGGAATTGTGCGCAGTTGTTAGTTTACATGCAGGTTGTATTTAAATATATGCTAATGAGATAGTTAAGGTATTCTGAGCAATGCAGAGAGTATGCTGCTCTCTTTTGACATGAACAATGCAAGCATTTTTACGTGAAGGTCCAGGGTAGCAGAGAGGATTTCTTGTCCATCTTTCACATTCAAGTGCTGGTTTTATCTTGTTATGCAAGTGGAGGGAAGTCTGTGCAGGTTTTAAAGGCTGATAGTAAATAACAAACATGTGCTCCTTTCCAAACAAAACTGTATATTTAAAAAAAACAACAACACATTGGCACCTGTTCTTCTGTGCCTAAATATCAGCCTCAAAAATTTCAAGGTCAAACAATTTTTCCAAGGCTTCTATTTAAATGCAGAAAAACAAGGCACCAGTGTGTGCTGGTTTTATTTTGGACATATGCACAAGAAGACATGCTTACCTGAAGCCATGCTTACCTGAAACCTCATTTGCTACAAATGTTTCATGCATAAAATGTGCATAGGAACATAAGTATTGCCATACTGGGACAGACTGAAGGTCCATCAAGCCCAGTATCCTATTTTTAACTGTGGCCAATCCAGGGTTACAAGTACCTGGCAAGATTCCAAAACAATACAATACATGTTATAATGCTTATCCTAGAAATAAGCAGTGGATTTTCCCCAAGTCCATTTTAATAATGGCTTATGGATTTTTATTTATTTATTTATTTATTTATTTATTGCATTTGCATCCCACATTTTCCCACCTATTTCTTTTAAGAAGCTAGCCAAACCTCTTTTTAAACCCTGCTAAGCTAACTGCTTTTACTACGTTCTTTGTCAACGAATTCCAGAGTTTAATTACACGTTGAGTGAAGAAATATTTTCTCCAATTCATTTTAAATGTACTACTTTGTAGCTTCATTGCATGCCCCCTAGTATTTTTAGAAAGAGTAAACAAGCAATTCATGTCTACCCATTCCATTCCACTCTTTATTTTATAGATCTTTATCACATCTTCCTTCAGCCGTCTTTTCTCTAAGCTGAAGAGCTTTATTTGCTTTAGCCCTTTCTCATAGGGAAGTTGCCCCATTCCCTTTATTATTTTTGTTGCCCTTCTTTGTACCTTTTCTAATTCCACTGTATCTTTTTTGAGATGTGGTGACCAGAATTGCACACAACATTCGAGGTGCGGTCGTCCCTTGGAGCGATACAAAGGCAATTTGCTTCTTGCATGCTGTAGTATTACACTCAAGGTGGGAGACAAATACTCAGACATCCACTCGCGGCTCTATAGCACACCTTTCTGTATCGGGGCCAAAGTTCTTTCTTTCTCCCTAGGATGCAGATCAGAGGTACACACCCTTGGTGAGATAATCAATGCTGTTATTAAGTAATTATCACTTACAGATTAGCAGGTAATAGAATAGAGACATAGTGGCTCTGTATTTACTGGCAGATGGTCAAAAGCAAATGTGGGTGCTGGAGGCCAATAGCGCTGTACTAGCACCCGCGTTTGCTGCTGCTCAATGATCAGAGCCAGCAAGCCATGCAACAATGAGCTTGCTGGCTCTGAATATAATGAGCATGCAAATACATGCTAAATAGGGCATTACCTATTCCTCCCCAATGTTCAGCGGGCAACGTGCCAAACAAGGGTGCTGCTCCCACGGCAAACCCTACACCAGCTTGGAGCTGGCATTAGGGTTTGCCTGAGCATTGAGGAGGAATGTAGAGACCCTATCCAGTATGAATTTGTATGCTCAAAGCCCCCCCCGAAACACAAAAGGGCTGGAGGTCTATTGGACCTCCAGATCCCCCTACTCTACCCTTGGCACAGGGCTAGAGGTCCAGTGGATCTCCAGACCCCCATCCACCGCAAAAAAAGATTAAGTCCCTGGTGGTCCACTGTGACCCCAGTAGCCCCCCCCCCCCCCCCGTGACACAGGGGGCTGAAGATCTGATAGAGCTTCACCTTTATATGGTAGGTAAGCCACGCCATGGGCATTCCAGGATGCACTGGGCAGGGCAGAGAACCGCCATTTTGAAGGTGGTGCTTGGAGGAGGAGGGAATGTTAGGTTGGGGGCACTAGGCCACCAGGAAAGGTGAAGAGGGGGCTACTAGGGTCACTCTGAACCACCAGAGATTTGATCTTATTTGCAGGAGGGGGTGGGGGGTCTGGAAGTCCACCAGACCTTTAGCCCTCTGTGTTTGGGGGGAGAAGAGCCACTAGAGTCACACTGGACCACCAGGGACTTTATCTTTTTTGAGGGGGGGACTGTTTTCTGGAGGTCCACCAGATCTTCAGTCCCATGTCGGGGGTGGGTAGGGGGGTCTGGTGGTTTGTTTGACTGGTCCCGTCTTTTTTTTTTTTTGACAGCCTGGACCTGTCAAACAACTCTTCTGCAGGAGAATTGTACCTTGGGTGCATGTCCAGGCACAATCCTCCCGCAGAAGTCCTCCCTATGATCAAACTAATAGTGCACATACATTTGCATGCTATTAGTTTTGATCATCGGAGCTTTAATTCCCTGTTCTGGCACTAATTTTTCAGCAGGATATTTGATCATCGCCCCCTCAGATAATAACTCTGTAAAGGTCTTGTTAGCTGTACTGGGAACCCTGCTGAATCCTGCTGGGTGATAAAGCCTTAGATATTCCTGAACCACAACGGCTGTGGCCAGGGTGCCTGGGTACAGATAACAAGGTAACACAGTTTTCCCCTTTCTCTTTCCAGATGAACTGCAGAGGGTCCCCATTCCTAAGCAAATGTACAATTCAGCAGCTTTCCAGGTTCTGTTTTTTGCACTTCCCTTTCAACTTAATTGTGCCTTTGTATGTGCCAGTTACTAAGCAAGGCTTAGTAACACATAACATAGTAGATGACAGCAGAAAAAGACCTGCACAGTCCATTCAGTCTGCCCAACATGATAAACTCATATGTGCTACTTTTCGTGTATACCTTACCTTGATTTGTATCTGTCATTTTCAGGGCACAGACCGTATAAGTCTGCCCAGCACTATCCTTGCCTCCCACCACCGCCTCTGCCACCCAATCTCGGCTAAGCTTCTGAGGATCCATTCCCTCGGAACAGGATTCCTATATACTTATCCCACGCATGTTTGAATTCTGTTACCGTTTTCCTCTCCACCACCTCCCGTGGGAGAGCATTCCAAGTATCCACCACTCTTTCTGAGTCCTAGATTGCTCAGGCCAGACTAGAAGGTTCTTTCTTGTTTCTAAAGGGGGCAGAGCCTGGAAATTCAAGCCTAAGACACTGTTGCTATTAATGTTCTCTATTTTATAGTGAGAGGAGGATCTCTGCTTCCACCAGAGCTATTCCACTGACCGCAATGGACACTACTATCAATCTATAGCTTTCCTGCACTTTCTGGTCAAGGTAGGAAACCAGAGAGTTCACCGAAAGGACACCAGGCTGCCTGGTTGTTGGTGTTGTCAGTCATAGAGTTTATTCTATTGGATGTCTTTTAGTAGAAACTAGTAAAAAAGGCCCGTTTCTTAACGCAATGAAACGGGCACTAGCAATGTAATAAGTTCCTGCCATTAATGTTTCCACGGTTGTATTCTGAATATAATTGTTGTTTACATGTGTAAGATTTCTTTATATACAATATTTTTTGTGTAAACTGTGTTACACACTTGATAAAAGTTTTCCTTGTTCAGGCCCTTCAATCAGTTTAACAATCACATCAGAAGAGCTCCTTACTCTTGAGAATGCAACATACAGTTGCCCATGTGAGAGACTGAGAGTGGCAGTGTGTTTTACAGACAGTGTAAGAGAGAGATACACAGAGTGATTGTGTGTGTGTGTGATGTCTGTGTGTGTGTGTGTATGTGTTTGAGTGACAAAGTGATTAAATGTTTGTCTTCCCTTCCATTCTGTGCACTTGCCTCCACTGATGTTCGTACCTCCCTCTATATGATTGTTTGTTAGAGATTCAATCCACTCCACTTCCCTCCTCCAAGTTCCGTTCTGTCTGATTGGTTCTTCATTCCTGTGACGTCGCGTTTGTTTGCTTGGCAACTATGCAGCGTTCCGTTCCCTCGACGTGAGGGCGGGGACAGTGAGAGCCAATGAAACGCTGAACTACAGACTTACGAACCCTACACTGCCACAGTGCTACAGAGTCAGCTTCAGAATGTTGGAGGTGCTTTTTATTATATAGGATACTGAGGTTTCAAGCAACACTCTTTACTGCTGAATTCCTTAGGATTCTACATCAGTCTGAGAATATTTTGGCAGACAGCAAAACTAATCTGCGGATGTTACTGTTTGCAGTGATATCCCTGAACATACTTGTGCTCTAATTGAAATGACCATATGAGTAGGCTATTTTATTGCTTTCTGCTACTAATTATAATCTAGTTCAAAATGTTTTGAAAAATACATAAATTAGTGAATGAATAAAAACTATGGGTCCTGTTTACTTAGCTGTACAAGAGGCACAACAGCGTTTTTACCACATGCTAATTACTAGCAAGCGCTGAACACTAGAGACACCCATAGGAATATATGGGTGTCTAGCATTTAGCATGGGCTAATTTTTAGGACATGCTAAAAACTCTAGAACATCTTAGGGCCCCTATGCTTGCTGGTAAAGTGGATATAATAGATGTAGGTTGTTTGTGTATTATGGGGAGTGAGACTTTAGGGATCAGCTTTCAGAGCTCCCACAATCCCCCAGATTCTATAAATGGCACCCAAATATTAGCACTCAAAATTGCACAAGATCCTAAGATCCATGTGCAAATAAATTAGTTAGGGACCCTTTTACTAAGCCGCAGCAAAATGTGACCTTGTGCCAGGCTAATTTTAACTGCATCAATTCTCGGCGGCCATTTTGAATCTCGCCGAGACCGTCAGGCAGCAATGCATACAGGAGGATGGAGAGCAGCACGCTGGGCAGGAAAGAGGGAGCTCTTTCCTGTCCCGATGTCACTAGACCACCAGGGAAGATCACGTGAGTAAGGGGAGAGGTGGTGACAGGGCCGGGGGGCGGAGGAGGTAACCCTGAGGGCGATCTCAACTTGGAGGGAGGGATTCGGACAAGACGCACCGGAGCACCTAGGTTTTAGAAGAGGGAAAAAGCAAATTTTTAACCTATTTCCCTCCTCTAAAACCTAGGTGCGTCTTATGGTCCGGTGTGTCTTATAGTCCGAAAAATACGGTAATTTAATATTTTAACTCATGCATTTGTTGTCTGGTGCTTCAATGCAAGTGTAAGTTTTATCTGACAGAATAAAAAGAAGTGGGAGGTGGTACCGTGTTGGTCTATTTTTGAAGTGCTTTGATCCACCTCTCACTCCTTTTTTGCTGTAGTTTCTTCATGGGACTTAGGTGTTCTTTCCACGCTTGTGGCTAGATTTACCTGACAGCCTTTCCTTCATATGTGTTGACTGCAATCATCTCTTTTCTGAGAGTTCCCTAACTCCAACTACACTGCTCTGATACATTACTCATGTTATATCTTGTTCTGTATTCCCATATGACTCTTTTCCTAACCAGCCCTCTGGTGCCTCTGTTGGATAACTGGTGAGTTCTTTGTCTTGCTTGCCCTAAATATCTTGTTCTTCTTAATGTTTTGATCAACCTCTCCTGATCTACTACTACTACTACTACTATTTAGCATTTTATGTACTTCCTCTCCTCCTCTCTGTCACACAGTAGATGTTTTCTCAATGTCTACATTACATTTCTTGGAATATGGTGTACTCCAGGAATCCAGCCTTTTGTGCCTGCTGTTTAATTTTTCAGCCCCCTTGGAAACTTTAGTGCAATCATATAGTCTTAATTGTTATTAATTTGCCAACAATATTCAGTTTATTTTGGGTTTGCGTACACCCAAGGGACTCAGGTTTAAATTTCACTTCAGTTCTTTCTTTCTTTCTTAATTGTGAGCCCTCCAGGAACAGAAAAATAGCCACTGTACCTTAATATATAAGATACCTAGAAGCCTAAAAACTATTGGTGTACATTCAGGTACAGTAGGTACTTGTCTGCTCCTGGAAGGTTCGTAATTTAAAATATCTATCTATCTATCTATCTATCTATCTATCTATCTATCTATCTATCGATATTTTAAATTACGAGCCTTCCAGGACCAGAAAAATACCTACTGTACCTGAATGTACAATGACTTAGAATAATTTATCCCACAATGTAATAGTTTACTGTGATATTCACCATCAACATAGCACTGATAAAAGCCAATACAACTTTACAAGAGTCACATCTTTACCCTTTTTCAAAATGAGCAATAATCATGTTGCAAACCAAATCCATCTGGATAGTATTTCACTAGGTTGATGCAACACCAGGAAAATCCATACCTTTATAAAAGCTAATCTTAGAGATGTGTCCAAGACTGGTAGCTGCCCCTTTGTTGCAGACTGAGATATGGTGCATTAGGGAAGTTGCAAAATATTTTGTGGCTGTACCTACCTTTCATTGCATTTGAGGAGCATAGTTTTTTGTCAAACCAGTTTAACTGTGGAAATGACTTTGAAAATTGCCCTCTGATCTTTACTATTCAAAATAATAATAATGGTAAGATATGGTACTTTAAAATATGATATTCTTATTCATATATTTGTAATAAGTTAGCTGTCTAAGAATGATTGAAGGATAAGCTACTCTTGCCAGGAACTGATTTCTGATCTACCAATATACAACCATCTTAGCATAATCCTTTATAGATTATTTCTGTATGAAAATGTTAACCATTTATGCAGAAGTGGTATAAGTCCTCTTAAACCTATCATTGCTATAGTGAAAACTCGTTCCCTTCTAAATTTATGAAGAAGTTTCACCTTTATGTATGTAGTTTGCATTTTAAAATATGTACTATTACTTGCCATGACTTGAAAATAATGTGTAACATCCACCTCATATCAACGCTAGAAATAAAACAAGAAAATACTGAAACACTATTAACTTTAAATGTAAGGATGTCAGCAAGGTCAAAGCTTTCATTCTTTATTAACATATTCCAGAAGGATGTCAGCTGTCTTTGATAATATAACATACTTGAGCCAGCCAACATTGCTGTATGCTTTAGTTCTGATCTGTACATAGAGATAAGTATTATTGTCCAAACTCCTCTTCAACAAATGCAGCATATTTTAATCGTTTCAAGACCTCAGCGGTAATTCTAGCTTCAAGAATCAGCCACTCAAATTGTCCCCAGTCTTTTTAAATGATAGTTTTTTCATTAACTTTTTAGTGATTAAAAATATTGATTTGCTTGCTTGGCCTCAATGAGGTATTACTTAACATTTCAAATATGTACTTAACTTTTTCAGCTAAGGGGCAGCAGTACAACATGGCACATGTTTCGCATGAAGCTGTTTCAAGGACATACTCCCAGTAAAACTGTGTTTCTCTTGCCAACCAGCGATAATCCATTAATATGGCACAGGCATTTGTTGTATGCTATTTAAATCATCAGCTGATTCAGTCCACCAATCACTGAGCCCTGCTCAGATGCTGTCATAGTAAAGATGCCCATTCGATCTGTGTTCAAACCTGTAGGATTGACTGTAGGCATAAAAAATATCCAGTGGCATACAATAATTGAGTCTACTTTCATAATTCTGATTAGTAACATAAACACAGTAGGAGAATTACAGTTTTTGGTCTATAATGACCTCTATAGAGCAACATTGGCCTATTAAGTTGCCTCTCAATCTCTGGCCATCTCTATTCCTGACCATAGACCTTATTCACCTTTTAGTCCTCCTCTACCCTTAAATACTTTTCTTGACTCTATGAATTAGTGTAAAAGCTGCATGCATATGTCCTTCCACAAATCCCTAAAAATGTGCCTGTTCATAAAGTTTTTATCTCAAGATACTAATTAATTTCACCACTGCCATTGACAATCATAATGCTGCACTAGTTGTAAAATTGTTCTCTTGCTTTGTAATCTTCACATCTCACTCATTGTAATTCAGCTTTTGTAATGTATGTAAGCCACATTGAACTGAAATTGCTTTTTGGATAATGTGGGATATAAGAACCAATAAATAAATAAATACGATGAAATATACTTACAGATCCGCTCACACAAAACTAAAATTAAAACCAAATAAAAGTGTCTTCTACCAACAATACTTTGACCCTGGAACATTGGGTGAAAGTACTGTTGGTAGAGAACAACTTTATTTAGCAATTTGTTTTGGTTCAAAATAGTAAATAGGGATGGGCAGCCAAAAAATGTTCATGTAGTGTCATTTCCCCCCTCCCCCCATACCAAATTCTATAAACTTGGGTGCACAATCTGTGACTAGTGAGCACAATTGCACACAGAAGTAATAGAATAGTGCATAACTTAATTAAGTGGGTGCTAATTGGCTTTAACTGCCAATAATGACCCTCAAGTGGTGTTAATTGGCACTAGTTGACACCAATTTGCAGTTACACACTTTCGGCCAGACTCTATATGTGGCGCCTGAAAAATCTGTGCGGTAAAAAAATATGCCTAGGTATATTCTCTAAAACATGCCTACAAATTATAGAATGGGCTTAAATTACCAAGCAGTATATGGAATACACCAAATACCTCTCCACATGACCAAATTTGGTCAGATTCATGTAGGCCACATTTTACTTGGCGTAAATACCAGCACGTAGATTTAGGCGCAGAAGGCCATATTGTAAAACACTGCACATAAATTTTGGAATACCCATGAAATGCCCATTTCCCCCTGCCATAACCATGCCCATTTTTGGTTGTACGCATTAGAATTAGGTGCTCCGCGTTACAGAATATACTTAGCAAGTTGTGTGCATAAATTCTAATTATTGCCAATTAGTGCTCATTATTGTTTTGTTAAGCGCTATCAATGCTGATTAGTTTGTTAAGCCAATTAAGTTATATGTGTTGTTATAGAATACGCTTGGATTTCGGCATGGAACACTAGGCGCGATATATAGAATCCAGGGGTTTACCCACAGGCACTATTCTATAAATAGGGGTAGATTCAAGAATGGGTGTCAATTTTAGGAGCAAAAAAGTTGAGTGCTAAGCAAGTATTCTATAATGGCAAAGTTGAGTGCTGAAGCTGTTGTCAAATTCCCATGTAGATTGGTATTTGCATGCCTAACTTTGTGGCCCTTTTACAACAGCTGTAAGCCCACCGTGGGCTTACCACACAGCATTCTAGAACTATCATAGGCCCAACACGGGTGCCAGCAGTAGTTCCACTCCCAGTGTGCGTCATTTTCTGCACTAGCGGAAATATTTGAAAAATATTTCTGCAGGGGGTTACCCGGCAGTAATTGGGCGTGCTGGCCGGTTACCACACGGGTCTCTTACTGCCACCTCAATGGGTGTTGATAAGTGGTCCCACCCCCGCATGGCCACTCGGTAAGTGCAATCTTACCTCATGGCCATTTTTCCAGACTTTTTACCCGTTGCGGTAAAAGGGGCCTCAGCGTGTGGCAAAAATGACCAATGTCACTAGTGCAAGGCCCCTTTTACCACAGCTTAGTAAAAGGACCCCTTTAAGCACAAGCATTTACACTATGTCAAAGGCTGGTGTAAATGCTCACACCTAAATGCTGTCAGTTGTACATCTAGTTGACAGTATTCTATAAAATTAGTGCGTAAGTGCCTGACATGCTCCTGACACACCCTTGACCCTCCCATGTTAACACCCCTTTGTCATTATGCACTATGGGGTCCTTTTACAAAGGCACGCTAGTGTTTTTAGTGCGCTAATGATTAGCGTGGCTTAATGCTAGAGGCACCCATAGGAATATACGGGCATATCTAGCGTTTAGCCCGTGCTTATTTTTAGTGTGCGCTAAAAATGCTTGCACGCCTTTGTAAAAGGACCCCTATAGAACTTAGATGCTAAGTTTATAGAATAGTGCCTAAGTGCAGTTATGTATGTAATGGCAAATTGATGCCACTTAGTGCCAATTATCACCACTGAGGAATCATTATTGGCAGTTAAAGTCAATAAGCAAAAACTTAAACAATTATGGGCCCTGTTTACAAAGCTGTGCTGTAGTCACGCTAACTTTTTGGTGCATGCTAAAAATGAGCTCACGCTAACAACAGACACACCCATTATATTTCTATGGGTGTTTCTAGCATTAGCACATGCTAATTTTTAGCGTGTGCTAAAAGGTTTGCATGCCTACAGCACAGCTTAGTAAACAGGGGCCTTAGGTGTTGTTCTATAACTTACATGGGCAATTTTGTGAGTTAGTTGTAAAATTGTGAGTCCAAGTTTATAGAATTAGGGAATTACCCTCAGATTCTATATATTGCACTTCAAGCTGAGCGTGTAAATTTGGACGCACATTCAATTTGTGCATTCAACTTAATAGATTACTGAGTCAATCAGCGTCAATGATTGGACAATAATATGCAATTATTGGTACTAATTGTCAATTATTATAATTTACATGTACATCTTTTTAGGCATTTTATTTAAAGAGGTACGTGCAAATCCTAGTGCATGGATCTGAAAAGAGAGCATGGTAGGAGCGTGGGCGGGTCACGGGTATTCCTACAATTTATGCATGTTGTTAAAGAAGTAGTAGGATCCATGCCTAATTTCTGCATGGAGATTTATACCAGGTTTTCATTGGTGTAAATGGTCATGCCCAAATGTAGTCGCAGTTCCCAGTGCTAAGTGTTATTCTAAAAAACACGCAACTGGAACTGGAAGCGTGGTAAATATAATAGCACTAAGCACTATTTTTTCAATGCTGAGTTTTTTTTAGACACCATTTATAGAATCTAGTCCTTAGTGCCTATGAGGCCTGCTTTACTAAGGTGCATCAAAAATGGCCTGTGCTGGTCTAGGTACGTTTTTTGGATGCGCATGGGTCAATATTTCAGCGCACTTGGGAAAAAGGCATTTTTTTGTGGCCAAAAATGGATGTGTGGGAAAATTAAAACCAGCGCACATCCATTTTCAGCCTGAGACCTTACCACCACCACCTGTTGACTTAGCGGTAAGGTCTCACATGCTAACCAGGTGGTAAATGGCCAGTGTGCATAAACTGACGATTACTGCCAGGTAAGCTCCATGCGGTAGAAAATAGAAAATATTTTCCACTGTGTGTTTTGGGCATGCATCAAAAATCAAATTACCACCCAGGGCACACAGTAGCCAGGCAGTACTTCCAATCTGGCTTGCGTTGGACACGCGTAGGCACCTACTTGCCTTAGTAAAAGGGCCCCTAAGTTCTGTAACACTTAACTGCAATGGTGGCATTAACATGGGAAAGTCAAGGGCATGCTAATTTTAAAGAATACTGTCAATTACATGCTCAATGACAGTATTTAGGTTTCAGTATTTACATCAGCCTTTGGCATGTTGTAAACGCTTGTGCTTAAAGTTAGGTGCTCAAATACAGACTTACAATAATATTATTTATAAGCTTCAGATCCCATCTTTGTTTAGAATACTTTCCTAGTGCTCAATATCTTTTGCACCTAACTTCTGATGTCCTTTCTTGAATCCACCCCTTTCTGTGTTGATTCCAGAAAAGTTTATTTCAATCAATTTTGTTTGGCCATTTTTTTAAATCACAAGAGCAAAGTTGTATTGGGGGTGGGTGCCTAAAAAATCTGCACAGAAAAGATTTCCTCCTAAGCATATTCTATAAGCGGCACCTAGATTTAGGCATGGTATAAAGAAAACGCTTAGTTGATATCTCGATGCCTAAAATGACACGCCTCCATTTACACCAATGAAAATATGGTGTAAACCCTGTCATATAGATTTAGGCGCAGAGGGCCATATTCTATTACTATGTGCGTAAATTTCAGAATGTCCATAAAATGCCTTGACCATAATCAACCCCTTTTTTGTCTGCATGCATTAAATGTTAGGTGCAGTGCATTACAGAATATGCATAACGAGTTGTGTACATAAATTCTAATTATTGCTGGTTAAGTGCTATCAATGCTAATTAACTTGTTAAGCCAATTAGTTTATGTGCATAGTTATAGAATCTGCCTGCATTTCAGTGTGGATCTCTAGGCTCGCTATATAGAATCTGGGGTATAGTGCACAATAGTTTGTGTGTGCATGATGGCTCACACATGTGCAATGGTGTCCTACTGGTAAAAGATTGCACACTCTTTCAGAAAGATTGTGCCCTTTTTCCAAATAGGGCACACTCTTTCAAAAGAATTCACACTAATATTAGCAAATTAAAAACATTTTTGAATTTTCATTTTTTTTCTGCTATCCTTCCCACCTGCGCAGTTGTGGCCACAGCAGTGTGACACAAGATAGCTACAGCAGGGTTACATAATAACATACTTTATTACTTTGTATTACTTTATTACTTTTTTTTTCTTTTTATACAGTTCCTCTCCCCTCTGTTTTCTTTCATCTGTTACTCATTATATTCTATCAGTATTTCCTTTAGATGTTCTCATCCTTTTGCCATCTTTCTTTAGCTTATGTTATAGGTCCCATTTATCTTATTTTCACTTCCCTTTATCCCACCTATATTTGGCTTTCCTCCTTCTGCTCACACTCCTCATTCCTTACCTTTCCGCACACTTTCATTCTCTTCACTTCTCCATAATTCCCTAATTCTTTACTTCTTTCCATCATCTCTTCTTCCACCCCTCCCTCATGCTTTTCTAATCTATGCCATCTACCTCCTTCCTCAGTCTAGCTCTTTCCACTCTGAGGAGGTAGACTGAGGAGAAATATCAGAAAGTATTGTTTTTTTTTTGTTTGTTTTATGGAAAGGGTGCTAGAAGTTTAGAATATCCTGGGATAAGTGGTGGAGGCCAAAACATAGAGGACCGTTCATTGCTAAAAGTGGAGAGATCAGTTTCTATGATCTCTCCACTTTTAGCAATGAATGGTCCTCTATGTTTCTATGATCTAGTGAAAAAGTCCCTACCTGCCTGGTTAATTGTGGGTTTGTGGGCTGCCAGAATAGAACAAGGTAAAGGTAGCATTTAAATATTAAGCGGATATAATTTTCCTCCTGAGGAAACTGGGTGGCGAAACATAGATCTATGATGAGAAAGATTCAATACACATAGAAGCACAAGTTGTATCATTTTTATAATGGATGAGTTGAAAAAAAATGTGGACAATTTTTAAGGAATAATCCCAAATGAATTTAATTTTATTATAGTACAATTGTGAAGTTCTCACTCTGTTGAAGACAATTAGAAATTACAACTTCTTAACTGCATAGAGAACAACTTCAGATAACTTCAGACATCTTTAAGATAAGTTAACAATTGTTTGATTCTTAATGAAGCAATGTTTGATTAAGACTGGAATAATGTGTGTAGTGATGGAAACATAGCTGCCAGCCCAGAGTGCTGGTAAGGGCATAGTGGTTTTGAATACATCACTATCCAGCTCATTTTCGAAAGAGATCTCCAGCCATCTTCCGACACAAATCGGAAGATGGCCAGCGATCTCCTGAAACCGGCCAAATTGGTATAACCAAAAGCCGATTTTGGCCGGCTTCAACTGCTTTCCGTCGCGGAGCCAGCAAAATTTCAAGGGGGCGTGTCGGTAGGGTAGTGAAGGCGGGATGGGGGCAGGATGGGGGTGGGACGGGGGCGTGCTCATGAGATGGCCGGCTATAATGGAAAAAAGAAAGCCGGCCTTGACGCGGTACTTGGTCCCTTTTTTTCATGACCAAGCTTCAAAAAGGAGCCCCAACTGACCAAATGACCACCAGAGGGAATCAGGAATGACCTCACCTTACTCCCCTAGTGGTCACCAAACCCCCCCCAAAAAAATAAATAAACAATTCAAGTGCTCATCAGGGACGTCCTAAATCAGAACTATTTTTGCTCAGCTTTTTCAGTAGTACCAGTGGGATTTGAACCTGCCACCTGTACATTATAAGACCTGTGCTCTAACCACTTGGCCACAGCTTCACTTACTTAGGTGTCCCTCCCGTTTGATTATGCCCCTTCAGGTCTCTCTCAGCCAATTACAGACAGGGGTCTCGCTCAGCCACTCACAGACAGCTAAATGCGCTGTGATTGGCTGAGAGACAGACCCCTGTCTGTGATTGGCTGAGAGAGACCTGAAGGGGCATAATCAAAAGGGAGGGACATCCAAGTAAGTAGAGCTGCGGCCAAGTGGTTAGACCACTAGTAATTCAGAGGTGGCCTTCCAAAAAAGTGCATGTCAGGGAAAGATGTCCCTGACAAGCACTTGGATTTTTTTTCCACTTTTTTAAGTTGTATGAACATTTATCAAAACAGCATCAGAAAATACAGCACTCCAGAACAAGTAAGTCATAGCATAACTGATCAGCAAGATCTAAACATCCAGAATTACTGTATCCCAACAGTGTGGGCGTCCTCCACTGCATGGGTCCTGTGCAGCCGCAATGAGAGGTGTAAATCTCCCGTTTTTTCCACGGTGCATGGGGTCAGAAAACGGCTGTGAATGTCCTAATTAGCTCATTATAATAACCTGTAGATCATTTGCATTCCGTTTTTGTTAGCTGCTACCATGACAGGGTGCCCGGTTGGTGTCCTGGCATGTCAGGGGGACCAGTGCACTACAAATGCTGGCTCCTCCCATGACCAAAGGGCTTGCATTTCGCCGGGTTTGAGTTGGCCGGGCCCAGTTTCCATTATGGCCGAAAACCGAAGCCGGCCATCTCTAAACCCGGCGATCTCAACATTTGACCTAAATGTTGAGATTTAGCCGGCCCCAACCGTATTATCGAAAGAAAAGATGGCCGGCCATCTTTTTTGAAAATATGGTTGGCTCCACCCCTTTGCGGAGCCGGACCCGAAGATGGCCAGCCATATAGATGGCCGGCACCGTTCGATTATGCCCCTCCATAAAACATTTTTTTAAAATGTTCTCACATTTATTTTATATATTTTTCATTTTAAAGTTTATATAGTATTATATTGAGTTTGTTACATGTGGAGTTCCCTATAATTAATATTGAGGTATTTTTTACTAAGCTGTTGTAAAAGGGGGGCCTGCACTAAATTCAGCATTGTTTTTGATGTGCGCTGAGGCCCCCTTTTACCGCAGTGAGTAAAAGACCGGCCATTTTTAAGGAAAAGAAATGGCTGTGTGGTAAATGTGAATTACTTGCTGCACAACTATTTCAGGGGGGGGCACTTACCACCACCCATTGAGATGGCAGTAAGTGCTCCCACGCTAACCTGGCATTAACCAGGCAGCACTGCCTGATTACCGCTGGGTAAGCACCAAGGCTACAAAAATAGAAAATATTTTTATAGCACCAGAAATGGCGCATACTGGGGATGGGAACTACCACCAGGTTCCTGCACTAGCCTGGAAGTAGTTACAGATTGGCATGCCATGCAGCAAACCTTTTAGTAAAATGGTCCCATTATTTTTTTACCAGAATGCATGGCAAGTTAATGTGAATAAGTTCTTCCAGAGGGCTGCACAAACAGTGTGAATGCACAGGATGTAAGGAAAATGGGAACACAAAAATCAAGCAGCCACTAAGCTGTGGTAAGCACTAGCATGCATTTACCATAGATTAAAATGGGCTTGCCATAGTAAATTGGTAAGCTGTACACACAAACTGCACATTAAAAAAATACTTGTATTTTTCTGTGGATGGAGTATGCAGTTAGCGATGCTATATTACCTCATGCTAGTGTGTGATTAGCTTATGAACCATTACCACCTAAAAAAATAGGTGTCAGTAAGTGCTCACATGGATTTCTTTTTTTAATGGCTGTGGGCTAATAGCAAAATTAGTGCATGACCATTAATTAGTGAAACAGAAAAACTGGCCATTTTCCATCTGCAGAAAAAAAATGGCCTTAGCACGTGGGAAAGACCCATGTAAGGGCACGCTAAGGTCACTTTTTATCACAGTTTGGTAAAAAGAGGCTTCACTGTCGATTGTTTCCCCTTCAATTGCCATGGCACAGTGGGAAGAGTGAGAGTACTAATGGGCCTGTCTCACAGGACATGGTTATGGCTCAGGACAATCTTGAATATGGAACATTAAAAATCATTGCATTTATACACCAGGGGGTTAGATTCACTAGGATGGTAAAGGTAAAGGGTCATGGATTTGGTATACTCCCTTTCTGTGGTACAACAAAAATGGTTTACATATATTATATTTAGGTACTTTCTCTGTCCCTACTGGGCTCACAATCTTTGTTTTTGTACCTGGGGCTGGGAAGGGTTAAGTGGCTTGGCCAGAGTCACAAGGAGCTGCAGTGGAACTTAAACTCAGTTAATCAGGTTCTCAACCCACTACCCTAACCATTGGGCTACACCGCCACTCAAAAAAAAAAACAGTTGGGTTTGTCCAGCAAGCTGTTTGATCTCTAATAACTTGAAATGGTATTGAAAACACAGTTGTTCAAATAACCAAACCTGTCAGGTACGCTATGCAAGTGACCTGGGAGGCTCTCTAGTGATGACACCTATTTAGATTAAAGTGTGATGACAGAAACACACTAGCACCTCAGTTTGTCTGACAAACTACAAGTTTTCTTAACAGAAAAGCATCTGCTCACGTAGCCAATTCTGGCTGGTAGGCTAGGTACAGGACCTAGGAGGTCAGATGCATGTCCAACAGCAACCCTAATACTGCTGGTTATTTTGAAACATTGCATTTTCTTGCAGATAGATATGGGAAAGATGAGTGCTAGGGAAACAAAATGGGGATCCTGAATTATCTTCTAATGAAGATGATGGAATACAAAAGAAAACCAAATCTTCAGTGAGGAATGAAGTTTAAAGCATTCCCTGTAACTATGTTCACAAGAAATAAAATAAAACAAATCAGAATCTACAAGCAACTATTAGCAAAACAAGCACCCAGAATCTGGAAAGACTTGAACTTAAGCCTAGAATGATTACCTGATTATAGGCAATTCAGAAAACATATAAAAATATTGCTGTTTAAATAATTCCTATGTTAATTCTTTTACAATGTACATTCGATTTTTCAATACTTTCTGTTATTACTGAGGTATTGTCTTGGCTCCAACTTTCTACCTAAGTCCCCAAATGTAAACCGCTTAGAACCTATTAATGTAAAAGGGGTCCTTTTACAAAGCTGCGGTAAAAAGTGGCCTGCGGTAGTGTGGGCACGTCTTTAGGTGTGTGCTAGTCCAATTTTTACTGTGGCTGGGAAAAAATCTATTTTTAATGGGCCTGCATTAATATTAAAACTAGTGTGCACCTATTTATAGCCTGAACCCTTACCACCACCCATTGACCTAGTGGTGAGGACTCACGTGCTACCCATGTGGTAATCATGCAGTGCGCGCCAACATGGACATGCTACCAGTTTCCCCCAAGAACGCACCCACAGTAGAAAATTCAGCATGTGCCAAAATCGGAATTACCACGGCTGCATGCGCTACTCCGGTGGTAGTGCCGATTGGGCACACACACTATATGCATGTTAGCTTTCCCACCCCTTCGTAAGAGGGCCCCAAAGTAAAGTAAAAATAAAAATAACTCGATCTACAGAATCTGAATGTGAGAAAACAGAAGGGAAAGTCTCAGAAACTTCTGTTTTCTCAGATTCAAAGTTTAACATTTGTAGATTGAATTCACGCAGTTATAGTGAAGTGTTATTATCAGATAGGACTCCAAAACATGACACAGAGTGAAAAAAAAAGCTGTCCTTGGTAAGGTAATCAAGCTCTGTAGTTGACAGCATAATTATATCCTTGGCTTTGTGGAAAAAAAAAGCAGACTGGATGGCTGGAAGATCTTTCTCTGCCACTATTTATCATTAAAAAAAGTTTAATGCAAAATAGGATCACACGTGTCCTGATTTTGGACATTTTGCAAAATCTAGTAGAGAACAAGGCTATTTTCAAACCAGAAAGATGTCCAACTTTGTGTTTCAAAAATGGCCATTTGCTACCATTTGCTAGACTTTTTGTGCTCAGTGCATCTTTTAGGACCATTAAAAAAGGTCCAGTGGAAAAATGTACATAAATATGCCATTGGGAAGTATGCCTGGGGTGGGGGGAGGCAGTATTCTTAGTAGAGTGGCCAGATAGACATCCAAGCAGAGCAGTGGGGCACCTCAGAGGGTCCCAGGTACACATCTCACTGTTGCCCCCCATATATTGCATAGTAAGCCCAATAAAACCCACCAAAAACCTAGTGTACCCAAATGCATTCCAGGTTTTTGGTGGATTTTGGAGAGTCACATTTTATTTGATAGTCCGTTTAAGGACAACCATTAAAGCAAACCACTAGGCTACTCTAGGGACCTGCTTGTTGCTCTAATAGGACTGATCATAACATTTGAAGCTGTCATAGAGGCTGGTGTATACTGTTTTTTCAAATTTGGGGGGGAGGGGGTCAGTGATCACTGAGGGAGTAAGGGGGGATCATACCTTAAATCCTCCAGTGGTCATCTCATCATTTTAGGCACCATTTTGTGACTTAGGCATGATTATTATTATTATTAGCATTTGTATAGCGCTACCAGACGCACGCAGCGCTGAACATCTGATACAAAGAGACAGTCCCTGCTCAAAAGAGCTTACAATCTAAATAATACAGACAGACAAGACAGTTATGGGTGAGGGAATTAATGGGAGCTAAAAAGCAGCAGTGAAAAGGTGGGTTTTCAGCATAGATTTGAAAACAGGTAGAGATGGAGCTAGACGTATAGGTCCAGGAAGTCTATTCCAGGCATAAGGTGCCGCAAGAGAAAAGGAGCGAAGCCTGGAGTTAGCAGTGGAGGAAAAGGGGGATGGCAAGAAAGATTTAGACTACCTTGTCTAACTTTTAGCTCTAGATGCTTTTGCTTTGTTCCATTATGGCAATAAAACCTCCAAGTTTTGGGAAGCCCAAATCCTGCCCCCAACATGCTCCCCCCTTATGATTTGGATGCACTGCAGAGAAAAACGTCTCAAATCTGAGTTTCAAAAATTATGATGTGGACATTTTTCATACGCCCAAATGCCACTTTATGCCATTTTTGAGACTTTTTCTCTTGTGAAAATGAGCCTCATAATATCTGAAGAGTCAGATCAACTATAAAAATAATTAAGTATTAAACATTTTTCCCCTGTTTCACAACAAGCAAATAAGTTAAATACATTTGATAAATTTTCCCTATCTGACAGGTTTATGCTTCCCTTCTAGTTATTTCAGTAGAAGGAATTGAATATCATAATAGGATCTTTCTATCACACAATGGTACACTGAAGTTAGAAATTTGTCATGTTGTCATGTTATTAGAACATTCTTTTTTATTCAAAATTAAGCAAAAAAATAAAACCTCACTTAGAGGCCCTTTTAATAAGCCACATAGGTGTCTACACACACCCAACACATGTCAATTTGGAGTTACTGCGAGGCCCGGGTGGTAATTTCATTTTTTATGCGCATCCACTTTGTGCGTGAGAAAATAATTTTTATTTTCTGGCGCACAGCAGAAACCAGGCGGTAATCATCATTCTACATGCGTAGACAATTACTGCACGGTTACCGTGTGAGACCTTACCACGTTCATTTTTGGCAAAAATAAAAAGGGCCTTTTTTACAGGCGCGTTAAAAAATAAATCTGTGCATGTCCAACACACGCACCTACACTAGTGCAGCCCATTTTTCAGTGCACCTTAGTAAAAGGACCCCATAGAGTTCATTGGAATAGAAAGACAAGACACAGTATCGTAACTTCATAACACAGGCATGTCTTACCCTCAATCTTTAAGGCTAGTGCTTTTTCCCTTTCCATTCCATTCCCACTCTGCAAAATGAAGACATGTTAGTAGACATAGTTCAAGCATTGTGAAGAAGAAAATAAACATAGACCTGCCATGTACAAAATGTACCATTAGTACAGTTAATTATAGCAGAAATTTTGCATAGATTATCTAGGTGGAAAAAAAGATTGTACCAGTCAGGGTATGCAGAAAATTTCCAACAACTTGGGAAAATCTTATTGAATGTGGAGCTTCTTGTATAAAAACATGGGATATTAATGTGTAGTTTATAGTACGTACAGTGTAAACAGCCAGTTTATTTAAAAAACAACATGTTCAGTAAAGAACTGTAAACACAAAGGAGACTTTATTCCTCATTTTGCTGCACATAATAGTAATTATCACCTTCGAGAAATCATGAAAACATTGGACTGATGATTATAAAGTTACTGGTGTTTAGCCTGAAAAAGGTTACAGTGTGGCTATTGCCTCATATGACAGTCCTTTAAAAAAATGTTGGTGATTAGCTGAGAGGTGTTTGGTAACTGTGCTTTCGCTATGTACCTGTGATCGAACAGTTTATTTGATTGCTTTTATAAAATAAGCATAAAATAAACTTTTCTGACTTTTCACAAGGGGTGAACTACTACACGTTGCATGCTGCTGAAGACCTCGATGTATCCAACCTCATGAGTCACTTGCCCTGTGCTATCCATGCAGCTTTTGTTAAGTCACCATTTGCAAGGTCCATTTCATTAAAAGAATATAGTACCGTCTCTGGAGTATATAATATTTCAAAACTGTAGATTGTTAATAAACATTCATAAGATGTATAAATTAAAATGCTAGTGTTTGTTTCTTTTAATGTGAAATTTGATATACTGGGCTACCAGTAATTTTTCAGATTTGTGTTTTAAAATTCTAGAACTTTGGGAGGAGCCTGTGACCAATTTATTTGTTGTTTTTTTTCCCTAAAGGTAGTTAGCTTTAGGATAGTACCAGCATGGAAACATTATTAGTATAGGTCTTTACATACATTGGTTACTCAGTGTAACCTTTAGAGAATCTTTTTTGAATTTTATAATCACAGTAAAATCAGAAATTAGATAGTTGAGGAATTATTTTTTACAGCCCAGCAGACTACAGGCATGTCCCAGAAACATCTTAATACTCTTTAGTTTTTGAAAGACAGCAGTGAAATTGAACCAGAGAGAGTTTGAGTTCTGAGTTTTTAGTGTATGAGGTTAACGGTGAAAGCGATAGGATTGACCCCACTATTTAACAAGTATAATTTTTCCTGGTATTAGGTATTCACTATTTAAAATATAAAGAGCACAGGTGATGCTCAAAGAATAAACAAGAAAAACTTGATGGAGTTGTTCTATGATTGAGAAACTTGTCCACCCTTAGAGGCAATACTTTCGTTTCATTTGGGTGAGTTAATACTCTGTGAGAACTTCTCAATTTCACACACAAAAATTTTATATATGTTTTTTATTTATTATTTATTTTTATTTTTTGTTATTTCTCTTTAAACAATTTTCTCTGGTTGTTGTTTTTTTGAACTGAACATTTTCAACAGCACTATCCTGTTAAGCACCACTGTATATGCCTAGTTAGCCCCAGATGGGTGATTTATAGTCATTCCTGGCCATTTAAATCATTTTAAATATTGGGCCTCTTGAGTCAACCCTGAACACTATTATGGACAGTTTAAAACTCTATTAAATATTTAGCTTAAATCTGGAGGGCACTGTCATGTTGTTGAACTTGCCTTGTACAGCTTCTGTCCTAGAAGAAACTGTGATAGACCTTTGATTAAAATGCCCTCTTAAACAGTCAAGGCAAACAATTCTCTGTACCTATTCATGGGTCATATTTCCCATGGGTGGATTCCCTGAAGAAATACCCAGTGGGCCTAAACTCATCCATTCTTCTAGTTTTTCCTCCCCCCAGCAGACTATCAGAGGGGATCTGTTCAAGCACAACTTCCAAAGTCCTATGCATATTGGTGGTACAGAGTGGAGAAGGAATAGATCACTTATCACAACTCAGCAGAGGGGGTCACTCTACCTCCACTCCTAATAGTGAATAGGGCAGGGGGGATTGATCCACCTCTGTTCCCTGAGTAGACCCTGAACCCTCAAAAACACTGTTATCATTACAATCTACAAGTTGACTCATCCAGGATTGGATTAGGAAATTGGCAATCAAGAGCACTCAGGGGTAAGAATAGTCGTGAGTTCTGTAGCAGTCATTCACCATCTTAATATTCCATCTTTAATCTTCATCTATTCACTTTCTAACACTCTATACATATCTGATGATTCTTCTGAACTGTTGATGAGCACCAAGTTGAGGCAGACAATCAGAAACCCTAGTCCTAAATTACTTTTTCAACAAAATTACCTACTTCTCAAAATACTGCTTTTCCCTTGCCAAGATCAGTCTTTGAGTCTTTCTTGGTCAATAGAGACCTACTTCTGCATGGTGAAGTGCTCTTTCTGTGAGCCTCAGTATAGTCCTAGGGTAGATGGGTTAAAAAAAGAAAAAAGAAACCCCAGTCAAAAGGATGCATGTTTGGTTAGACAATCATACTTCTTCTTAGAGACCATTATAACACAGATTATTTTCCTATGCTGGTATCATCATTTCAGTGCCTGAATTCACTTAGGGTAATGTCTTGGAATGGGTTAGTTTTGAACATTCCATGAGAAGAATGGACCTTACATCTATGCCAGAATATATTGTACATGATCTTTGGTGTTACTGTTTTCTTGAAACTGAATGGATTTTCTGACTTCATAAACACATTTATAGTTAAGAGGTTTTTATTATATGTAGCTCATCTTAAGTCCTGCAATACTTTTTGTAGTCATAGAGGGGCATAATCGAACGAAAACGTCTATCTCCATGGGCGTTTATCTCCAAGAACGGGTCCGTGAAGGGGCGGACCGAACCGTATTTTCGCAAAAAAATAGACGTCCATGTTTTATTCAACAATTTGTGAGCTGGGCGTTTTTGTTTTTCAGCGATAATGGAAAATGAAAGCGCCCAGCTCAAAAATGAATAAATCCAAGGCATTTGTTCATGGGAGGGGCCAGGATTCGTAGTGCACTGGTCCCCCTCACATGCCAGGACATCAACCGGGCACCCTAGGGGGCACTTTTACAAAAACAAAAAAAAGGTAAAAGAGCTCCCAGGTGCATAGCACCCTTCCCTTGTGTGTTGAGCCCCCCAAATCCCCCTCAAAACCCACTGCCCACAAGTCTACACCATTATTATAGCCCTAAGGGGTAAAGGGGGGCACCTACATGTGGGTACAGTGGGTTTGGGGTGGTTGGACGACTAATAAGCATTAAGCAGCACAATTGTAACAGGTAGGGGGGATGGGCCTGGGTCCACCTGCCTGAAGTCCACTGCACCCCCTAACAACTGCTCCAGGGACCTGCATACTGCTGCCAGGGAGGTGGGTATGACATTTGATGGTGAAAATAAAAAGTTGTGAAACATCATTTTTTTGTGGTGGGAGGGGGTTAGTGACCACTGGGGGAGTCAGGGGAGGTCATCCCCGATTCCCTCCGATGGTCATCTGGTCATTTAGAGCACTTTTTTGGGACCTGTTCGTGTGAAAAAAGGGTCCAACAAAAGTGTCTTAATGTTCGCTAAAAACGCCTTTATTTTTTCGATTATCGCCCTAACGCGTACATCTCTCCTCGGCCGATAACCACGCCCCAGTTCCACCTTCGCCACACCTCTGACACGCCCCCATCAACTTTGTCCGCATCCGTGACGGAGTGCAGTTGAAAACGTCCAAAATCGGTTTTCGATTATACCGATTTATTCGTTTTTGTGAGATAAACGTCTATCTCCCGATTTGGGTCGAAATCTAGGCGTTTTTCTCTTTCGATTATAAGGTGGATAGGCTGCTTATTTTGCATAATGTTTTATCCTCTTTGTTTACAATTTTGTCAAAGGATTTCATATTGTTTTATGAAGCAACAATCTTTCAACTGACATTTTCTTTTGCATTCTTTGGAGCCATGGCGATAAGCAAGGTGATGCCCTGTCCAGGGTTGTGGTGAAGAGTTCAGGTTTGTTATTAAATGATCGCCAAGGCTTGTTCCCCTGGCTAGTCCTCTGGTTAACCTCTACCATTTGTTGGCTCTTCACCCCTGTCATTTATCCGTGTAATCCCGTGTACCTTCCCCTCCTGTCACATTCTGTTTCTGTGCCATCTCTATATTTAATTGTATACTCTTGACTTAATGTAAGCCACATTGTGCCTTCTTATGTGGGAAAGTGTGGGGTACAAATGCACCAAAAATAAAATAAATAAATAAATAAATGCTGTTTAGCCAAAGAGAAAGGGTCTGGAGTGACTTTTGGGTTCAATTTTGAAAGAGAAGGACATCCATCTTTCGACATAAATCGGAAGATGGACGCCCTCCTCCCAGGGACGTCCACATCAGTATATTCGAAACCCGATTTAGGACGTCTCCAACTGCACTCCATCGCAAGGATGGCCAAAGTTCAAGGGGATATGTTGGAGGCATAGTGAAGGTGGGACTTGGGCGCGCCTAACATTTGGATGTCCTTGACACATAATCGAAAAAAGCAAGGACGTCCCTGATGAACTCTTGGACGTTTTCACCCGGAAGTGTTTTTCTTACGACTAAGGCACAAAAAGGTGCCCAAAATAACCAGATGACCACTGAAGGGAATTGGGGATGACCTCCCCTTACTCTTCCAGTGGTCAATAACCCCCTCCCACCCTCAAAAAAATCTTTAAAACTCTTTTGTGCCAGCCTCAGATGTCATACTCAGGTCCATGACAGCAGTATGCAGGTCCCTGGAGCAGTTTTAGTGGGTGCAGTGCACTTCATACAGGCGGACCCAGCCCCATCCCTCCCCTACCTGTTACATTTGTAGAGGAAACACAAGCCCTCCAAAACGCACCACAAACCCACTGTACCCACATCTAGATGTCCCCCTTCACCCATAAGGGCTATGGTAGTGGTGTACAGTTGTGGGGAGTCAGTTTGGGAGGGGATTGGGGGGCTCTGCACACCACGTAAGGGAGCTAGGTTCCTGGGAGCATTTTATGAAGTCCACTGCAGTTCCCCCTAGGACAGGGGTATTGCTCAGGTGTTGTGCAATACGCATCTTAACCTTCTGCATTGTTTCTCCAATATATCATAACTGGCATGGACAGCGTATTGCATAAACCACATTCTGTGTGTTACAATCTGTAGTTGATCTTAAGTAGAAATACCTGTTGATAGATTGTATCCAAATACGTGTGATACAAATAGCATATTTACAATATACACACGCGTTACATGATGTATGACCACCTACCCCTCGATCGCCCATATGGGTACTATACCTTTTCCGTGATAGAATTTCACCCATATTTTTATCCTGATTACATGCAAAGCGAGGTTTAGCATTCAAACGCTGATGTATAGACAGAACTGGCCAATACTTCAAAATGATGTTTTGTAAATCACGTGTTTGTTAAAATAGGGAAGTATACAATTGACTGGTGTATCTCGATTATCAAAGGTATTCCTACCTCCAATCAACCAACATCTCTGAACGTATTTAGCACGTTTATATGCAGATTTAATAGCATATTGAGGATAACCTCGTGCTCGAAAATGTTGTGACAGTAACACAGCTTGATCATTATAAGTAGAATGATCAGAACATAAGCGTTTAATCCTCAAAAATTGTCCTATAGGAATACTCTCTTTTAGTTTACGCGGATGATGACTGTTAAAATGCAGTAAAGTGTTCTTATCCATCATTTTATGATACACACCTGTACAAAACTGACCTATTTCTACTTAAGATCAACTACAGATTGTAACACACAGAATGTGGTTTATGCAATACGCTGTCCGTGCCAGTTATGGTATATTGGAGAAACAACGCGGAAGGTTAAGATGCGTATTGCACAACACCTGAGCAGTATTCGTTTGAAAAAAACTGAGACCCCTTTAGTTAATCACTGGTTACAATTGGATCACTCGGTGGAGGATTTGCAGTTTGTTGTCATCAATAGCTTGCAAGGGAATTATGGGAATGCTGAATCAGAATTAATTCGGAGAGAACAGCGGTTTATCTTTAATTGGAGAATTGTGCAGCCTTTAGGGCTAAACAAGGAGGTAGATTGGGCTTTATTGATGTTAGTATAAAGCTAAGCACTGCATAAAGTTGGAGTATTCGAGCTATCATGATGTCATCACGTTCTCTGCTGAGATTCCGCATGGTGTGCTCAGTGCTTTAATGCGGCTGGTAGGATATTAGAAAAAAATGTATGTTTAGTTTGAGATGTTTTGGTGAATATGTTTGATTATGCTTTTTGTTATATTATTTATAAAGGATCTCCTGAAGAAGTAAATATGAAACACGGCCTGTGTTGAGATCTATGAATGATATATCGAAGTAGTACGGATACCGGAAGTGGAACTCCGTTGTATGTAAATGTAAAGACTGAGCTTGTCAGCTGCATTTAACTAATGTGGACTCATCCTTCATGTGATTTCTGGATGTTTGATAAAAGGAATTAACAGTGGATGGACAGAATCTCAATGTGGATATAAGATTCATGAGATGATGTGTCAACTATTTGGACATTGACTTGAGTTGTCTGAGCTGTTCAGATATTGAGAAGGTGGAAACAGTTGTAAGAACTAATGTAACTGGGAATCTCTTGATTTATTGGGTATGCCAGTGAATATGTTTTGCAGAATTTCACTTGATATGGTATCCTAGCATGGTGTGGATGAATAAAGGAAATATGTATATCATGTATTATGTGTAATGTATACATGTATTATGTTGTGTTATTAAAAAAATTGTAAGGTCATGTAGAGTATAACATAACAATGAATATGCAGGAGATAGATTTGCAAGCACTGCCTCCATGGTATGCAAATCTATCTCCTGCATATTCATTGTGGATATCCTGAAAACCTGACCTGCCTGTGTCTCTCGAGGAACGGAGTTGCCTACCCCTGCCCTAGGGTGCCCAGTTGGTGTCCTGGCATGTCAGTGGGGCCAGTGCACTAGAAATGCTGGCTCATCCCACGACCCAATGGCTTGCATTTGGTCGTTTCTGACATGGACGTCTTTGATTTCAAAAATCAACGAAAATCAGAAACGTCCATGCCTAGGGACGGCAAAATTTAAGGATTTATATGTCCCTGACAGTATTTTCGAAATGAAAGATGGACGTCCATCTTGTTTCAAAAATACGGGTTTCCCCGCCCCAACATTTTGCCGTTTTGTGAGGAGTCCAAATAGCAACTTGGACATCCCTTTTGAAAATGCCCCTCCACATACTAGATCAAATAGTGATATATATTTGTTAGCACACTTTTGGTTCTTTAGTGCACCTAAAAAATTCATACATGCAAAATTTATTTAACTCATGTTAAGTAATTTGCATGCATTAATAAATTATGATGCATGCTTGTTTTCTTTTTAAAGTTAATTTATAAAATGAATCAAAAAAGTCCTGAAACTGGGAAAAAGGCCAAACAAATAATAAACAAAAACTTTTAGCCTTCTGCATATCCTTAACTTATTTATTTGCCTAATTTCAGCAGTTCATTTTTAGCTTCTGGGCCTTCAGATCGGTTTTTTGGATTGTCATATCTGGCTTCATCTACTTTGACTAAGCCTCAGTTTTCTGCCATGTTAAATAGGCCCTTGAAAAGGGCTTTGTCTAATCCTGCTCTTTTAAGGTCATATTCATTCCATATTGAAGCAGCTCCTTTGCTGCTTCCCTGGAGATTTCAGCAGTTGCTATTCAGTGTTTAGGATGCTATCATTTTAATATTATATTCATTAATGTTGTGTTGTGGCTGTCTTTCTCATAATTTAAGTTTTCACTTCATTTTATTAGTAGCTTATAGTCTAGATTTACAATCACTTCTATGGATTTTGGGCCCAGAAGACCTCAGTTGGCTCATGAATTGCTGTTACATAAGGTACATAAGTATTGCCATACTGGGACAGACTAAAGGTCCATCAAGCCCAGCATCCTGTTTCCAACAGTGACCAATCCAGGTCACAAATACCTGGCAAGATCCCAAAAACGTTCAAAACATTTTATGCTGCTTATCCCAGAAATAAGGTCCCTTAAATATATGTTAGAGCATGATCTAAGTCTAATCACAAATGGATAAACAACTAAACAATAAGGAATAGACTAAAATGTCCACACCTGCTGCACGCTAGTCTATTCCTTATTCCAGAAATAAGCAGTGGCATTTCCCCAAGTCCATTTTAATAATGGTCTATGGACGCTTCTTTAGGAAGCCATCCAAACCTTTTTTAAACCTCATTAAGCTAACCACCTTTACCACATTCTCTGGCAAAAAATTCCAGAGTTTAATTACACGTTGAGTGAAGAAAAATTTTCTCCAATTCATTTTACATTTACTACTTTGTTGTTTCATCGAATGCCCCCTAGTCCTAGTATTTTTGGAAACAGACGCTTCACTTCTACCCTTTCCACTCCACTCATTATTTTATAGACCTCTATCATATCTCCCCTCAGCCATCTTTTCTCCAGGCTGAAGAGCCCTAGCCACTTTAGCCTTTCTTTATAGGGAAGTCATCCTATAACTTTTATCTTTTTCGTCACCCTTCTCTGAACCTTTTCAGGAGAGAAGCAGTTTTAGTCCTTTATGTGGATTTGTTTAGGCTGCACCATTGGGATGTGATTTCAAGCCCCTGATACAGACTTTTAAGAGGGGAAACGCGGCTCTATGGGCTTCCCATTATTTATGCATTTATGGCTCCTTTTACAAGCTGCAGAAAAAAGGGAGCCTGCTCTGGGGTCGGCGCATTTTTTTGACACATGCCGAGACCCCCTTTTACCACAGCAGGTCTTTCTTTTTTTAAAGAAATGGCAGTGTGGCAAGTGAAGCACTTTCAGTGTGGCCATTTCGGGGGGGGGGGGGAGCACTTACCACCACTCATTGAGGTGGCGGTAAGGGCTCCCATGCCAACCCAGTGGTAACTGGGCAGTGAGCGACACTACCCGATTACCTCTGGGTATACACTGGCGCTACAAAAGAATAAATATTTTTGCAGTGCCAGAAATGGCACACACTCCCCTCCGAAGGGACACCACCTTGTAAGTGGTGGAGGGGCTTCCGTGTTTTAATGACTCAGAGGGCTATGCTGTAGGGTTACCCATATCAGACAGGCCTCTGAAGAGAATCCAGACAAAGAGTGTCCCAACCTGGAGGATCCAAGATGGCGTTGAGGGAGGACGTACGCTAGTTGAGTTCCCGTTTTACACCAGAATGCCTGAAGAAGAGGGCGCGCTCCCCAGAGAATGGGGAAGAGAAAAGGCAAAGCCATGGTGCTGTCCTCCTCGAACACGGCTGGGGTTCCCACCACTTCTCAGTCTATTTTGGAGAGATTCGGGGTTATAACGTCAGGGATATCGGTTCTTGCTTCGGGGAACAGCAAGGCTTTATTGCCGAATCTCAGTGGAGGGAGTGTCTTTGAGTCCCCCTGTTGGCACACCCCTCCAAGACCCGGAAATAGTATTGCTTCACTATGGAGGTCAATAATGGAAATGCCCGAAGTGGGTTAGGATTTTCATGTGACCCGAGGAGGTCCTGGCGCAGCATCGACTCGGATAATAAACCAACTGGGGGATTGGAGAGTGAGCTCTTCCCCCCCAAAGATATCTGGAATGGTTTCTGTGGAGAAATTGGACTTGGTAAAGCCAATAATGTCATAATGAACGTACTATAGGAACTGCAGCAGAATGTGAATAACTCTCTTCTTCAGATGTTTAAAATTTTTCACTATGTGAGTTAAAGAGTTTATATTAATACTTATCTAACAAAGTGGAAGTCCAAGTTATAAAAATAGAGACTTTGATTACGGAAATGGCTTCTCTATGAAAATCAGATAATTTGGTAATGAAGAATAGTTATCTTTCTTGTAAAAATTGGAATTTCTGGAGAACCAATTAAGGGAAAATAACTTGAGAATGATAAATTTACCTATAATATTCTATATATCAGCTACTGAATTCTTGAAGAAATATTTATCTGATACTTTGCTAATACCTTCTGATAGCCACCTTTTGGTGACTAAAATTATATTTCCTTTAAAATCTTCTTTATCAGAGAAAAGAGATGTAAGTTTAACTGACATTTTGGAAAAATCAGAAGTTATAGAGTTATATTAAAAGTGACTTTCGTCTTTGATTTCCGATACATGGTTGATAGTTTTTTTGGTTCAAAGATGCATATATTTGCTGACACATCAAGGGAATCGCAGACTGGGAGGTGTGGAGTCTTGGCTTTTAAGCCAGGAATCATTGCCCTAGGTGGGACCTTCCTAGCACGATTCCCTCGTGTTTTTATTTCCTTATTACTTATTCGTTTGAACCTAAGAAATTATAAGAGTTTGTGGAAACAGATGAAGATTCCTCTGCAGCAACATCCTTCAGTTACCACTGTACCGGCTGCAATAACCGATTAACCTTCCTCCCTCAGAAATGTGAAGTGTAAGATTAACCATTTTGAGTTTTTCTTATTTTCTTTAAGATTGTTTTCCTGATATTGGATCTTCCAATTGTGGACAATTATGTAAATATATATTGTTGAGAGAAAATGTTTTCTTTTTTATATTAATTTCTGTATTTCCTTACATTTATGTGATAAATGTGAATGTAATTAAGTAAAATGATAAATAAATAAAATAAAAAAAGAAATGGCACGCACTGGGGGAGGGAACTACCATCGGGCTGCTGTGTTAGACTGGCGGTACTTCCCTTTTAGTACTTTGTAAAAGGGTCCCTTAAGTTTTAGTGGTGAATAAATTGAACTTTTTAATGAAAGCTCTTCATGATTTGCTTCTTCTTTCCACTCCGTGTGGGAGCAGTGTCTATCCATAGTTCTCCAGGCAAAATGTTTTTTTGTTTGTTTGGAGTTTTTTTTTTGCAGTGCTCCTAATATGTTAATTCATTGAATGATAATAATCTTGGGTCTTCTAAGGAAATGGAGCTCTTCCTGATCATGTGAAAGGATTTATTGTTCATTCATTGCCCTTTCCCATTTGTCCAATTAGTGTGGTCCAATATCATTCCTCCTAGGATGTGATTTATAATCTGCGATGTTAGGGTATATGGGAACATTAATTGAGAAATTTCAAAATTTTGGCAATCCCTTGAGCTCTAGAAATATGGTGGACTGCCTTGGGCTCTTTTGAACTGAGACAGTTCATCTCGTGGAACTGATATTTTCTAGAACTCTTTCCAGGATGTTTTGGAGAGTGGTATAAAAGGACGTAAAGCACCAATTGGAAGGCACAGTGCAAGGACAAGCAAATGCTGTTCTTACTTTTAGTGGAATTTTGGTCTCTCCAACTCTTCGCAGTTATCAGACTATAAAAGAATGTTCCATTGGACACAGGGAATTTCTTGGAAATAAAGGAGGGGATTCTATAAAATGGCACTAAAACTTGGGTGTTGAAAAAATTAACCAATAAGCACTATTCTATGAAGGGTTCATACCATATATAGAATAACATTTAGCATGAATCCCGTGCCTAAATTTTGGGACAGTGGTAGAAATGCTGGTGCTCAAGTTTGGTGTGGTAAGGCATTATTCTGTAATTCCATGTGCAACATTTCAGAACACCTCTGGCATGCCCCAGCCATGCTTCCTTTTCAGATATGTGCTATTAGAGTTAGGTGCCAAGCCTTGTGGAATATCATGCTCAAATTCTAATTGATGCCAATTAAATGCAATAATTAGAGGTCCTTTTACTAAGGTACACTGAAAAATGACTTGTGGTAGTACAGGTGTGGGTTTTAGGCGTGCACCGATCCCTTTTTCAGTGTGCCTGTAAAAAAGGTCTTTTAAAATTTTTGCTGAAAATGAACATGTGGCAAAATCAAAATTGCCGCGTGTCCATTTTGGATCTGCGACCTTACCACCAGCCATTGACCTAGTAGTAAAGTCTCACGCGGTAATCGGGTGGTAAAGACCTATGCATGTCAAATGCTACTTGGCACACATCCGATAAGCGCGTCTGAAAATAAAAATTATTTTTTGGCCATGTGTATCGGACGCAAGCCAAAAATGAAATTACTGCAAGAGCCATGTGGTAGCCAGGTGGTAACTCCATTTTGGCTTAGTTCTTAGCATTCAATAATTGCTAGTTAAAGGCTCATTAATCAATTAAGTTGTACTTGCAATTTGGACATGTGCCAATTTTGGGTGCCATATATAGAATTCGGGGGGAAACCATTACCAGTGTGGATCCAGGGGTATTTCTTGAGTGGCAGAGTCAAGTATTAGTTACCACAAGTGTTGGAAGAATTGATCTAACTTGCTGCAGAGTACAGCTACTTCAGCATGCCAGATCAATACTGATGGGTTGTAGTTGAGCTCAAAGGCAGTCCATGTTTTGATGATAATAAACTCTCAGATATAATTTTGTCTGACTGGTAGTTTTAAATTTATTGATATTCCAGGACCTTGGCCTATTTGATTTTGGAACAGTTGGCTGTGTATTGTGTGATTGTTACTAGCATTATTTGATTACAACCCTTATGAATGTTGACAGTAAATTGATGGAATAAAGCTGTGTCTTTTATCTTTTGCCATTATTTTTTATTTGTATGGCTTGTTGGTGAGTAGGGGACTTTTGGGATCTGGGTGCAAATTCCTTTGTGAGGAAATGTTTGCAAAAATTTGAGCTACTTTTTATTATGGTGTAGAAAGGTTTTTGCAAAGATGACTTTGCAAAGCTATTTTTGTGAACAGATATAGCAGGTGCTCATAAGTAATGACATAATTGCCATAATTTTGCACCATACGAATTTATTAACTATCAATATAAAACTTTTCACAAGAAAAGCTATGTATGAAATTTAGTTATTTGCTAAGCAATTACTTAAGTGTTGCATATGAATAAGGGAAAGAGTGCATGTTCTCACAAATAAAATTAAATAGCCTTTGGACAATTTTGTATTTGTTGTAAATCAGCATGGATTAATGCATTACAAGGCGCTAAAAATTAATGTGTGCTGTGTAGATACCCATAGGAATATTCTACATGGTTAGCGCATAATAAGTTTTAGCACATGCTAAAAACACTAGCACACCTTTGTAAAAGACCTGCTAAGATGGTTCTGTCTGAAAAATGTCTGTTTAAAACCCTTTAGTGTCCAGTGTTCCCATCAGTCTATTCCCATATGGCTTATTAGGGGAACATTGGACACTAAAGGGTTAATCTAGGCTATGATTATTTATTTATTTATTTGTAACACTTATACCCCGCGCTTTCCCACTTATTAGCAGGTTCAATGCGGCTTACATAATATAACAGGTTTACAATATAACATAGAAATGATAACAGCTGTAATATAGTGTATAAAGAGGTGGACAATTAGATGTGGGTAAGTAAGATGGGTAAGGAAGGAGGGTGGTAGAGGTAGGGAGTGGGAGAGGGTGTATATTGGGATAGTGTGTTGTTAATTAAGGAAGATGTATAATGAGTGTTGGAAGAGGGATGAATTCAGAAAGGATAAAGTAGGGAAGCATATTTCAGGTTCTGTCTTATAGTCTGATCTGGGTAGCGCAGATGGACTTCTAATTTAAGTCAAGTCATTTGTATAGGCTTGCTTGAAGAGGTACGTTTTTAGCAGCTTCCAGAAGGGTAAGTGGTCATTGACTCTTTGAATAGATCTTGGTAAGGCGTTCCAGATTTTGCTGCCAATGACGGAGAAGTTGGATGCATACTATGTTTTGTATTTAATTCCTTTACAGTTGGGAAGATGTAAATTTAGATAAGTTCGAGAAGATCTAGAGCTGTTCCTGGTTGGAAGGTCAATCAGATTGAACATGTAGTCTGGGGATTCTCCGTAGATAATCTTATGAATCAGCTTCTATAAACTGCATAATTTATCCAGATACAGATGCATTCTTATATTACATTTAGGTTGGAAATGAAACAAGGAGTGTACATAGCATGTTCAAAAGTCCAGAGGCTGTTTATGTAAACCCCCTGGTGGCAGAGCAAGGTATTACAATGATGGTACCAAATATGTCACAGTGTTTCCCCGAAATGACTCAACACCAACCAGGGAGTTTAACAATAAAAAGAAAATGGTTTTTATTAGTGAATTATATTTAAATGCTAATGAAATTTTATCAACTTGCAAATTTAACATATGTATTCCAATTACAGGTTAGCAACACAAATCAGTTTAGTCTCTAGAAACATTGAGAGCATCCTCAGATAAGTATAAATATTAGTTACATAAACCATTTAAGTACATTCAATTCCACAAAACACCAGACTCTTCAAAGTCTACTACTACTACTTAACATTTCTAGAGCGCTACTAAGGTTACGCAGCGCTGTACAATTTAACAAAGAGAGACAGTCCCTGCTCAAAGAGCTTACAATCTAATAGACAAGTGAACGGTCGGTCCGATAGGGGCAGTCAAATTGGGGCAGTCTGGATTCACTGAACGGTAAGGGTTAGATGCCAAATGCAGCATTGAAGAGGTGGGCTTTAAGCAAAGACTTGAAGATGGGCAGGGAGGGGGCTTGGCGTAAGAGCTCAGGAAGGTTGTTCCAAGCATAGGGTGAGGCGAGGCAGAATGAGCGGAGCCTGGAGTTGGCGGTGGTGGAGAAGGGTACTGAGAGGAGGGATTTATCCTGTGAACGGAGGTTACGGGCGGGAACGTAAGGGGAGATGAGGGTAGAAAGATAGTGAGGGGCAGCAGACTGAGTGCATTTGTAGGTAAGAAGGAGAAGCTTGAATTGAATGCGGTATCTGATCGGAAGCCAGTGAAGTGACCTGAGGAGAGGGGTGATATGAGTATATCGGTTCTGGTGGAATATGAGACGTACAGCAGAGTTCTGAACAGATTGAAGGGGGATAGATGGCTAAGTGGGAGGCCGGTGAGGAGTAAGTTGCAGTAGTCCAGGCGAGAGGTAATGAGAGCGTGGACGAGAGTTCGGGTGGTGTGTTCAGAGAGAAAAGGGCAAATTTTGCTGATGTTAAAGAGGAAGAAGCGACAGGTCTTGGCTATCTGCTGGATATGTGCAGAGAAGGAGAGAGAGGAGTCAAAGATGACTCCGAGGTTGCGGGCAGATGAGACGGGGAGGATGAGGGTGTTATCAACTGAGATAGAAAGTGGAGGAAGAGGAGAAGTGGGTTTTGGTGGAAAGACAATAAGCTCGGTCTTGGACATGTTCAGTTTCAGGTGGCGGTTGGACATCCAGGCAGCAATGTCGGATAAGCTGGCCGATACCTTTGCCTGGGTCTCCGCGGTGATGTCTGGTGTGGAGAGATACAGTTGGGTGTCATCAGCATAGAGATGATACTGGAAACCATGAGATGAGATCAGGGAGCCCAGGGAAGAGGTATAGATTGAGAAGAGAAGGGGTCCAAGGACAGATCCATGGGGAACACCAACAGATAAGGGGATGGGGGTGGAGGAAAATCCATGAAATTGAACTTTGAAGGTGTGGTGGGAGAGATAGGAGGAGAACCAGGAGAGGACAGAGCCCTGGAACCCAAATGAGGACAGTGTGGCAAGAAGTAAGTCATGATTGACAGTGTCAAAAGCGGCGGATAGATCGAGGAGAATGAGGATGGAGTAGTGGCCTCTGGATTTGGCAAGGAACAGGTCATTACAGACTTTAGAGAGTGCTGTTTCTGTTGAGTGAAGAGGGCGAAAACCGGATTGAAGCGGATCGAGGATGGCATGAGAGGAGAGAAAATCAAGGCAGCGGCTGTGGTCTGCACGTTCAAGTATCTTGGAGAGGAAGGGTAGGAGGGAGATGGAGCGGTAGTTGGAGGGACAGGTAGGGTCCCCCAAGGATCCCAACATGTAAGTTTTCCTCTACTCTTTTTTTTCTTCTTTTAGTTATCTCTCACTTATTGTTCAGGTTTCCTTTACTATTTTCTCTTATGTGCACTTTTTTAAATAGTTTCAGTCACTTAGCTGCTCTCTTTGTTTTCTCTCTCTCTGGCTCTCTTGAACAGTGGGCGCCTTTTCTTTCAGGTGATGATCTCCAGCATCAACTTTCTTCCAGTCTTTCCCTAGTAACATGTTCTCACCAATAGAGCTCTCTCCCAACTGCCTGCCTGAGCTGTTTGTCACTCTCCTGAGAGTTCCATCAGCATGCGGAACACTCAGCGCATGCACACAGACTACCCAGTTTCACTGCACTGCTCACTGTCTCCACACCAGATCCAGAATGAGCCAGGTAATCTTTTAACATTTAACCCATAGGGTTACATTTACCCCCCCCCCCCCCCGCCTTTGCCACCTGCAGACAATAGCAGATATAAACTACTACTACTACTACTACTATTTAGCATTTCTATAGCGCTACAAGGCGTACACAGCGCTGCACAAACATAGAAGAAAGACAGTCCCTGCTCAAAGAGCTTACAATCTAATAGACAAAAAATAAAGTAAGCAAATCAAATCAATTAATGTGAACGGGAAGGAAGAGAGGAGGGTAGGTGGAGGCAAGTGGTTACGAGTCAAAAGCAATGTTAAAGAGGTGGGCTTTCAGTCTAGAGTTAAAGGTAGCCAAGGATGGGGCAAGACATAGGGGCTCAGGAAGTTTATTCCAGGCGTAGGGTGCAGCGAGACAGAAGGCGCGAAGTCTGGAGTTGGCAGTAGTGGAGAAGGGAATAGATAAGAAGGATTTATCCATGGAGCGGAGTGCACGGGAAGGGGTGTAGGGAAGGACGAGTGTGGAGAGATACTGGGGAGCAGCAGAGTGAGTACATTTATAGGTTAGTAGAAAAAGCTTGAACAGGATGCGAAAACGGATAGGGAGCCAGTGAAGGGTCTTGAGGAGAGGGGTAGTATGAGTAAAGCGACCCTGGCGGAAGATGAGATGGGCAGCAGAGTTTTAAACCGACTGGAGAGGGGAGAGGTGACTAAGTGGGAGGCCAGCAAGAAGCAGATTGCAGTAGTCTAAACGAGAGGTGACAAGCGTGTGGATGAGGGTTTTGGTAGAGTGCTCGGAAAGAAAGGGGCAGATTTTACGGATGTTGTAAAGAAAGAAACGACAGGTCTTGGCAATCTGCTGGATATGAGCAGAGAAGGAGAGAGAAGAGTCAAAGATATAAAGTATAAGGACACTTTTAACTGTCAATTGTCAAAGAAAATTTCCATGGGTATCTTGTTTTTTGAATATTAGTATACTTGTACTATGCAGGCTAAATAGAAATTGCCCTCTTAGGGCATACATGAGAGTTTGTACGTATAGAAAATACCTCATGTAAAATTACCTCTGTGTAAAGATACATACAATGCTAAAAATGCATATAATTTTATGTGACTTAGTTATAGACATGTCCAGTGGTGGTGAGCATATGATTTAGGTGTTATTAATACAGTATTGTGTGTACATGTGTACCATCTACATTTGTTCTGGTAATTTATAAAAGCACATAAGTGCTTATGGGTCCCTTTTACTAAGGCGCGCAGGCACCTAAACACGTACAACGAGCGTTAAATTAGAACTACTGCTCGGCTAATTTTGACGCACATTCAAAACGCAAGGCAGAAAATAATTTCTACTGTCTACAGCATGGCGCTAACCAGGCAGTAATTGGCAGTGTACACATGCTGACGATTACCACCCAGTTAAATGTGTGAGACCTTACCGCTAAGTCAATGGGTGGTGGTAAGGTCTTAGGCCCAAAATGGACGTGCTCCAATTTTTATTTTGCCGCACATCCATTTTCAACCAAAAATGAGGCCTTTTTTGCAGACACGCTGAAAAATGGACCTGCGCGCGTCCAATACACGTGCCTACACCAGTGAAGGCCATTTTCTGGCATGCCTTAGTAAAAAGGTCCCTATCAGGCTTATTTTCGAAAGAGAAAGACGCCCATCTTTCGACATAAATCGGAAGATGGGCGAACTCACATGGTTGTCCAAATCGGTATTATCGAACACCAATTTTGGACATCCCCAACTGCTTTCCTTCACAGGGACGGCCAAAGTTCATGGGAGCATGTTGGAGGCATAACGAAGGCGGGACTTAGGCGTGCCTAACAATTGGACATCCTCGACCCATAATGGAAAAAGAAAGGGCGTCCCTGACGAGTACTTGGACGACTTTACCTGGTCCTGTTTTTCTTACGACCAAGGCATAAAATGGTGCCCGAACTGACCAGATGACCATCGGAGAGAATCGGGGATGACCTCCCCTTACTCCCCCAGTAGTCACTAACATCCTCCCACACTCAAAAAAAATCTTTAAAAATATTTTGTGCTAGCCTCTATGCCAGCCTCAAATGTCATACTCAGGTCCATCACAGCAGTATGCAGGTCCCTGGAGCAGTTTTAGTGGGTGCACTGCACTTCAGGCAGGCGGACCCAGGCCCATACCCCCTACCTGCTACACTTGTGGTGGTAAATGTGAGCCCTCCAAAACCCACCACAAACCCACTGTACCCACATCTAGGTTCCCCCTTCACCCGTAAGGGCTATGGTAGTGGTGTACAGTTGTGGGTAGTGGGATTTGGGGGGCTCAGCACACAAGGTAAGGGAGCTATGTACCTGGAAGCAATTTATGAAGCTCACTGCAGTGCCCCCTAGGGTGCCCGGTTGGTGTCCTGGCATGTCAGGGGGGCTAGTGCACTAAAAAGGCTGGCTCCTCCCATGACGAAAGAGCTTGCATTTGGACGTTTCTGAGATGGGCGCTCTCGGTTTCCATTATCACTGAACATCAGAAATGACCAAGTCTAGGGATGACCATCTCTAAGGACGACCTAAATTTCAAGATTTGGACGTCCCCAACTGTATTATTGAAACAAAAAATGGGTGTCCATCTTGTTTCAATAATACAGTTTACCCACCCCTCCATCGGGACGTTTTGCGAGGACGTCCCTTTCGATTATGCCCCTCCACGTGTCTTTATAAAATAGGATCCAAATAGGTGCTGATTTGGCCTTCCCAACTAGGTGACTCTTGAAGAATTATCTTCCATGGGTATAACAGAGTACTTCTGAACATGCTACACGTGTGAGTACTGATGAAGCTGCAAACCCGTTCTTTAAAACACATACTTTTATAACGTTATCATATGCCCATAAGCACATTTTCAAATTAAGCACCAAAATGCAAACCTCTCCCCATTCCCAGCCCCGGAAACTCTTTTGGGCAAATTTCTGTGTGCAGTCTATATAGCTATATCTTTATGTGTGTATTGAACGTGTAATGTTATAAGCACCTGTGTGTCTGGCTAAAGCACTGCTTTATGGACAGACATGGTTTTTAAAATTGTCTTTGTATAGCTTAAAATAAAAAACTAATCATAAGATAAGTTATTCTGGTGTTCTTATTAACACTGCTCTTTAGAACTGGGTGGAATGGTAGGTCATTCAGAATACTATATAAAATGTTGAATATACTAAATCATGCTTGCACTTTTTACACTTTAGAATGTATATTCTAACCGCAACATAAGTGAAGTTGCATTCCTGTTATTGTTAATTGGAGTTATGCATGTATCTTCCTCTATGAAACACTTGACGCTATTTTGTAAATTTGTAATATATCAGTGTCAATTAAAACCTTCTAACACACCAGAAAAATGTCACATACATGTGTCTTTTTGATAGGAAAAGCCTATAATGAGAATAGTGGGAGCTGATTTCCATTATGGTCTCTGGGCTGTAATTTCATGGTTTTCCTCAGATGTAGCATCATGACATCAGATTCCATTATGTTAGTTCCATGTTGAATATCTGCAATCAGCTGGAGCTGGTCAAGTCGTCTCAGTCTTTATCATAAAGAAGGTACTCTTGGGTATTTGCCATCTTCAAAGAAATAGGCATACATTCCATTTTTTCTGCATCAGTTTGCCCAATAATTAGGATTGAGGACTGTTGATACAAAATTATTAGGACACTAATACTTCAAAGCAAGTTTGCACACTATATTTCTTCTGTTATAGACTCTTAAGGACATAGTTGAACTTGGAAAACAGAAAGTAATATTTATATAAACAAAATAGCATTGAACATGAAGCTGGAATACTAAACTGAATTTCTGTGAAAGTATCAAATAACAAGTCTACACATCAAACTTCTATTAGCAATAAGGAAACTATTGAGAGTTTTAAAGAATTTAATATTTTTAATATAATCATGATATTTTTTCATTAATTCTATTGAATTCATTGATGATATAGATAATTTTTTGTAGATGGTACAAATTAATGAGAAGGCAAATATTAAGAAATGTCAGTCCAAAACAGTAAGATTTAATGCATTTATTTGAGCTAAAGGTGTTGAAAGTAGGTCAATGAAGATAATTAAAGACTAAAGAGTCATAGATCAGAAGCAGCCTAGTAATATAGTAAATGACAACAGATAAAGACCAAAGTTGCCCATCTAATCAGCTTAGTAGCAAATGCATATTAAGTAGGCCAGTGCTCCAGCAGAAAATATTTCACATTAATGCTTTGGAAACATCACAAAAATGTAGATGCCCATTTACTAAGCTTCGATAGTAAATGGGTTTAGTGTGTCCTTACTTGGGCTTTCCCCATGCACTAGGCCATTTCTAGTGCAGCCATCAAGACATTTATTTTTTTTTTCTTTTTGAGAATTTCTGGCCATGTACTGATGTTAGATAGTCTCAACCTCTCTGTCCCCCAATCCAGTTTCTGGCCACCCCAGAGTCCTAACCCCTTGATCCAGGTCTGACTCCCCTCCCCCCCATTCACAACACTAACTCCCCTGAATGAACAGCCCTGCTCTATCCAAAGTGCTGTTCTCAACAACAAAAACCTCCCCCCATACCCCTACCTCTCCTAATGTCTCTCCAGGACTTACCCTGAGGTCTACATTGGTGGTACAGTGATGCCAGGAAGCAGCAATTCTTCTCCATTGCTGCCCAATCAGCACTTCATTCTAAAATGGTGCCAATGGCCCCTTTGCAGCATTGGCACTATTTTTGAATGAGGTGCTCACTGGGCAGCAGTCAAGAAGGATCACTGCCACTCAGCACCACTGCACTACAATGTAGACCACTGAGTAAGTCCCGGAAGGTGTGGGGAGAGGAGAGGGTTTAAGGGGAAGGTTTTGAACTCGAGGACAGCACTTTAGATGGGGACATGACTGTTGATTCAGGGGAACCTGAACCTGGATCAGAAAGGTTAGTACTATGACTGGGGGGGGGGGACAGGTTGGGGCTTGGATGGAGGGAGGGAGTTATTACTGTGATAGGCTGGATCAGATCTTGGATCAAGTGGTTGGGAATATGATTGGGCAGATCGGGGGATGGGGGTTTGCAAGGGGGGGGGGGATCGGGTTCTGTGCTATGCACCTCCTCTGATAGCACACTGCTCTGCCAGACTGCTGGTAGTGCAGCTACACTTACTGTCTCCTCTTGAGGTGGTGGTTAAGTTCAGCTGTGCTATCGGCAATCGGGTCAGCTAGTGCACCGTAAAACCTTGTGTGCTAGCTGTCATAGTTGGCCGCATTTCCTCCTGCCCCTGTCATACGCAGGCCCAGCCCACTCCTGAATTACGTAAGTAATGTGGCATTTTTGTGGTAGAAGCCTCTGCTTTATCACAATAGACACTTGTGTGGGCCTGTGTCACTATCTACCGCACTGATAAGACTGTATTTACTGCGAAACAGAGCATAGTAAAAATGCCCACATATTTATTTATTTTATGTATTGGTGCTTATATCCCATATAATCTGAATGTTAATTATTCAGTTCTATGTGGCTTTACAATAATTAAGACAATAAATGCATACAATACATTTTATAAGTATGAAGAAAACAGTGAGATTTTGAAAAGAACAAACAAAGATATTGCATTTGCTGTTTAGTTCATTGTCTAACAATGCAAACATTTGTTAAAAAGGAATGCCTTGAGAAATATGTGAATTATTAGATTTTGTATCTCACTAGGGATGGTGTTCCACCATTTTGAACCTGCATGTGAGAAATCTCTGTTCAATATGGATTTATATCATATGTTTTTATAGCTAGGAAAATGTAGTTCGAGATAGTTTCTTGATCTAGTAGATATATTGAAGGTAGGTAAATCTATCAGCATTCTCATGTAATCTGGGATCATGCCATAGATAATTTTGTAGATGAATGTACATGTTTTAAAGATGATTCTGGCTTTGATTGCTAGCCATATCATTTGTACCCATATTTACCAAGACAGTGACTTATCCTTGATACTGTCTGATGTCCTAGTTAGGTGACATGTGAGCTCCACTATCTTTGCATTAGGTAAGCCAGTTACAAATTATCCTCTTACCTACCATCTGCAATCCTAATGACTGAATGAACAACTATATCTCAACCCTTCTTCTAGAAACACATCCTTGTTTTGAGATGATAATGCATCATTGGAAGCCTTAGTTATAGTATCACTTCTGTTATTCCAAAGACATATTCTCTTTCCAGATGAACTTTCTCCTTCAAGGTAGCATGGGGCTGCCAGACTTGAGGCATGACCTTGTTGCTATGTTCCTGAATGTCTCCTCGGTATACTGTTATTTGCCTCAGCTCCTCCAGATCTACTATTCTAGGTGCTATGGACCACACTTGCTCTCCAATAATCTAGAGTAGTTTGCATTAAGTTTATACTTTACTACTGACATTTGATGCAAAAGACCAAATATTATCCATCTCACTTTTGGGCTGCTCTATTGGGCTCATTTTCAAAACAGAAAAATGTCTAAAAAGTGGCATAAAGCAGCATTTGGATGTTTTTCTCACAAAAACGTCTAAATAAGTATTTTCAAAACCTATTTTTAGATGTTTTTCTATGAAGTCCATCAGAAGTGCATTCAAATCTCAAGGGAGTGTGTCAGCGGTGTGTTCAGGCTGGGACTTGGGTGTTCCTAAGACTTAGACATTTTTCAGTCATAATGGAACAAAACAAAGTCATCCAGGACTAAAACGTAGACGTTTTTGTAATGAATAAGGCACAAAAAGGTGCCCTAAATACCCAGATGACCACTGGAGGGAATCAGGGATGACCTCCCCTTATTCCCTCAGTGGTCACTAACTCCCTCCCACCCCACAAAAATGTGATGAAAAACATTATTTGCCAGTCACTATGCCAGCCTCAGATGTTAAAGTCAAGTCCATTAGAACAGCATGTAGGTCCCTGGAGTAGTCTAGTAGTGGGTGCAGTGCACTGCAGACAGGTGGAACCAGGCTCCTACCTCCCCCTACCTGTTACACTTGTGGACAAAACTGCAAGCCCTCCAAAACTCACCAGAAACCCACTGTACCCACATATAGGTGCCTCCTTCACCCGTAAGGGCTATGGTAGTGGTATACAGTTGGGGGTAGTGGGTTTTGGGGGGCTCAGCAGACAAGATATGGGAGAAATGGTCAGATGTGTACCTGGGAGCATTTTATGAAGTCCACTGCAGTGCCCCCTAGGGTGCCCTATTGCTTTCCTGGTACGTCAAGGGGACCAGTCTACTAAAAATGCTGGCTCCTCCTACATGCCAATGGCTTGATTTTGTGCGTTTTGCACTTGGATTTTTTTTTTTTTTTTTTCAAAAATGGACCAAAAAACAAAATGTCCAAATCACAAAACCTTGTTCAAAATGGTATTTTTGAAAAGAAAAGATAGATCTTTTTTTTTTTAATGGCCTTCTTCCCTATTCAGATTTTGGACATTTTTTTGCAAACTCGGACTTAGACGTCATATCGAAAATGCCCCTCCATGTATATAAGTAATGTTATTAGCTATGTAATATTGCCAGGGGAGTAGGGCTGCTTAATTTAATATAAAGGTTTTTAAGATGTTATCCTTGCTCACTTTCTAATTATTTTTCATAATTACATTTATATAGGCATATAGATTAGCTCAATGTCGATCATTATTGAAGGACTCGACTAACCCAATTTCTGATGATCAGAAAACAAAACATTAACCAATAAGCCGCAGCCTGGAAGGTTCCCATGACTCATACATCATGCTTATATTTTTTTCTGAAATATTTTGGTCTAATATTCAAAGCCAATTGTATGTTCACTTGTGGCTTATTGACATATAACTAGCTTATCCATGCATTTTCAGAACTTATGGGCTAGATTTTATTCATGATATCTAAAAAATCTGCACTGAAAAAATATGACTAGGTGTATTCTATAAACAATGCCTAAATTTAGGTGTAATTTATAGAATATGCCTAAATCTAGGTGTAGTTTATAGAATACGCCTGGTGCCCATTTCCAGTAACGCCAACTAAAACCTGGTGTAAATGCCGACACCTAAGTTACACGCAGAATGGGCACATTCTAGGAATGCCCAGAACCTGACAATGCCTTCTCATGGCCATGCCCCCTTTTCAGATCTGCGTCTTAGAATTTACACACATCACTTTATAGAATATGCCTAGAAAGTTGTGTGCATAATTTCTAATTAAAAGCAATTAGTGGTAATAATTGCTTACATGGTAATTAGCACTAATTGGCTTATTAAGTCAATTACGTGGTGCATACAATACAGAACACAATCAGATTTGTATGCATAACTTAGGTTGCACTATATAAAATTTGGGAGTACATGGATAGTCTTTGACCAAAAGTGCATCTGAATGACCCAATACAATCCATACAATATGGCTACTGATCTACAGATTTGGGCAGTCTAGTGGAGTAGCCTAATGGGTAGATCAGCAGCTTCACAACCAGAGAAGCCTGATTCAAATTTCACTGCCACAAGTCACTTAACCCTCCATGAAAAAAGGCATGAATTAAATTCAAATTCATGGAGGAGTAGCCTAATTGCTAGTGCAAGGGAACTGGGTTCAATTTCCACTGCAGCTCCTTGTGACTCTGGACAAGTCACTTAATCCTCCATTGCCTTAGGTACAAAGTAAGTATCTATATTTTATATGTAAACTGCTTTATTGTAACCACAGAAAGGCAGTGCATCAAATCCTATCCCTTTTCAAACCCCCCATTTCAGATTACCAAGATAAGTTATACATCTGTGCAATGACTGTGCTATCTGGATATTCAATGCTTATACATATTTATTTATTTATTAGGATTTATTTATCGCCTTTTTGAAGGAATTCACTGAAGGTGATGTACAGCAAGAATAAATCAAACATAAGCTCTATTGCTAACTGTGGTAGAAGCAATTAAGGGATCAGGTTGATAATACATAAAACCTGCCCTGTGAGCACCTTAAACACAAAGACAAATTATAAGCCTCAATATCAATTCGAAAGAGGTTAGAGGAATTCAAGTCTTCCTATACTGGCGGGGAAGGATGCACATGGAGCAGCAGTGGTAGGGAAAATAGCAGCTGGGTGATATGAATATGAGGAAGCAATGAGTGGTCATGAGAACCAAGTAACAGCAGTGTTACGAGGCAAGGAATAAAGCAATGGCTGGCAGAATGGAAAAACAACATTACTGCTGTGAAGGTAGAAATAAAAGAAGCGGTGGTGAACTTAAAACAAGATATATAACAGCACTAAATATCTGGATTAAATAAAATGTTAACAGCAGCATTTAACTTCAGCTAGTCACCACGCTGACTGAAAATTGACCCTTATGTTCTTAAGTTTGATGAATTGCATATGTGGGAGGAGGAGGTGGGGAAAGCATACGTTTATATGTGATAAACCTATGCCAGATATCTGAATATAGCTATGCTATATACAAATATGATATTCAATGATTTGTTGACAGTTTTTTTTTCTTTGTTGTTTTTCAGAACAATGTTGGCTAAGTCAGATCCCTGACTTTAATACAGGGCATCAGCTGGAGCACCCTACCTATCTCATTTTATTCAAGGGCTCATCTGTTTGACAGGGTGTGCCAACAGCGTCAAGAGGGGCCAGCTGAGTACCTCACATCAGGTGAGCAGCTTTATGAAGGATGGATAACAGGCAATGAACTAAATATTTTTGTAATGATTTTTTAAAATGCCATCATGACTAGGTGTGTGGCTAACAATTATAAATTCACTTGCTATCATTTTGTGTATACTTTCAAATGACAGTATGGCAGCTTTGCCCTGTTCGCGCATTTTAGTTTAGAGCAGGTTAAATTTATATGTGTTTATCCATGCTATATACAAGTTCCAAAATTCTCCTCATACCTATAATCCACCCACATTTTTGTAATTCTAATAACTTAGGCAACAACTATTACTCTATCCTAACATGGTAAATATAAATTGTTTAGTATGCGTAACAGGTTTTACTACGGTGGAGAATGGGGTTGTCATTTTGTGTTGGTAGTGTGCCAATGCTCTTGAAATTTAACAGTTGTCCTTTTCCTCTTTACTACATAGTCAGAAATATCTACTATAATAAAACTCACACTCAACGTTCTGAAGACAACGTTCTGAAGTCACTCAGTCACTCCCTGAAGGGTTCGTCAGTTCATGGTGGTGAAGCCACAACACTGACCATGTCTCTCTGCCCCACCCTCGCATGATGGACCAATCAGAAAAAACACCCTCAACGTTCTGAAACACAAAGGACCATCACAAAACCGTTCCCAGACAATGCTAGTCGGCGTAAGATGGACCAATCAGAGGAAACTACGTGGCAATAAGGGAAGAGCATTCACCAGCAGAATGGCTCATTATCTGAGCAGCATGGAGAGCACAGAACCACCGCTGGAACGAGAGAAGAGTATTCCTGCTGTGGGTATGTGCAAAAATAGACCAGGGGGTGGGGGGAGAAATTTTTAAATGCCTAATGCCGGTACTGAAGAGTGCCAGAGGGCCTATAGCACAGACTATATTTGGGTTCCCTTGACATGGAGTCGGTGGAGCCGGAGAACAACGTGCCCCTCACCATCTGGGACGTGGGCGAACAGGACAAGCTGCAGCACAGCTGGAAGGATTACCCGCGACCCAGCCAGCAGCAAACAGCGACCAAGGAAGGGGGAGGAGTAGGGAAATATGTGGAGCGTGTTTCCCTACTCCTTCCCTGCCTAGGAAACGCTGGAGACTGGCTGCCAAACTAACGAAACAACCGCACACCGACGCACCACCTCCATCATTCGAAAGGCATCCACTCTTTCTTCAACAGAAATGCAAACTAATAATACAAAGCAAACAAAGAATACCCGGTTTCTCACGCGGCTGCAGGTAACTCCCCACCCCCTTCCTCTTCCCCTTTTGCCGAAGCGGCCAAGGACGTGCCCAACCATCCCCAGCCTGAGGCAAGCCGTCTCCCACCTCGGCGCTGATTCCCGCAGTGCATAAATGTTCCAGCATTCCCCTGCAGCCGGCCTGAAATGGACCGAACATACTGGATCACCCCCCGACGGCCCGAGACCGTGCTCTTCTCCCTTCCGCCAACTTAAAACAACCATCCCCATCCTCAGGCAAGCCGTCACCCACCTCCAGGATGCCCAGAACCCCAGCCCAATGGAAAAAGATGGCACTGCTTCCAACAGCACATTTCTCTTCCGGCGTTCCCCTACAGCAGCCCTGAAACGGCCAAAAAATACCGACAGAACAAAAATGTGCTCCTCTACCTTCCGCCCATCTAAAACAACACTGCTGCCTCAGCACAACACAAAAAAAAACCTGGAAAAAACAATCCACCACTCAGCAAAGGCTGACCCCCCTACAACCACATTTACATTTCACCAACAGAAAGACCCCCCTCCACAAACCTCCTTGACAGACAAAACCATACTCACACAATACAACATAAACACACCCTCAAAGCCACACATCAATCCATCCCACTTTGCCAGCACAGCACATCCCCCAACCCCCCCACCCCAAAAAAAAAAAAAAAAAAAAAGACACACATCAACAACCTGCACACACACCCCACACTCACACTCACACACACACACACACACACACACACACACAATAACTCTGTGACACATACACACAAAAAAAAAAGCCACATGCTAGCGCCCATTTCATTGGTTTCGGAAACGGGCCTTTTTTACTAGTTGTTTATAATTTTCTCTTAGAGATATTCTGATTTCTATTCTCATTTTAGATGCTAGTTGTTGAGGGCTTATAACTCTGTTCTGTCAATCTGTCCACCCATCCATATGTACACATATATTTCTTTCCACATGTGCAAACTAATCAAGTATTGCACACACATCTATATATGCATCCTGCACAGAAGCATGGGTACATACAAACACCTACCCCTAATCTACCACATATCCTAGACAGAAACATGCATATACACAGATATCCATATTTTACCCATCATACATATACCTTTCCCATGCACACATAGATGAACACTCCATACACCCACACACAGACACTCTGCATACCCACACAGACACTCCACATGCAACTATCCTAGAATATAGCACATATCTCACATCTCTCACACACCTCCCTATACCCCATCACCCCTGTCACATCCACCCTAACCCTCCCACTCATTCAATCATCTTTCCACACAAATGCTCCTACCATTTTCCTAATCCAAACTCGACACATCTTCCCTGACACACACACACCTATGTACACTTACACCAACAACACATGCATCTCCATACAGACATACCCTGGCTTAGGAGTGAGGTTCATTCCTGTCATAGTATGTGTAAAATTAAATCATGTAGAGAAATTGTCGCCAGAACAAACCTATATCCTTCCCTTCTTATGTTCTTTTAGACACAAATAGACACATCTATTCCCTTGGATACAATATATGCTGGTCCAAATTGTTTGCACAGATTTGAATGCATGCCAAGTTGTGCACACAATTTAATTGAGTAATGAGCCAATCAGCATCAAAATTTGGGCACTAACAATCATTAATTTTTGTTAATCGATAATAAATTGGATTTATGTATTCATCTTGCTAAGAGCTATTCTATAAAGATGAGCATATAAATCTTTTAGTGTGCAACTAAAAAGGGGGTGTGGTCATGGGAGGAGCACAGTTGGGCCAGGGTGTTCACTAAAGATGTAAGTACTATTATATAATTTGGGGATCTATATCTAATTTATGTGTGAGGATTTATACCAGGCATCAGTTGGTGTAAATCCTCACACCCAAAGTTGGGTGCAGGTCTTGGTGTTATATGCTATTCTATAAACGGTGCCCAACTAAAGCACCAATTATAGAATAGCACTCAACGCTAATTTTATTTGGCACCCAGATACAGAATCTACTCCATTATGTATAAATACACATAAACAGCCCGACACAGGCCGTGTTTCACCCAACAGGGCTGCTTCAGATGCTACAAAAGAGATAATAATGATATATTAGCTATGGTTTCTCTTTTGCATTATATTATATTTTATATGCTTTCTATATATTTTCAGTCCAGTACAGATGTCTATTATTTTATTTTAATATCATAGCTTTTTGTTTGGGATATTGGTGTTATATTACAATATATTTTATCTCTAATGGATTTTATATTAATGTTATTTCATATTTTATGTTGAAATCTCTGCATATGTACACATACATGTTTATATGTGATTGTTTGATAATATTATGTTAAATCAGATGCATATGTATATGACAAACAATATATATGTCTATTTTATTTACATTATTTTATTATCTCTTTTGTAGCCCCTGAAGCAGCCCTGTTGGGTGAAACACGGCCTGTGTTGGACTGTTTATATATATATATATATATATATATATATTTTTTTTTTTTTTTTTTAATTGGTTCTTAACAAAAATTACGTTTGTCTTTTAACGATCTGCTCTGTTCATTTTCCATCTTGGAGTTTGCAGACCGTCTGCCTTTGTGCTTTCTTAAATATATCTCATAAACACCATCATCCATCACATACAAACACCACATATAAAATTACAAGAGGACCTTACGAGACTGGGAGACTGGGCAGCTAAATGGCAGATGATGTTTAATGTGAGCAAGTGCAAGGTGATGCATGTGGGAAAAAAGAACCCAAATTATAGCTACGTCATGCAAGGTTCCACGTTAGGAGTTACGGACCAAGAAAGGGATCTGGGTGTCGTCGTCGATAACACACTGAAACCTTCTGCTCAGTGTGCTGCTGCGGCTAAGAAAGCGAATAGAATGTTGGGTATTATTAGGAAAGGTATGGAAAACAGGTGTGAGGATGTTATAATGCCGTTGTATCGTTCCATGGTGCGACCGCACCTTGAGTATTGTATTCAATTCTGGTCGCCGCATCTCAAGAAAGATATAGTAGAACTGGAAAAGGTGCAGCGAAGGGCGACTAAAATGATAGCGGGGATGGGACGACTTCCCTATGAAGAAAGACTAAGGAGGCTAGGGCTATACAGCTTGGAGAAGAGACGGCTGAGGGGAGACATGATAGAGGTATATAAAGTAATGAGTGGAGTGGAACAGGTGGATGTGAAGCGTCTGTTCACGCTTTCCAAAAATACTAGGACTAGGGGGCATGCGATGAAACTACAGTGTAGTAAATTTAAAACAAATCGGAGAAAATTTTTCTTCACCCAACGTGTAATTAAACTCTGGAATTTGTTGCCGGAGAAAGTGGTGAAGGCGGTTAGCTTAGCAGAGTTTAAAAAGGGGTTGGACGGATTCCTAAAGGACAAGTCCATAAACCGCTACTAAACGGAAAAATCCAAAATTCCAGGAATAACATGTATAGAATGTTTGTACGTTTAGGAAGCTTGCCAGGTGCCCTTGGCCTGGATTGGCCGCTGTCGTGGACAGGATGCTGGGCTCGATGGACCCTTGGTCTTTTCCCAGTATGGCATTACTTATGTACTTATGTACTTATGTACATACATACCTCTAGTTGCCCTGCTCTTTCACCCTTCACCACACCCCTCCATTACAGAGATGAAACTGATTCTGTTAGCTGTGGAATGAGACATCTGCCATTTTCTTAATGTAAATGTGCACTTTCCAACTTGTTTCTCATTTGCTGTTTTGTTTTGTTTTAACCGCTCTCTTTCTTAGGAGTAGCCTAGTGGATGATGCAGTGGCCTAAAAACCAGGAGAACCAGATCTGATTCTCACTGCACCTCCTTGCGTTGAATGGATTATGGGTACTTAGGAATTAAAGGGAAAACTATTTTCCTTAAAGAGTTTGAATTTGAAAGCCCTTTCTGGGGTAAGGTCCTCCCAGAGAGGAGAGGACTTAGCTAAAAAAAAAAAAAAAATAGAAAAAAGACGGTCAGTTCCCAAAAGAGACTAACAAGCCCTGTTGTTAGTCTGAGCCAGTGGTGTGCTGGAAAAAGTAATGCATTGCCCCCCCCAAGGCTCTCTTCCCAGCTATAGCCAGCTCTGCAATTTGGGGGGGGGGGGCACAGAGGTGGACAAGGGGCGCAGACGTGGACGGGGGGGCGCAGAGGTGGACCGGGGAGAGAGCCTGTTGTTAAACATTTACCAGCACACCACTGGTCTGAGCAGTGTTGTAATATGGAGGCTATAGACAGACATCCTTCCCCCCTATTCAGAACAATTTAGCCTCCTAAATGGCACTTAGCTGGCTATCTGGCGATATTCAGCCAGGGATAACCAGCTATACTCGGCAGAATATTGCCAGTTAGCGCTTAGCAGATAGCTGGTTATATTGCATGATATAACCACCTATCTGCTGATTTTCAGTGCAAAACTGGCTAAGTGTGGTGTCAATCTTTGGTCGCCTCAATAGGTGTAATAACTTTGGCCAGTTCCAACTTAACCAGCCAGCATTGAATATTGGCTTGGCCAATTCAGTTGAAACCAGAAAAATTTAAACTGGACATTCAATGCCAGTTACTGGAAACAGCCCAGCATTGAATATCCAGACTCAGTGCTGACCACAGGAGGCAGTCATGCTTCCTCCCATGGTCTGAATATGACTTCACCATGCCTAGATTGTATGGATAATATTCCATACAAGAAAAGTGCTGAGAAGTAAGTTTTTGCTACAAGGTTTTGGGATTGGAGAGTGTGACATAATATTTTCAAAAGGGAATTGTTGGAAACATCTGGATCCTGTACTGAAGAGCTTACAGCTATAAAAGAGCCTTTTTCCTGGAGTGTCCCTTGACCCAAAACTTTAAAGTAGATTGAATAAAGCAGAAGCATGAAATGATAACAGCAATAACAGGGAATAAATTAAAAATAAAACAAAACATGCAGAACAGCCAAAAGTAGCATTTGTGATCCAAGATTATTCATGAGCTATGGTCAATGAAAGCAAGAGCAGAACAAAGCAAGTTTGACTGCCACCTGTTTGGCCCACAAAGTAAATAGGCACATGTAAACTGCAGCACGTACACATGTAGATTGCATAGTATAAATAGCAATTTTAGAAATCTGCTATTTAAATGCATAGAGCTACACTACTCAGAGATTTCAATGGCGTGTGTGGGACATGTTTTGGACAGAGCTTGGTTGGGGCAAACATCTACACATGTACTCCCCATTTCACAAAGGTAATTCACATCTATGAAGAAAATATCCCCACTAGGTTTTACAGTTGCTCAGAGCCATGGGCAGACTAAAAAGAAAATCTGCCCCCCCCCCCCCCCACCCAATTTTGGCTAGGACTTTTGCAGGAGGATGTAATTCTTTTTAATCCCCCATTATTTGTTTCTACCCTCAATATGAAAGCCAAATTAAAATAACGGCTTCATAGCGGTAAATATATAAATAGGTTTGTAGCAGATACATGTGGATGCAATGAAATTTACACATGGAAGTTGAAAAACTGTCACTTCTATATGGAAGCTGTCAGTTTTGTGCCAGTCATTTCATCTATATGTACATTTCTGAAATGGTTGCTCCCACTGTATGTGCAGACAAATACACATGCACTCCTGTAGATATTTTAGAAAAGGCTTATAGCTATTGGATTTAGCACCTATCATGGAAGGATGGCTGGTTAAGACAGGGGGTTCCTCAACCATGTAGGGAAAGGTTCAGATATATGATAGCATCTCCTGATCTAAAGAAACTGAAAGGACTACCCATTCAATAATATATGATTCCAAAAGTAAGCTTCAAATTTCAGTGGAAATGCCACATAAATAAAATGTGCATATGTCCATGGAAGGAAACCATTTATTTGAAACAGCAATACATCAAATCAGACTATGGAGACAGGCTCTGCTAAATGAAATTAAACTTTTACATTTCACTTTGAAGGTTGTGACAATTGATATTAATCATATGAAAATGAACTTAAATAGTGTGAATCAATAAATATCTAAGGCTAAGGCTAAAGCTAAAGTAAGATTAAACAATTTAGAAGTCATAGGTAAAACAAATGTTGTTTAGAACATAATGGAAGATAAAGACCAAAAGTGTTGAAGAAATAATGTTAGAATACATGTGATGACATAAGAAACAAGCATTTAAGTTATAGGACCCCTTTTAGGTGAAACATTGCAGCATGTACACTGCCTATTCTATAATGGCATCTGGGCGCCCTGATTTGATTATAGAATATTAGCATAGGTCAGCATCAGTGCACCTAATATAAGGCATACCCATTTATGCCAGGTCTATGGCAAGTGTAATTGGGCATGCCTAAATGCAGCAGACATGCAGGTAACTATTTAAGCACATCTATGGCTCCCTCATGCTCCTCCCTGTGAATTCTCCCCTTGCAGTTATGAAAATGGAGGGAATTCAATAAACGGCACTGAAAAGCTTGTGCACTTTCTTTATAGAACAGTGCTCAGCGCTCATCTTATAGAATAGTGTTTGGTGCAGATCCTGCACCTAAATTTTGAGTGCTATAAGCTTGCTAAAAGCAGGTGTAAATGCTGGCACCCAACTTAGGCAAGCTTTATGCAAATTATGTAAATCTATGTGCAACTTTTTGGAACATTCTCGACATGTCCATGGTCATGACCCCTTTTCAGATATGCATGATAGAGTTAGACAATGTGCTTTATAGAATAGTGTGCAGTGATATGTACAAACACATTTTTAAAGTTGTTAGCACCCAATCATTGATGTTTCCAAGCTCATTAGTCAATTTTTTGCTCATTCAAATCTGGGTGCGATATATTGAATCCATAGGTAAGCAAATTGCACATCTACTTTAAAGAATAGTGTGTAGCTATAATTTAAGACTATACTTTATGGCTGTCAGTATTGAATAAATATAGGTGTGCTAATTACACCTTCATTTAAGTGATCTGCTATAGAATCAGGGGGCCAATGAGGGGCATAATCAAATGAAAACGTCTATCTCCATGGGCGTTTATCTCCGAGAACAGGTCCATGAAGGGGTGGACCAAACCGTATTTTCGCAAAAAATAGACGTCCATGTTTTATTTGACAATTTGTGAGCTGGGCGGTTTTGTTTTTCAGTGATAATGGAAAATGAAAGCGCCCAGCTCAAAAACAAATAAATCCAAGGCATTTGTTTGTGGGAGGGGACAGGATTCGTAGTGCACTGGTCCCCCTCACATGCCAGGACACCAACCGGGCACCCTAGGGGGCACTTTTACAAAAAAAAAAAAAAAAGGTAAAAGAGCTCCCAGGTGCATAGCACCCTTCCCTTGTGTGTTGAGCCCACCAAATCCCCCTCAAAACCCACTGCCCACAAGTCTACACCATTACTATAGCCCTAAGGGGTGAAGGGGGGCACCTACATGTGGGTACAGTGAGTTTGGGGGGTTGGACGACTAAGCATTAAGCAGCACAATTGTAACAGGTAGCGGGGATGGGCCTGGGTCCACCTGCCTGAAGTCCACTGCACCCCCTAACAACTACTCCAGGGACCTGCATACTGCTGCCAGGGAGGTGGGTATGACATTTGAGGGTGAAAATAAAAAGTTGTGAAACATCATTTTTTCTGGTGGGAGGGGGTTAGTGACCACTGGGGGAGTCAGGGGAGGTCATCCCCGATTCCCTCTGGTGGTAATCTGGTTATTTAGGGCACTTTTTGGGGCCTTATTCGTGAAAAAACAGGGTCTAGGAAAAGTGCCCTAAATTCTAGCTACAAACACATACTTTTTTTCCATTATTGGCGAAAGGCGCCCATCTCTGTTTGGGTGATAACCATGCCCCAGTCCCGCCTTCACCATGCCTCCAACACGCTCCCGTCAACTTTGTACGCTTCCACAATGGAGTGCAGTTGAAAACGTCCAAGTTCGACTTTCGATTATACCGCGTTATTCGTTTTGGTGAGATAAACATCCATCTCCTGATTTAGGTCGGAACTTTGGCATTTTTCTCATTCGATTATAAGCAGGAATATCACTTGGAAACTAAATAAAGGCACTGTAATTTTTGGCCATCCCTGTGGTGGTGATAAGTGGAAGAACGATGGAGAGTAAATGAAGACGTTCAGTGCAAACCACTTAACTTGGCTGATCAAATAGTTTAACTTGCTGGGCAGGCTGGATGGACTGTATAGGTCTTTATCTGGCATAATCTACTATGTTATGTTACTATGTGCAGTGGCTCTCGAGCCAGTCCTAAGGGCGCATCCAGCCACTCAGGTTATTAGGATATTCATATTGAATATGCATGAGATAGATTTGCATGAACTATCTCCTTGTTATGCAAATATCTCATGCATATTCAAAGTGGATATCCTGAAAACCTGACTGGTTGTGTGTGCCCCGAGGACTAGGTTGAGAAGCACTGCAATAATGAATCCAAGTTTCCAAGTTTATTGAAGATTTGCTATCCCGCGCATATCAATAAATATCTGCATGGCTTACAATTCTAAATTAAAGGAAGATAATACAGCTGAAAAATAAACATATGTCAGTGTAAAGCAGTAGAGGAGGGGAAAATAGAACTACATTTATTGATAGGAAAAAGAGGACACAGCTGGGATAGAGAAGGAGGGAAGCATCACTGAACTGACCAGCAGGCTCAAAACCAGGGTAATTCAGGAGTGTAGAAAAGCAACATCAAAAAGAAATGTTTTCAAGTCTGATTTATATTTTGCCAGGGAAGTTTGTGACCTGGGAAGCAGGAGCAGGGCATTCCATAGAGTAGGTACCACAACTAAGAAAATGGTGTGTTGTGTAGTGTCATATTTGATATGCCTAAATGAAGGTGTAACCAAAAAGTGTTGCTGTGAGGAGTGAAGAGCACAAGCAGGGCTGTATGGTGTTAGAAGACAAGACACAAATAATGATGATCCAGTATTTGTAATCTTAAAAACAAGGAGGATAATTTTATATGTGATTCTGTGTGTAACTGGTAGCCAATGAGCATATTTAAGAAGGGTAACATGATCAAACCTTTTAGAGTCAGAAATGAGTTTTATGGAGGTGCTCTGGATTAATTGCATGTGATGTACATCTTTTTGCCTTAGACCCTTATAGAATGAGCTACAGTAGTCTAACTGTGAGAGAACAAGAGAATATATCAGTATGTTAAGAGCTGAAGGATACAATGGAGATTTGATAGAGTGGTTCAGGCGGAGTTTGAAGAAACAGCGCTGATACAGAGAAGAAAGTTCAGTCTGAAAATCTAATGCCTGGTCAAGAAAAATACCAAGCAGTTTTAGAGAGGGTACCAGAGGGATATGAATACCACAGAGCAATAGCGGTGTGGAGAGAGACTGAGTAGAACCATCTGAAAATAAAAGAGCTTTGGACTTCTCAGGGTTAAGCTTCAGTTTGTTCTCATTAAGCCAGGTGAGAGTATATCATCAAAAGAATATATTTCAAGAGATTTGTATGGATCTAAGGGCATCATAATCTGGAGTTCCATCCCAGCCCCAAGACTGCCCTCTATGAATCTACTAGGCACAGTGTTTTTTTCTTTCTATTGCCACCTATATGGAACAAGCTTCCACTTCCCCTTCATACTGAATCTTCCTTTAAAACCTTCAAGGCCAACCTGAGAAGGCCTGGCTTTTTATGCAGGCTTTCAGAGGGTCAGAAGGCCTGCCTTTTTATGCAGGGTCAGACTGATTAGATGGCATGAGCTTCAACAGACCTTCTTTTACTCTTCTTCTTGCTTGTCTGTCTAAACTGTATGGTGTGAATGTTGGCACGCTAGCAAATGAAGGCAACAAGGAATGACACTAGCTAATTCAAGTAGGACCCAGAAGTGATGTCATCCGGGGGCACCCATCACTGATTTCCCCATAAAAGTGTGTTTGCCTAAGGAACATGGCAACAATGGTCCTCTGAAGGGAGTCTGTTCCCGTGCTGCCATGAAGGCCCCAAAACAAGGGCATCACCTTCTGTCAGCCATGTGGCTGAGGCAGGTTCTTCTCTGCTGCAGGAGGTGAGTCCTTGAACAGTGGTGTCTGTGACACTAGGAGCATTAGGAAGAAGAGGTTGCAACTTCAGCATATCCAACTCTCCATCAGCAGACACTTTGAGGCTTATTTTCGAAAGAGAAAAATGCCCAAATTCCGACCTAAATCGGGAGATGGACGTCTTTCTCTTGTGGGTGCCCAAATCGGTATAATCGAAAGCCGATTTTGGGCGTTTCCAACTGCACTCCGTCGCGGGAACGCATAAAGTTGACGGGGGCTTGTCAGAGGCATGGTGAAGGCGGGACTGAGGCGTGGTTATCGGCTGAGCAGAGATGTGCATGCTCGGTCGATAATGGAAAAAAGAAGGGCGTTTTCAGAGAGAATTTAGGTCACTTTTGTTGGACCCGTTTTTTTCACGAACAGGTCCCAAAAAAGTGCCCTAAATGACCAGATGACCACCGGAGGGAACCGGGGATGACCTCCCCTGACTCCCCCAGTGGTCACTAACCCCCTCCCACCAAAAAAAAAACGAATGTTAAACACTTTTTTCCCAACTTGTAAGCCAGCCTCAAATGTCATCCCCAGCTCCATGACAGCAGTATGCAGGTCCCCGAAGTAATTTTAGTTTAGTTAGTGCTGTGCGGGACCCATGCAGAGAGGAAAAATCGGAAGAAAAAAAAAAAAAAACAAGCAAGTGCAGTCAGGGACGTCTAAATTACCAGGATAGTAAAATGGGGAATCGAACCAGCAACCTTCTGATTGCAAGCGCAGTGCTCTAGCCAGTGAACCACATAATTCAGGTGCTTAGAAATCCTTCCCTTTCCATTAAGTCCCTCCAAGTTTCTGTCAGCCAATCACCGCTGTTTAGCTGACACAGATGTCAGCTAAATGAGCTGTGATTGGCTGACAGAAACTTGGAGGGACTTAATGGAAAGGGAAGGACGTCTAATCAGTGGTGCACTGGCTATAGCACTGAGCTTGTAATCAAAAGGTTGCTGGTTCAATTCCCCCTTTTACTATCTTTTAATTTGGACGTCCCTGACTGCACTTGCTTGCTTGTTTTTTTTTTCTTCCGATTTTTCCTCTCTGCATGGGTCCCGCGCAGCACCAACTAAAGTAAAATTGCTCTGGGGACCTGCATACTACTATCATGGAGCTAGGTATGATATTTGAGGCTGGCATAGAGGCATCTCAGGGGGACCAGTGCACTATGAATGCTGGCCCCTCCCACGACCAAATGCCTTGGATTTGGTCGTTTTTGAGCTGGGACGCTTTGGTTTCGATTATCGCTAAAAAACAAAAATGCCCAGCTCAAAAAACGCCCTAATCCAATGTATTTTCGAAAAAAAAGATGGACGTCCATTTTTTTCGAAAATACAGTTCAGCCCACCCCTTCACGGACCCGTTCTCGGAGATGGACGTTTTTACAAATGGGCGTTTCGCGTTCGATTATGCCCCTCCTTGTGAAATAACACAAGACCCTTCAATAAATCCACCAAATATGTGTCTTTATAAAATAGTTATATATATTACTGGGGATAAATATTTAAACTAGAAGAACAGATCTCAAAACTATATCACAAAAAACGTTCTTCCATTAGAATATTTCATTTCTTTTATTACAAATATTTATGTCATAAATATATCATATAAAACCACTTATATTATGCAAGTTCCGGAACTCATCCAGTCACACCTTTCACTTCACCACCCACTCACATAAACCTTATGTGGGAACATTTCTATATATCCACAAACTGTGTACATTCTCCCCATTTATTTTACACATTGATGTTACTTCCTCAGTTTCAAATCTTCCACTTGTATCTTAGTTATTGTCCTTAAAGATTTAAATTATAGTCCTTATAGATCATAAAAATCTCATGAATCACATCAAACGGGAGCACAGTGTTCACAACAAAGTCTCTCCAGCTCTCTTCTCGGAGTATTGCTATTTCATCAGAGTGAATCAGCGCGGTGTGTCAAGGGCTTCCTAGAATTTACATACTGTTTCCAGTCTTTAAGCATATATATATATATATATATATATATATATATATATATATATATATATATATATATATACTGTATATATATATATGACATAAATATTTGTAATAAAAGAAATGAAATATTCTAAAGGAAGAACGTTTTTTGTGATATAGGTTTATAAAATAGTGCCAAAATAGGTGCCTTCCTGCTCATTTATCCTAGGTGCCCTATTATAACCTATTTGGCTTGTCTATAGCAGCAACCTGAACCTGTAAATGATTTTATCTCACAGTTCTCTTAGTAGCTCTATGTTCATCATGTTTAGACTTTTGCTTCTAATTCTCTTCTCAGAACAGAAATGACTTGATTCTTCATTCCGTTCAACTGCTGTAATTGTACACAGGTGGGTTGTGCTTACCTTATTATTAAGCTTGTGAAGGCAATTTTTGGAACCTGTGCTAATTTGACTTTGCTATGACAAAGGATGTGAAGACTTATATAGTCAAGATTTTTTTTTTTTGGGGGGGGGGGGGGGTGTTCTTATTTTTAATTAATTGTTATATATTTCACAATTCTTTCACATTGAAAGAAGAAAGTATATTGTAGAGATCAGTGAAAGAACCCCTACTTTAATGCATTTTGAATTGTATGTGAATGTGAAATATGTACAAGGCATATACAGTATCATAGAAGTGGAGATAATAAGCATTGAATGAAGACATGTATGCCTGCTAGGAATTTTTACATGGAAATGATATACTTCACTGTTGGGAAAAACGGGTTAGAACACCAGCACAAAGATGAAACAGCCCTGTAATAGATTTTGAGACTGTTCCTTGTCCTTCTTTCTTTATCTCCACCGTACATCTCTCTTTTCCCTTTGGTATAGTCTCACACATTCCTACCTGCCAACTAATTTCCATGCACAAAACTGTCAATTACTATCTTTTTAATTATCTACCATGTTCATTCTTACCTACCAAGTTTCACTATCAAATATATAAATCATGTCCCTCAGCAATCCCAATTAGCTTTATGCAGCTCTCTCCTGGTTAAATTTTGGCACTCAGCTCTTAGAACATTATAAATTACATTGACTACTGATATTTAGCTCATTTTCAATTATTCTTCCCGGTTCCATATCATAGCAATTAACCATAAATTTCACATTTCCTCTGAATTTCCTGTATATAATTTGTGAATGTTCACTTTGCGTTACTTTGTTTCGAGCTCCCATTATTCCCAATTTCTTACCATTATCTACCCAGGTCACTTATATTACTCCGTGTATGTAATTTTGTTCCCTATTACCACCATTTCCATCTGTTGCATTTTGCTGCACCTTTTATTGGCTCTCTTCTAAAGTAGGATTTCTTTTCTCTTACTGTGTAATTCTTACATTCAGTCACCTGAACTGTTATAAATGATTTATATTTTGAGTTTCTGAACAATATCCAGTGAAGTCAGTGAAACATTATCTAGATGGGAGCTACTTTAATCCAATTAAAATTATCTTTATCAAATCCTCCTTTACTATTTTTAAAGTATGATTATTTAAATCTTTCATGCTAATAAAAATATATAAGACCATAAGAGAGAATATACTAGGTTCAACTAAAATTTGTAGGGGGAAGGGCATAAGAACATAACATAAGAACAGCTATACTGGGTCAGACCGATGGTCCATCTAGCCCAGTATTCTGCTTCCAACAGTGGCCAATCCAGGTCACAAGTACATGGCAGAAACCAAATGAGCAGCAGCATTCCATGCTACCAAATCCTGGGGCAAGCAGTGGCTTCTCCCATGTCCATTTCAATAACAGACTATAGACTTTCTCTCCAGGAACTTGTCCAAACCTTTTTTAAACGCAGATACACTAACCACTCTTATCGCATCCTCTAGCAGCAAGTCCCAGAGCTTAACTATTCTTTGGGTGTAAAAATGTTTCCTCCTATTTGTTTTAAAAGTATTTCCATGTAATTTCATTGAGCGTCCTCTGGTCTTTGTATTTTTGAAAGACTGAAAATTTGATTCACTTCTACCCATTCTACACCACTCAGAATTTTATAGACCTCAATCCTATTCCCCCTCAGCCGTCTCTTTTCCAAGCTGAATACCCTAACCTCTTTAGCTTTTCCTCATATGGGACAAGTTCCATCCATATTATAATTTTGGTTGCTCTTCTCTGAACCTTTTTTAATTCCACTATATCTTTTTTGAGCAATACTCAAGGTGAGAGCACACCATGGAGCGAAATAGAGGCATCATAATATTCTTGGTTTTATTTTGCATCCTTTTCCTAATAATTCCTAGCATCCTGTTTCTGTTTTTTTGGCTGCTGCAGCACACTGGGTAGAAGATTTCAGCATATTGTCTACAATGACATCTATAGCTTTTTCTTGAGTGCTGATTCCTATGGTGGACACTAGCATCAGGTAACTATGATTTGGATTATTCTTTCCAAAGTGTATCACTTTGTATTTATTCACATTAAATTTACTCTGCCATTTGAATGCCCAGTCTTCCAGTTTCTTAAGGTCTTCCTGCAATTTTTCACAATTCACATGTGTTTTGACAACTTTGTATAGTTTTGTGTCATCTGCAAATTTAGGGGGTCTTTTACTAAAGGTTAGCTTGAGTTATCTGCAGCAGGTCCCATTTTATTCCTATGGGCCCTGCTGCAGATAACTCGAGCTAATCTTTAGTAAACGACCCCCTTAATCACATCCATTTTCCAGATCATTTACAAATATGTTAAATAGCACTGGTCCCAGTACAGATCCCTGCAGCACTCCAGTATTCACCCTCCTCCATTGAGAGAAATAGCCATTTAAGCCTATCCTCTGATTTCTGGCCAATAATCAGTTACTAATCCACAATAGAACATTGTCTCCTATACCATGACTCTTTAATTTTCTCAGGAGTCTCTCATGAGGAACTATGTCAAAAGCTTTCTGAAAATCTAGATACACTAGATCAACCTGCCCACCTTTATTCACATGTTTATTTATGCCTTCAATGAAATGAAGCAAGTTGGTGAGGCAAGACTTTCCTTGGCTGAACCTATGCTCACTCTGTCACACAACATCATCATTCACAATGTGCCGTGCTCTAAACAGCAGTCACACAAATAAACAAAACACTTGTTTGATATATTAAAGGGCTGCAAATTTATTAATAAGCACTGCACAACTAACAAATATATTAATTTAAACTCCATAACATATAATTGTGACAACACAAATCCAAGAGAGGCCGTTTTGTCCCCAAATTGAAGCCAGTCAGTGCCGAACTTGCCTCAACAACCACTTAATCTTCCTCTCAATCACCCCCAAACGTTTGTGGTAATGCAGGACTTGGCAAAATAATTGTGACGGTGTCACACATAATATAGCAAATCCATTATTTTCATCCAGCTCCTCACTTGATAAAGGCCTCCCCAACAGCTTCACAAACCCCCCAAATTGTACCCCACCATTGCTGTGACCAACCAACCACCCTGGCCCCCTCCCCCAACCCACCAACAAATCCCCAATTAACCAGCATCCCTAAAATACAAGGGAGGGAAGAGTGGGTGACCACCTCAACTCCCATATCTGTTCCCTTCCTCAACCTCCCACTCAAAACAGATTTGCCCATTGAAAATTCCCACATGAAAAACATCCAACCCTTTCCACTCTAGCAACCTATCACCCAATCAGAAACCTTCAATCGCAAGTTAATTTATCTAACCCTTATCTCACACCCCACCTTTTTCTTCCCCCCTTCCTATACTGCCACCCCCTCATACCTCCCTCAGTAATATCAGTATGGCTTAAGCTCCTTCTCCTTCGAAAACAAGCAGGTAAACCTATCAACAGGAACTGTTCCCCAGCTATTGAAAAGGTGGTAGTGAAGCCAAGTCTAAAAAGTCTCACATCCCAGAGGCCCCTCTAATTATTGTCAAATTTCTAATTTGTCTATCTTTTCAAAGTTTACAGAAAAAATAGTCTTTGACTAACTACTCTCTTATATGGAACAAACTAACATTTTGCATCCAAGACAAATGGGTTTTAGAGGAACACGAAGCACAGAGACTACAGTTACCACCATGGTTAGTGAATTGCACACCATCCATGAAAGAGGGGAGATTGCCCTTCTTATCTCCATGGACTTATCGGCCACCTTCAATCTTGTGGACCATTCGCTTCTATTCACATGTCTAACTAATATTACCCTTGGCTGAGATAACCCTTTTCTTTCTAGCTGATTACTCTCTGTATCTATTCCTACTGGTTTTTCTTCTGAATGCTTATTATCCTGCAGTGACCCACAAGGATCAGTTCTTTCACCATCCTCTTTAATACTTTCCTCAGTCCTTTGGCAACACTCCTTCAAAATCTCAATGTCCAATTTTTCATTTACAAGGATGATGTCCTGTTAATTTACCCTACACCCCCTTTCTGGTGAGTCTAGCCTCCCTTCAATCTTCACTGTCATCATTATTTAACTGATCATTATCCCACAAGTTAGTTGCTGGATCTCTGGCCTACTTAGCCAACTGACTATACCCTTGACACTCTTCAACCATCCTATTACCCCTGTGGATTCCTTCAGAAACTTTGGTGTACACATTGATTCTAACCTCTCATTCAACAAGCAAGTTTCTCAGGTCATTAAAACTGGTTTCTCTTCGGCTTCGATCCATTTGACACAACCTTGATTTCTTTTCACTACACACATTAATCCATGATTCCATTACTTCTTGCCTCGGTTACTATAATACAGTTTATGCTGGTCTCCCCTAATCTCAAATACACCGTCTCCAAACCTTACAAAACTCTGTAATTTGTATATTCTTTAAGGTCAAGCATTTTGATCCAGTAACTCCATTTTCTCTAATTTCATTGGCTACCCATATCATATCGTATCTGGTTCAAGATTCTATTGCTTACATTTAAGATATTGCACTAGGGTAGCTCCTCATATATTTCTTCCCTAGTTATCCCTTACACTCCTTCCCATACTCTGCGTTCTCTTGATTGTAATTGCCTTGTACTTCCCTCTCCTAAATAGGCCCGCGATGAGTCCACCCAAGTTTTGTCTTTTATTTTGTTGCCCCCTTCCTCTGGAACAATTTACCTGCAGCTATCAAGATGGAATGTTCTTCAGTCAATTTTGAGAAACTTTTGAGAAAAGACTGAAAGCCTATTACTTCCAGAAGGCTTTTCACCCTACTCTTAGACAGCAATCAGAGCACCCCTTTTAAACTTTTTCTGTCTATTCCCTTCTCCCTTTTCCCCATATTCCTTTTCCTTTGTGCCCTATATATGTGGTTGTGTTCTTTACTATCAAAATTGACTTTCTTTTCCTGAAGAGTTTAGAGTTTATTGTTAACTTCTTTGACCTTTTTACTTAGTAAAGGTGGTATATCATGTTAGAAAATATTTGCATCTCCACCCCAGACATATCAGTACTATCTTTAATTTCCATTTGCCAATTCACTTATGTTCATATTATACAAAATAAAATTAGAAGCATCATGCAAATCATTGATTTAATGCAAAAGTCATAAAATATGATAATGCATGCAAACCAATGCTAATTAATCTTGGCACCTAATACAAATTAAGTCTACTGCATCATTTCAATATGCAATTTTTTAAACATTCCAGAAAACATTACACAGCGTCATTAATAATATTTTGTCAGTTACTAACACCAAATCCAGTTCTGTGCTGCTTTCTATTGCTGAAGAATTGGATGTCTGATAATGTGCATAAATACACTATTTTCTAATGACAAATCTCCATTCCCTTTTAGCATATTTCTTTACAAATTCATCCACAGTGAGTTTTGCTTTTATATTCACAGGAATCATATCTGAACTCTAAAACAACTTCTGAATGTCTTATCAATATTAATCACCATGTTTCAAGAGTCCCGTGGTAACACATGTACCTGATTTGCTAAAGATGTGCTCTGATTCTCTGAACATAAAAGAATCATTAATAAATCACTCCCTTTCTATTGCTTATTTCTCACAGATGGTAAGGATAAACACTTTGAATTTTGCTTCATACATTATTCTCAAACATTACTTTGAACCTGTTAAAAGTGTCATATTTTTACCATGGATTTTTCTTTTTCTGTTTATTTTCTGTAAAATAAAAGTTACCAAACAAAAAAAAAACATAATATAATTTGGTGCTTTTTATTGGACTAACTCAATGCATTTCTTGACTAGCTTCCACAAGTTCAGACCTAAGGAGTAGAAGAGAGGGTAAAAAAAGAATTAACTAAACATGACATTTGCCTGATATACAAGCAAATTAAATGTAGCCTTTTTTTCTGGGTATGCATCAATTGAACAGGTTCATTTGGTTCCAGGTTTTACCACACAAATGACATACAGGACTAAGCATGGATTGTCTGATGGGAGAAGGGGACTATTCACTTCAAAGTACAAGCTACATTATTGTTAGATTAAGGAGATTCCCCAAAGTACTGGGGTTTCAAAATGAAAGTCTACTAAATACAGTTTTTCAGAGCAGCTGGTCATACGGACACGTTCCAATCCAAATGTACAGTAAGCAAACAGAGAATGCAGGATAGGGGATATATCATTTTTTCCTAATCACTTCTGGGACATCTTTCATTCATAACACTTGGCTCCCTCTGGCTTTTTCTTGGGTTCTCTGGTGCCTCTTTAGTACCTGACATTCCAAGACTTAAACTTGTTCCCTGCAAATTATTTTCTTCTTTACTACACATGAACTCCTACACATTCCTGCATAAAGCAATGGTTTGATAACGTCACACCTTCATTCCTATCATCACACAACAACCTTCTCAGGACACTGCTTCTCTGAACTACAGAAATCATCACAGAAAATATTCTACATGAGGAATGGAGTTGATACATGCAGACTGAGTAGGCATCTGGTAGGTGCCCTAGAAATGGCATCTGCCCTCTGGAAAGCTGGTCTCTTAGGGTTACTGTACCTAGAGGCTAATAGCTTCTCCTTAGAAGATTCTCAATTGGCCTGCACAGAAAAAGACAGTTTCTATGTAGAAGTCCTTTTTTGTAAGATTTTTCTAGGAGCAACTTCCTTGCAGCATCCTGATGCTCTATAAGTCTATTTAGATGGTTTCTATGTTTTCTTGGTGACATTATCACCATAACACTTACAGTCCTTTCATCAGCACTGAGGCACACGAGATATTTTATAAGCATGTTGAAGTTCTTGATGTTCCTGCCATATTTTAGGCATGGATGAAATCCTGATCTAAGCAATATACTCTTATAATCCTAAAAAAGAAAACATATTAAGGCGACAGCAAATATGGAGGAACTTTGTTTTGCATCTGTTTGGCTGAGCAGGAAAAACAAAAAACCTAACCAGGAGACTGAGGAGATTGTTGAGCTTGGGAAGGGCTGTGCATGCTCAGAACGTTATACTAAAGTTTTTAAACCCTGCTAAACTAACCACCTTTACCACATTCTCTGGCAAAGAATTCCAGAATATAATTACATATTGAGTGAAGAACTCTGTTTTAAATTTACTGCTTTGTAGCTTCATCACATGCTCTCTAGTCCTAGTATTTTGGGAAAGAGTAAACAAATGAATCACGTCTACTCTTTCCACTCCACTCATTATTTTATATATCTCTCTCATATCTCCCCTCAGACATCTTTTCTCCAAGCTGAAGAGCCATAGCTGCTTCAGCCTTTCCTCATAGGGAAGTCGTCCCATCCCCTTTATCATTTTTGTCACCCTTCTCTATACCTTTTCTAATTCCATTATATCTTTTTTCAGATGTGGTGACCAGAACTGAACACAATATTTGAGGTACAGTCGCACCATGGAGCAATACAAAGGCATTATAACATCCTCATTTTTGTTTTCCATTCCCTTCCTAACAATACCTAACATTCTATTTGCTTTCTTAGCCGCTGCAGCACACTGAGCAAAGGGTTTCAATTTATCATCAACGACAATGCCTAGATTCCTTGCTTGGTTGGTGGCTCCTAATATGGAACCTTGCATTATGTAGCTATAATTCTGGTTCCTCTTTCCCACATGCATCACTTTGCACTTGCTCACATTAAACATCATCTGCCATTTAGATGCCCAGTCTCGTAAGGGCCTCTTGTAATTTTCACAATTGTCTTCCGATTTAGCAACTTTGAATAACTTTGTGTTAGCAGCAAATGTCATTACCTCACTAATTACTCCCATCTCTAGATCATTTATAAATATACATTTTTGTGGCAAGGTTTTTGCCAGTGATGAAGATAAGATCCCAGAGATCCATGAATATAGCTCCTAAAATCATATGATTTGGAACTCTTTGAGGCTTTTCCTTCCATTTAAAGAATCCAGTAAGATAAAGAGAAAGTTGATCTCCTGTTTCATTGTGGAATATTAATATTATATTAGAAATTGTTTAACTACCAAGATTTACACATATACTTTGGTATTGGCAACATATCTCTGTCCCTCAACTGTGCAATTCCACCCTAGGATCATCCCACGTAAACACATTTAAAATATGCATAGGGTTTCTGCCTGGGCATACTTTTAGATGTCTATCGGGCACATTATTTCAGAAACTGCTTTTATGGCATGCAAGATTCACTTGGTGCAGTAGTATATATATATGGCATTTTTTGGCAAAATTGTGAACAATGAAAGCATTTAAAATGGGTTAGAATGTGTAATACACATTTTACCTTTGTTCTTTTTCTGAAAGTTTTCCCAGGATAAAGGAATCTCTAGATTGACCAAGACTTCTACTTATTTATTCTCTTTCCTTTTTCTCTTTTTCTCTTCATTCTCTTTCATACAGTTCATATATGCAGTTCTGCTGGTTTATATATTATGCAAAACAGAAGATACCACCAGGAGGGTTTCCTACGTGAAAAGATGCAGAAGCAAGAAGTAGGAAGAGTAGGCTCTTCTGAAAAACCAGAGGAGACGTCTGTTGAAAATCAATTCTTTATTGCAAGAAAAACGAAAAAGACTTGACTCAACAACACTGTGTTTTGGCGCTACCACACGCCTTCCTCAGGAGTCTTATGGTGTATAGCCAGTGCTTTTTTTGTAGAAAAAAAGGTGCTGGTACTCATTGTGGGCGGGGTCACCACATATGGCTCCACCCCTATGATAGCCACACCCCCTATACCAGCCATGGCGCATATAAACAGACATCATTGAAAATATTACAGTTACTATAGGAGAAAAAAATAATGTGATTTTTTTTCATTATAAATAATCTCTGTAAGCTCTTACAGCTCCAGTATACCCAGTGCAAAATAAGACAGCCAATGTAAATTCTCAAATTGGACATATTACAAACACTAAAATGAAAATAAAATGATTTTTTTCTACCTTTGTTGTCTGGTGACTGTTTTTCTTTCCATATTGGTCCCAGTCTGTGATTCTCCTTTCCTTTGTTTTTGCTTAACTCTTCTGTGCCATTTGTCATTTTTGTCTCCTTTTTCTTTGCTTTCTTCAATATTTTTCAGGCTCGCTCTCTGTCCAGATTTAATTCATTCTTACTATCCATTCTTTAATTTCCTTCATCTACCTGTGGCTTTTCATCTTTTCCTCACCCTTGTTCTCCCCATGCCCCTTCCTCTTATTCTCCAGTCTTTCTCTATTCCCCTTTTCCATCCAGCAGCTCTGCTTTCTCTCCCCATCCTTCCAGTGTCTCCCCTATTTCTTTCTGCATTCTTCCATCCAGTGTCTTCCCTCTTTCTCTCCCTATCCTTCCGTTTTCCCTCTCTCTCTCCCCATCCTTCCATCTGTTTTCCCTCTCTCTTTCCCCATCCTTCCATCTGTTTTTCCCTCTCTCCCCAATCCTTCCATCTGTGTTTTTCCCTCTCTCTCCCCATCCTTCCATCTGTTTTTCCCTCTCCCCATCCTTCCATCTGTTTTTCCCCTCTCTTCCCAATCCTTCCATCTGTTTTTCCCTCTCTCTCCCCAATCCTTCCCTGTTGTTTTCCCTCTTTCTCTCTCTCCCCAATCCTTCCCTCTGTTGTTTTCCCTCTTTTTCTCTCTCCCCAATCCTTCCCTCTGTTGTTTTCCCTCTCTCTCTCCCAATCCTTCCCTCTGTTGTTTTCCCTCTCTCTCTCTCCCCAATCCTTCCCTCTGTTGTTTTCCCTCTCTCTCTCCCCAATCCTTCCCTCTGTTGTTTTCCCTCTTTCTCTCTCTCCCCATCCTTCCATCTGTTTTCCCCTCTCTCCCCAATTCTTCCATCTGTTTTTCCCTCTCTTTCCCCATCCTTCCATCTGTTTTTCCCCTCTCTCCCCAATCCTTCCATCTGTTTTTCCCTCTCTTTCCCCATCCTTCCATCTGTGTTTCCCTCTCTCCCCAATCCTTCCATCTGTGTTTTTCCCTCTCTCTTTCCCCATCCTTCCATCTGTTTTTCCCTCTCTCCCCAATCCTTCCATCTGTGTTTTTCCCTCTCTCTCCCCATCCTTCCATCTGTTTTTCCTCTCTCCCCAATCCTTCCATCTGTTTTTCCCTCTCTCTCCCCATCCTTCCATCTGTTTTCCCCTCTCTCTCCCCAATCCTTCCATCTGTTTTTCCCTCTCTTTCCCCATCCTTCCATCTGTTTTTTCCCCTCTCTCCCCAATCCTTCCATCTGTTTTTCCCTCTCTTTCCCCATCCTTCCATCTGTTTTTCCCTCTCTCCCCAATCCTTCCATCTGTGTTTTTCCCTCTCTCTCCCCATTCTTCCATCTGTTTTTCCCCTCTCTCCCCAATCCTTCCATCTGTTTTTCCCTCTCTCTCCCCATCCTTCCATCTGTTTTCCCCTCTCTCTCCCCAATCCTTCCCTCTGTTGGTTTCCCTCTTTCCCTCTCTCCCCAATCCTTTCATCTGTGTTTTTCCCTCTCTTTCCCCATCCTTCCATCTGTTTTTCCCCTCTCCCCAATCCTTCCATCTGTTTTTCCCTCTCTTTCCCCATCCTTCCATCTGTTTTTCCCCTCTCTCCCCAATCCTTCCGTTTTTCCCTCTCTTTCCCCATCCTTCCATCTGTTTTTCCCTCTCTCCCCAATCCTTCCATCTGTGTTTTTCCCTCTCTCTTTCCCCATCCTTCCATCTGTTTTTCCCTCTCTCTCCCCAATCCTTCCATCTGTTTTTTCCCTCTCTTTCCCCATCCTTCCATCTGTTTTTCCCCTCTCTCCCCAATCCTTCCATCTGTTTTTCCCTCTCTTTCCCCATCCTTCCATCTGTTTTTCCCTCTCTCCCCAATCCTTCCTTCTGTGTTTTTCCCTCTCTCCCCAATCCTTCCATCTGTGTTTTTCCCTCTCTCTCCCCATTCTTCCATCTGTTTTTCCCCTCTCTCCCCAATCCTTCCATCTGTTTTTCCCTCTCTTTCCCCATCCTTCCATCTGTTTTTCCCCTCTCTCCCCAATCCTTCCGTTTTTTCCCTCTCTTTCCCCATCCTTCCATCTGTTTTTCCCTCTCTCCCCAATCCTTCCATCTGTGTTTTTCCCTCTCTCTTTCCCCATCCTTCCATCTGTTTTTCCCTCTCTCTCCCCAATCCTTCCATCTGTTTTTCCCTCTCTTTCCCCATCCTTCCATCTGTTTTTTCCCCTCTCTCCCCAATCCTTCCATCTGTTTTTCCCTCTCTTTCCCCATCCTTCCATCTGTTTTTCTCTCTCTCCCCAATCCTTCCTTCTGTGTTTTTCCCTCTCTCCCCAATCCTTCCATCTGTGTTTTTCCCTCTCTCTCCCCATTCTTCCATCTGTTTTTCCCCTCTCTCCCCAATCCTTCCATCTGTTTTTCCCTCTCTCTCCCCATCCTTCCATCTGTTTTCCCCTCTCTCTCCCCAATCCTTCCCTCTGTTGGTTTCCCTCTTTCTCTCTCTCCCCAATCCTTCCTTCTGTGTTTTTCCCTCTCTCCCCAATCCTTCCATCTGTGTTTTTCCCTTTCTCTCCCCATCCTTCCATCTGTTTTCCCCTCTCTCCCCAATTCTTCCATCTGTTTTTCCCTCTCTTTCCCCATCCTTCCATCTGTTTTTCCCCTCTCTCCCCAATCCTTCCATCTGTTTTTCCCTCTCTTTCCCCATCCTTCCATCTGTGTTTCCCTCTCTCCCCAATCCTTCCATCTGTGTTTTTCCCTCTCTCTTTCCCCATCCTTCCATCTGTTTTTCCCTCTCTCCCCAATCCTTCCATCTGTGTTTTTCCCTCTCTCTCCCCATCCTTCCATCTGTTTTTCCTCTCTCCCCAATCCTTCCATCTGTTTTTCCCTCTCTCTCCCCATCCTTCCATCTGTTTTCCCCTCTCTCTCCCCAATCCTTCCATCTGTTTTTCCCTCTCTTTCCCCATCCTTCCATCTGTTTTTCCCCTCTCTCCCCAATCCTTCCATCTGTTTTTCCCTCTCTTTCCCCATCCTTCCATCTGTTTTTCCCTCTCTCCCCAATCCTTCCATCTGTGTTTTTCCCTCTCTCTCCCCATTCTTCCATCTGTTTTTCCCCTCTCTCCCCAATCCTTCCATCTGTTTTTCCCTCTCTCTCCCCATCCTTCCATCTGTTTTCCCCTCTCTCTCCCCAATCCTTCCCTCTGTTGGTTTCCCTCTTTCCCTCTCTCCCCAATCCTTTCATCTGTGTTTTTCCCTCTCTTTCCCCATCCTTCCATCTGTTTTTCCCCTCTCCCCAATCCTTCCATCTGTTTTTCCCTCTCTTTCCCCATCCTTCCATCTGTTTTTCCCTCTCTTTCCCCATCCTTCCATCTGTTTTTCCCTCTCTCCCCAATCCTTCCTTCTGTGTTTTTCCCTCTCTCCCCAATCCTTCCATCTGTGTTTTTCCCTCTCTCTCCCCATTCTTCCATCTGTTTTTCCCCTCTCTCCCCAATCCTTCCATCTGTTTTTCCCTCTCTCTCCCCATCCTTCCATCTGTTTTCCCCTCTCTCTCCCCAATCCTTCCCTCTGTTGGTTTCCCTCTTTCTCTCTCTCCCCAATCCTTCCCTCTGTTGGTTTCCCTCTTTCTCCCCAATCCTTCCCTCTGTTGGTTTCTCTCTCCCTGCCAAGTTTCCCCGCGAACGGCGCGAAGTCGCGACGCACGCGGCACCAGCCCCCATTTCCGGCCGCTGCTGCTTCTCCTGTTGAGCAGCAGCGGCCGCTACACAAAGAAAAAGAAGATTTAAAAAACAAACTTCAAACCTGGCTGAAACGCGTAACCCCGGCACTGTAGACAGCCATTAGTCATTGGCTGTTGCCCCGCAGCCGCTCCTCCTCTTGCCTTACGTCACTGCCCCTGGAGGAAGACCCCGGAGGAGCGTAGTAACGTAAGGCAAGAGGAGGAGCGGCTGCGGGGCAACAGCCAATGACTAATGGCTGTCTACAGTGCCGGGGTTACGCGTTTCAGCCAGGTTTGAAGTTTGTTTTTTTTAAAAATCTTTTTCTTTGTGTAGCGGCCGCTGCTGCTCAACAGGAGAAGCAGCAGCGGCCGGAAATGGGGGCTGGCACTGCGTGCGGGACATGGACTCACGGGGCGGGGGGAGCCAAAAAAAAAGGTGCCGGTACGCCGTACCGTTGCGTACCGGCACAAAAAAAGCACTGTGTATAGCTGATTTTATATAGTCGATGGCTTGTTTAAAAAAATACTTTCACATAAGGTATAAATATCATCCTAATAATGATGCTGATCCCAAAAAATATATCTGTCATCCATTGCAGGGAAGCACCCTTGTCTTGAAAAGGACAAACGTACTGGAGAAAATGACGCCACACTAACAACGCGAGGACAGGTGGAATTTTCAAGCTAAAACTTCCCGCGCTGTACTGAACAAAGTTGCTGTATGTCATAAAACCAAACGTTCAGGGAAAAAAGAATGTTTGGTTTTCTGACATACGGCAACTTTGTTCAGTACAGCGCGGGAAGGTTTAGTTTGAAAATTCCACCTGTTCTCGCAATGGTTGACTGATATATTTTTTGGAATCAGCATCATTATTAGGATGATATTTATACCTTATGTGAAAGTATTTTTTAAACAAATCCTTGACTATATACAATCAGCTATACACCATAAGACTCCTGAGGAAGGCGCGTGGTAGCACCGAAACACAGCTGTTTGGAGTCGAAACTTATATGTTGTGCAAGCATTTGTATCAGGTAATCAAACAATAGTATGTAGAATCAGATAAAATACATGAAACCAAGCAGCAAAGCTGTGTAACTTTCTAAAGAGCTAATCCTGGGTTCGGGGGAGGCTTAAGAAGCAGTTTATGATTTTTTTTTCCCCACTGAGAGCTTACAACCTAAGAGGTAGCTTCAGTTTCCTTTCTGAGCCCTTCTTAACTCCATCATGAATTATTCCATTAGCAGGATTATAGGATACTATTTCTTTTGTTAGTGGTACAATGCATTTACCGTGCCATGTCATGTCTTTCAATGTCATATTCTGGAGCAACACACAATAGAATTTAATTTTTGCCAGAAGCATAAAGAAACATCATCTTTTCAGTCATGAATGACAGTTGTAGTATTTCTCCTATTATATAATTAACAAACATTAAATACTGTAGACCTGCTAATCAGTAATCCATGTTAGTTTTCAATCAAAACAAGTTACATCTTTTTAACAATAATTTAAAAAACAGTGTGGAAAACTGTATATACAAACAAATGACATAACAAATTTTTCAAGTAGATTTGTTAGAAATAGGATTTGTCACTCAAAATCAGTGCTAAGAATGAGGAATTTATCCCAAAGACAAGCTATTAAAATCAGGGATTAATCTATTATATATGATTTTGAAACTGTTTCACCCTATTCTACGCCTGACCTAAACACGTCCCTGCTCTCATTAGGGGAAAATGTCAAACTGTTCACTTTGGAAAAAAGATTGTGCATATTAAACACCTACAGGTTCTGCATTAATTCTTAAAGTGAAAATACATGCATTGGACCTTGTCTCAAGTACAATGTGTATACATTCACTTACAGTTGCTTTATCTGTGGATCAGATTTGCTACAAAAGTACATGCCAAGATATGAAAGTGCAAGTCTGCAAGCCCTAAAAAACATCTCCTCAACGCAGCTATAAATCTGCATTTTGTTCCATCGAGATGAGACAATTTCAGACGTGACACAGTAACATATACAGTATTTCCTCGATTCTAAGACACCCTCAGTTCTATGACACATCCTTCCTTTCCATACAAGGGGGAAAAACACTCAATTCTAAGATGCCCTTGATTCTAAGACACACCCTCATTTTGCAAGTTGCAGCATGAGTCCGGATGCGGAAAGCATACTGTGCAGTTTTGTTCCCCACCAGCCCTTCAATAGTTTTGGCAACATTACCAGTTGAGGGGAACAGGTTCCCAAGGCCCTTGTGGCTATGTGGAAAGAATAAGGGATTAGGCTGAGTGATTTCAAATTTTGGACCTGGATTCTAAGTTGCCATCGAATGTAAGCTACACCTACTTTCCATGGATGTGAAAACTGGCAAAAAAGTGTGTCTTACAATCGAGGAAATATGGTAGTAATGTGGATAGTCATTTTCAAAAGGATGTCCAATTCAGAAAATAGACATCCAATGATAGAAGTCCCCCAAAATTGCCCTATAAAGGCAATTGAGCAATGAACATTTTCATGCGTTCCAAAATCATCACAGAAACATCCATAATTTGGGTGTACCCATCATAGATATGGATACCACAAGATAGTTGTTTACACTGTTCTAAAATTACCTAGTGAGAATAGCCAAATGCAGAAGTGGACATCCGCAGGATGGGCTGTGTGGGCCAGGACAAGGCAGAATGTCCCATTCCTGTGCATGTGGAACAGTATCCTCTAGAGTATGAGAATGTCAACCATGAGCCAGCCCAATTTCAGAGAGGAGGACAGCAACTTCCTAGCGGTATTGTATGAAATACATGGGAGGTAGATGTTTAGGTGCCATAGAAGGCTGCCACCCCATGAGTCAGTCATGCAGGTCTGACAGCACAACAGGGGTCCCTTAGAAGGCAACTGTCATGCAGCGCATCTGTGAGCTCAGCATCAGCCACATGCAATAACCATACATTTCCAGGGTCACATTCAGATACTGAGTTGGTAGGATTGCCATCAGACCCCTTACCAGACCCCATGCCCCCCATATGGAACCCCCAGCATGCAAGTCTAAAATAATGGCCTGCACATCTCAGAGATGTCTTAACCTAAGCTCTGGCTTCCACTTCATACCTACATAAACATATGCATGGTGGCAGCAGCCCACAAAGGAAGAGACTGCAACCATAAGGCCCACATGTCATGACTGACTGTGCATCACTGTCCCATAGCCAAATGACCTAAGGCCAGCCAGGACCTCTGGCATTGCAGTGACTGCAAGCACCCAAACTGGCTGAACTCAGTTTGGGTGAGCATATCAAAACATGTCATATGGGGTATGCCAGAACCTGAAGGCGTTAAGGCGGCACTTCCACTGAATCTGGGGGAAGAACAGGCCACTGAACAAGCACATCAAGCAGCAGAGGTGAGTAACAATAACATAGCAGCTCAATAACAGCCATCTCCTGCAGAATAAATGTGTATGCAGTAACTATCAACACAATGCAGTCAAAACTAACACATACACTGTAATGTGTTCCAGCCAACACAAAACCTTTGATAAGATATGGAAAGATAGAGTGATGGGATGTGTCTCAGGATCCTTCTGTGGTCAAAATCTAAGTGCCCAGCAAGATACAATGACAAGGAAAAACAGCAGCAATGGCAGGGAAAAGAACCAGAAATCATAGAGAGCTGTGGTAGGAATTGAACCCAGTTCCCCTGTGTTCAGAGACCCCAGCCCCTAAAACCTAGGCCACACATATCATACAAAGTTGCATTCAAAGAAGACAAAACAGAGACCAGGGAAGGCCCTCAGAGCAATAGATGTCATCCAAAGACCAGGACCTTTGGGTCCATGATCACAAAAAGAATGTGCATTGTGAGGTCTAAAGTCAATTATGGTATCCTATGAAACATCTAGCTATCACAACTTGCACTGTCCACAGCAGGAGCCATGAAAACTCCAAATAGATAGGTTGCCCCCCTCCCCTCCCAGCCAAAGCACAGGTTCAGACTAGGAATATTCCCTCCCAGAAAAAAGTCTCATTGTCAGGCCAAACATTATGTACATGAGTCACGGTGTGGTGTACAGGCACTTGTATCAGTGAGGGACCCAAACTAATTGAGGTAATGATCCCACAGCAGGATCCTCCGAAACATGAGTTTTGGGTGGTGGGGCTAGTTCTGGGCAAGACTTCTACGGTCTGTGTCCTGAAAATGGCAGATACAAATAAAGGTAAGGTATACACAAGAAGTAGCACATATGAGTTTATCTTGTTGGCAGACTAGATGGACCGTGGAGGTCTTTTTCTGCCGTCATCTACTATGTAATACAGTATTGTGACTGCATTAAGGAGGTTCCTATATAGATGGCTAGAAGGCATGAAGGGTCAAACAAGATTTGTTTATCCATCTCAGTCTTCTGTAGGCCCCATATTCATGAGTCCTAACCACATTGGGATGACAGGTAGCACCTATAACCATGTCACCATCAATGGTACAATACATGCAGGAAAAAAAGCAACACTGGGCCTTCAAGACTGAGACAATAGGAGTATTTATTGATAGGTGACCCGACACGGGCCGTGTTTCGGCGTTAAACAATGCCTGCCTCAGGGGTCAGAATTTGGAAATGGACTCTATGAAATATATACGTGTCCAATGTCTCCGTAAACGGAAGCGTGAAATCTTTGAAAATCAGCGTGCCTCTCGGAACGGACAGCCGCGGTTTAGGAACAAACTCCTGTAGTAAACTTATCTTTTGCCAAGGCAAATAATACATGCAGGGTCAGTCTTAGCAATTGCGGGACCCTGTGCAGACCACTTCAGTGGGGCCCCCCAGCTCCTTGCCTAGCAACACCCCCACCTAGCCCTACCCCCTTTGGACAAGATGTGTATTTATTTATTTTTGTTTGTATGTGCACTTCTCCTAAGAAGAAAAGATTCATTGGGTCTACTCAAAGGTCTAAATCAGCAAGAAGAGAAAACCAAAAGGAAACCCACAAAGCACGGGTAATAGCTAAAAACAGTGGGAAGTACCAGGCACACAAGCAAAACAAAGACCTACCTTAACCACTGTCAGGTTAGCCACAAGCTCAAAGGCAGCGGCCAGAGGTGTGCAGCTAGGCTAAGCGCTGACTGGACATTGAGAATAAGCGGCCTAAGAGCAGCTGGGCTGAGCACTGACTGGATCAGTACAATAGAACATAAGAATAGTCATACTGTGCCAGACCAATGGTCCATCTATCCCAGTATCCTGCTTCTAACAGTGGCCAATCCAGGTCACAAATACCTGACAGAAACCCAATTAGTAACAATATTCCATGCTACCAATCCCAGATTTATGTACATGTTTTTGTGCTCCAGTTAGTACTTTAGGCGGACTATAGATGCTTAAGAAAATTAAAGATGTATGAGAAACTCTGGTACAAAGTTCCCATTTCTTTCCACCAACCACCTATACCCAATTCTGGACTGCTGTGAACACTGAACATTTCCTATCACCAAAGGAGAAGGCTATCCATAATTTCACATCCCTCCTGGGAACAGCATATACTGGCTGTATCTTTACACTCGCTGTAAAATGGCTCAAGTTACAAAAGCAGCATAAAATGCAGTGTCTCAAAATGCCACATACATGCAACCTGGGAGTGGAAAGTTAGACCGCCAACCAACCAAAGAAAGCCAATTGGTCACCAAATAAACCATGGGAGAAAAATACACTTCAGCAGCTGGAACTTTTCAGTGCAGGTTACACAGCGTTAGAGAAGGTCCTTTGTACAGAACACTTTAAACAGCTCAACATTTAGTGTCTAAATGAAAAGGTAGAGCAAAGGAGAACACATGATCATTAGTAAATCACTTTTGTGATCTGTAAAGAAAAGTTCTGCAAATTCAAGCCACCTCACTGGTGTTCCAAAAATGCAGGGGGAGCTTTGAAGAGTCAGTCACTTCTCTCTCTCTCTCTCTCTCTCTCTCTCTCTCTCTCTCAAGAATGTCTTTTTGTTAATAACCGGTCTATTTTAAGGTTATAGAAAACAGCAAGTTACCTTATCATATGGCTGTTGGCTCTTGCCTCTTGCAGAATGGACAGGGGGAGAACTGCTTGCTCTGAATTTTATTCAAAGTAATAACCCACCAGGTTGTTTATAATCATAGGACCCCGACATGAAATGCCTAGCCACTCACCTGGGCTAACCCTGTGGCCAATTAAAGGGTCTATCGCCAGCACAGTTCAGATCCACCTGCACCTTGGTATGTGCTGTACACTAGCACTTTCCTCCCACTGACTGGGTCCCAAGTGCCTCTGGGTGAGCCCCTCACTCTCAAGTTATCCCCAGTGATTTCTAGGTTACGGTGGCCACACTTCCAGTGGTCCCACAGTTCCTAGAAAGCACTCACAGACCCAACACACAAACTACCAGGATTCTTAGACAGTCCAGACAAGCAAAGTCAATAAACTAAAAAAGTTTTATTGTGATAAAAAATATTGAACAGTGAACTATAAAAAACAGATGGAAAATAGCAGGCAAATAACAGGTAATTGAATAAGGATCAATTATAAAACGATCTAAACATTTTATCACTACCTGGATAGTGCCTAGGAAGTACAGGAAATATAGCTGCTTATAGGCTACAGAATATAACTGCTCACAGGGTCTCGGTAAAGAGGTATTTCTCTCTCTACTTCCAAATTGAGACTGGAGAAAACCCCAGTATTTCCAGACTGAATTTGAGCTCCTGGGCCAATCAGAGCACAGAACAACATTTTTAAAAAGTAGCTGGCCACATCACTGCTGGTTACTTCCTCTCTGTATTAAACTAAAGAAGGAACAGCCATTTCTGTGTAACAGCTTTAAACATGAAATATGCACCACCTGCTGGCTAAACTAGTGAAATACACTTCATGAAATATTCTTATAATTCATATGGTAGAAAATTCACCATTTTGCCACACCCCCTATCCACAGTCAAAACAGTAATCACCATCACAGCTGCCTGTACTTCCCTGGACTCATTCACAGTTTATTCACATGCCTGAGCTTTAGAAATGCAGCTGTGATTGGTCAGGGCGCCTGTCCGGTGCCAAAAAGAGAACTCCTAATTGTCCAGGAGTGACGCTGATGTGATGAGGATTGATGGTTGCCATGCATGAACTCCAAGGTTACAAGGTAAAGCTCAGGCTGGGGAACATTGTGGGGCAGGGTGGGATGATCCAGTGTTCCTGTATGCAGGCAGCCTCATATGGCAATTACTCATAATCCAGCTAATATTAAAAATGTTATCTGACAGATTATCAGGTAAAACCAGCACATAAGTGGTTATATCTGATAAAGGTGGGCAAAGCTGATATTTAGCAGGCGATGCACAACCAGAAATTCACAAGACCTGCTTTTGTAAGCCAGCTAAGATGGGAGGTATGTTTCTGAGTTTGGTGGCTAAAACTGATATCCAGCACAGCATGTCCAGTCAGCATTTGTCATATGGTCAGCTATATTTAAGCCTGCCCCCCCCCCCCCCGGATATCCCTTTTCCGGTTGTGAATATTCCAGACAAATGCATAACGGCTACATCCGCCATTAGGTATATGAAGTTGCCATAACTCAGATTCGATTGTTCTCACACTTCACTTTTATTTTACACTTACTTCCATTATGCTTCTTTCTCATTAAAGTTTCAAGTGGCCATCATTTGGGAAGGCAACAGAGACTGTGACTTGCTGCTTGTGATTGTTGGGGATTTTCAGTCGATCACTTTGCAGTATTCTGTGAGGCGGTACATTATAATAGCAAGGCAAAATGATAAGGCTGGGGGGGGGGGGGGAAGCAATCACCATTTTATAATACCAGTTAATTCAGATAACCTCCTAATGTACTATTGTCTGTTTTTCATTTTTAGCCAGTTATATTTCAATACCTGACAACTACTCTCAGCCATGTCTGTTCCCTGATTTTAAAACCATCAGCTAGACCAGACAGCAAAGGCAGTGGAGCAGAAGTGGCAGAGGAGAAGGCAGCTCTTCATTGCAGCTCTGCAGGCCCAGCCCCAAGGACAAACCACACAGTGGTTTTACAGGATTAATGTTTGCAACCCACCTATGCATATAACTGTCACTATCCCTACTTCCCCACAAATATATATGGGGGCACACATATGTGTTCTCAATCACACCTACATCATTACTACTACAAATCATTTCTATAGCGCTACCAGTCGTACGCAGCGCTTCACAATTTAACATGAAGAAAAGACAGTCCCTGCTCAAAAGAGCTTACAATCTAAATCAGGACAGACAGACAGGGCAAATAAGGGATAAGGGTAGGACAGACAGATAGGACACATAGGGAAAGGGACAATTGAAGAGAGGAAGTCAAGATAAAGGTTATGAGCAGGTGACAAGTTAGGAATTAAAAGCAGCATCAAACAGGTAGGCCTTTAGCCCGGATTTGAAGGTGGCCAGGGATGGAGCTTGACGTAATGGCTCAGGAAGTCTATTCCAGGCATAAGGTGCGGCAAGATAAAAGGAACAGAGTCTGGAGTTAGCGATGGAGGAGAAGGGTACAGTTAGGAGAGATTTGTCAAGTGAACGGAGTTCCTGGGAAGGAGTGTAGAGAGAGATGAGGGTGAAGAGGTAGTGAGGGGCAGTGAGCGTTGTCACAGATGACCCCTAGCACTGGGCCCCACTTCAACACTGCCTTTGTGACTTCCACTCATGTCTACTGTCCTCACAGATAATGATATGCACAGTGCTGTTTTCTAGGGAAAAGCAGTTGTGGTACCCATGCAGGATCAACCTTGCTGGGCAATGAAACCAGGATTTTTGTTCAGCCTGTACTGAGAAGTGCATGGTCCACAATAGTGTGATCTGGAAGACAGTTGCTTCCAGTGGTGTGCTGGTAAATTTTTACCAACAGGCTCTCTCCCTGGTCCACCTCGGCGCCCCCCCCCCCCCCCCCCCCCGTCTACCTCAGCGCCTCCCATCCATCTCGGCGCCCCCCTGTCCACCTCTGCGCCCCCCCAAAATTGCAGAGCTGGCTATAGCCGTGGGGGGGGGGGGGGGGGGAGGCAATGCATTACTCTCTCCAGGAAAAAAAAATTAAATGATCCCAGGTTCCAATCTAATTCATGTTTAATATGGGATAAAATGCCATAAATAAGTAAATAAATATAAACTTTTAACGTTCAGCACCTGATTCTCAAAGTGGACAAATTCCAAACACTATAATGAAAATAAAATTATTTTTTTCTACCTTTGTTGTCTGGTGACTTTGTTTCTCTGATCATGCTGGTCCAGTATCTGATTCTACTGCTCTCTCTCTGTTCCCTTGACTCCGTTTCCAGGGCTTCCTTTCCATTTATTTCTTTTCTTTCCTCCTTTCTTCTTCATTTCTGGTCCTCCGCAGACTTGACTGTCCAGTGGATCTAGCTTCTTCCTATTTTCTCCATCCATGTGCAGTTTCTCTCCTCAATTCCTTTTCCCTCATCTAATCTCCTTCCTCTATCTTCCCTCCATGTCCAGCATTTCTTCTCTCTCCCTTCCCTCCCCTCCATCCATGTCCTGAAACTGTCCTCTCTACCCTGCCCCCCTCCCCATCCATGCCCAGCAAGTCTCTCCCCTGCCCCCTCTCCCCATCCATGCCCAGCAAGTCTCTCCCCTGCCCCCCTCTCCCCATCCATGCCCAGCAAGTCTCTCCCCTGCCCCCTCTACACATCCATGCCTAGAAAAGTATCTCCCCTGCCCCGCTCTCCCCATCCATGCCAAGCAAGTCTCTCCCCTGCCCCCTCTCTCCATCCATGCCCAGCAAGTCTCTCCCCGCCCCCCTCTCCCCATCCATGCCCAGCAAGTCTCTCCCCTGCCCCCTCTCCCCATCCATGCCCAGCAAGTCTCTCCCCTGCCCCCCTCTCCCCATCCATGCCCAGAAAGTCTCTCCCCTGCCCCCTCTACACATCCATGCCTAGAAAAGTCTCTCCCCTGCCCCGCTCTCCCCATCCATGCCAAGCAAGTCTCTCCCCTGCCCCCCTCTCTCTATCCATGCCCAGCAAGTCTCTCCCTGCCCCCTCTCCCCATCCATGCCCAGCAAGTCTCTCCCCTGCCCCCTCTACCCATCCATGCCAAGCAAGTCTCTCCCCTGCCCCCTCTCCCCATCCATGCCTAGAAAAGTCTCTCCCCGCCCCGCTCTCCCCATCCATGCCAAGCAAGTCTCTCCCCTGCCCCCCTCTCTCCATCCATGCCAGCAAGTCTCTCCCCTGCCCCCTCTCCCCATCCATGCCCAGCAAGTCTCTCCCCTGCCCCCCTCTCCCAATCCATGCCCAGCAAGTCTCTCCCCTGCCCCCCTCTCCCCATCCATACCCAGTGATTCTCCTCCCTCCCCTGCCCTTTCCTCTCGCTCCCAAACATGTCCAACGAACGATGTCCTTCGCCCCACCCTCCCTTCCCCATCTCCCATCTGTCTTTTTTAATTACCTCCGTCGAAGCGTGCACTATTTAAAGCCCTGCTGCGTGCTGGCCGTCTCTCCAGGCTTCCCCTGCTTGCTTCGGTGATATTCGCGCCCTTAGTCCCGCCTTCGTGGAAAAAGGAAATGACGTCAGAATTACATCAGAAGGCGGGACTAAGGGCGCAAACATCACCGAAGCAAGCAGGGAAAGCCTGGAGAGATGGCCAGCACACAGCAGGGCTTTAAATCGCATGCGCTTCGACGGAGGTAATTAAAAAAGACAGATGGGAGCAGGAGGGGAGGGTGGGGGCAAAGGACATCGTTGGACATGTTTCGGAGCTGCAGGGGCCATAAGCATGGCCTGTGATGGCGTCCTCCTGCCATGCTTCCCTCACCTAATGGAGCCGGCTCGCCCCCAACAACAACCGGCTCGCAAGAGCTGTCAAAATTTAACAAGTGGCTCTTGCGAGCTGGACAGAGCCGGCTCCAGCACACCACTGGTTGCTTCCTAATGTAAAGATCGTGGGTTTAAGTCTGGCTGTCTGCCTAGTCCTGCAAAAGGGGAAGAGGGAAGGTTTGATATTTTGGCCCCAAAATCAGTGGGCATGGAGAGTAATAAATTGGAATTCTGAAAAAAGGTGTCAAATTATCATTGCATAGTGGTTGCAAAAAAAAAAACACCCTGGTTGTGGCCCACAGAACTTTACCCTGCACAGAATTCTTACAATGTTCCCTTCTCTAAAATTGTCACTGAAGGCAATAGGAGGTACCAATATGCCCACAATGAATTTTCATAATATATAACATATTGATAATGATATCATCAAATTATCCATTCATTTTCACCTTTTATATGGTTTTGACTTTGGGGCTCATTGGGGTAGTTTTTATGGTACCCTTAGTAGCATTTGATAATTTAAAAGCAATCTAATATAAATAGTCAAGTCACATGTTGCATATGGAAAATAATGCTCATACAACTTTTTGACTTTTAGGTAGCTAACCAGAGGAAGATTTGTGTGAGAAGGTCTATGGTTTTGATTGGATTATATTGGATTTAGATTTTAATAAATTTATATTGCTTAATAAAGGTGAAAATGAATGGATAATTTGATGGTATTATCAACATGCTATATATTATGCAGCAAATATTGTTGATTTAAATATTTATTAACCTGTTGTATATTTATAATGCATTTTCATGAGATAGATTTGCATGTTTTGGCAGTAGTACATGCAGCACTCTCTCATTAGTATGCATTGTTGGGTATCCTGAAAACCAGTTTGGCTGGAGTGTCCTTAGGACCAAGTTTGGGATTCACTGCACTCAAATTCATATAATTACCCATCTGCATTAGATCCTACAATTGAGGTACTGCAGTATGTGAAATCATTTGTTCCTCAAATTTGTTTGGTGCCTCCGTTCACAGAGAAGACGTCTTTATTTACTGTAATCTTCTTTTAATTATTTAGGATGAGAGCAGTGTTCCCGCTAAGGTAAGCGCATGAGTGATCACTCATACAAATCGGAAGTGTCACTCACTTAGGTTCAATGTTCGCCCACCTTCTTGTTCCTCCCTTTTTTTTCCATCATAGTAACATATACATAGTAGATGACGGCAGAAAAAGACCTGCATGGTCCATCTAGTCTGCCCACGATAAACTCATATGTGTATACCTTACCTTGATTTGTACCTGTCTTTTTCAGGGCACAGACCGTATAAGTCTGTCCAGCAGTATTTCCCGCCTCCCAACCACCAGTTCCACCTCCCATCACCGGCTCTGGCACAGTCCCCGTATAAGTCTGCCCTCCCCTATCCTAGCCTCTCAACCACCAACCCCTCTTCCCCCCGCCACCCAATTTCAGCTAAGCTTCTGTGGATCCATTCCTTCTGCACAGGATTCCTTTATGCCTATCCCACGCATGTTTGAATTCCGTTACCATGCCATCCACCGACACCCCAATGCACTTCAATCTGGCTTCCAGGTATATCACATAGCCTTTCCTGTCTCTTATGCAGTTTCCCTCCCCCTCACTCTCACACACCCCACACAACGGGCCCCTCCAGCATAATTTCTAAACTTCTCCAGGGTACAAAGGAAAAACCTGGGCTGAGTTGAGCGGTGTGTATGGCTTTTATGATATCAGGGCAGTAAATTAATGCCCCAATTCATTATGGTGGTGCTAGGATACTTCTTCAGGGACTGGAGACAGCTATCTGGAAACCTGGCTGTAGCATTAATTTGTATGCAGCAGGAACTTTCTGAACTGAGTTTTAAGCTGGCGTCACTGCAGATTTCTCTCATAGGAGTTGTTTAATCCCTAAAGTGGATCAAATCCATCATCCTACCTCCACCTTTATCAACTCATCAACTCGGGAAAAGGGTGAGGGGAGCTGTGGGGGCAGCCGTGGGCTCTTCAGACAAGCCATCTAAGGCAATTGGACTAGAGAGATGGTGTTGTTAAGTCTTTTCTTTTTCTCTGATTTTTTTTGTATGTTTACAGAAGGTATAAGTTTTGGTATAATTAAAATGTGATTGATTAAGGGGCCCTTTTACTAAGGCATGTAGGTGCCTACGCGTGTCAAATTGGCGCTACCACACGGCTATCATGTGTCCTGGGCAGAAATGACATTTTTGGCATGCGCTGAAAACATGTGGTAGAAAATATTTTCTACCACAGGGCCCTTACCCTGATGTAATCAGCAATTGGCATGTGCTACATGCTTACTGCCCGGTTATCATGTGAGACCTTACCACTAATTCATTGGGTGGCATTAAGGTCTCAGGCCAAAAATGGACACCCGCTGGTTTTCATTTTGCCACATGTCCATTTTCCAGTACATTAAAAAATCCCCTTTTTCCAGTCGCACTCAGGAAATGGACCAGTGTGCATTCAAAACATGCACCTACACCAGCGCAGGCAACTTTTGGGCGTGCCTTAGTAAAAAGGTCCCTAACAGCGCAGAGGAACAAAAAAAAATTGTATCTGTTTTCTGTCAGTACTTTAATTTTAATAGCGGGATTTCCCCTTGATAAGTTTGACGTAGGTCTTGCAAAAGTGGAGTAAAAAGTGAATAATCAAGCCTCTGAGATCATATTTATAAAGCTGAGCTATCCTTTGGCACTACAGATATTGCTGTCTATTTATTTATGTATGTCTGTATGTATGTATATATGTATCTTTAAAGAAGGTGCTTCCTACGTCCAAATATACTGTGACAAGTTCCTTCTTTTGCTGTCTGTGGGATAAGGTTAAAATCAGGCTCCAGGTTAATAATGCTGCCCTATCTGTCCAATGCCCTATTTCTTTCTTTCCATTTGAAAATGGGAGGTTATAATTTTCTAATGCTAAGAAAAAGTAATTGCACGGGGAGGGCAAAGCTTTCCCCACAGTGTGCCAATATTTACAAGTATGACAATGCAAAAAGACAAATTCTGTTCAAAATTTACCACATCTGAAAAGTAGTGGGTCAGTTTGGTGACTTACTTTAGAAATTCTCTTCAGGTTCAGATAGCGATAGCTCAGAGGGATAACCCCCCCCCCCCCCCTTCTCTTTTTTGGCTGTTGGTCGAAATAAATTTGCACACATCAGGTTGCTCCTTAGAGGGAACACTGGATGAGAGTGAAATATAAGATACAGTATAGAATATGATTCAATAGAAATCAACTACTAATTATCCTGTTGTCTTCAGTGAAGGGTCATTCAAAAAGAAGTAGTCCAACCATTTGTGACACACTCCCCGATAGCAATGTGGTTATGCACAAACAGGGCTATGGACCTCAGAATGTGGCACCAAGGAAAAACAGGTGAAGATTAAGATAAAAGCAGCTCACCCTGGCTAATGACATAACAAGAAACATGGCTGCACCGACGACGTGCTCAAATGCATCCAGAGTGTCATGTTTTCTGTTTTGTGGATCCCCCAAGTTGACTCAAGCCCACATACCACACATCCCTTACACAGATGAGACAGCTGAGGGCCCTGACCTTGGAACTTGTCTCTACAGAACATAAAGTTGCACCTACCCTTCCACAGACATCCAACCCAAACCCCCAACAATTCTGGCTTTCAGACACAGAGATCAGCTGTTCCTTACTTCTCTGTGTAGCCACCTTCTGCATGATCTGCTCAAACATGTCAGGTTGCTAATTTCGGAAGTGGCACACCTTCAATTTCAGGCCCATCAGTTCTCATTTGATGCTGAATTTCCTGAGGGGATGGAGCAGCACAGGTTTCACCATGTTCACAGAGTCATGGGAAAACAATTTACCACCAAGACCTCCCCACCTCTCATCCATGTTTGTCCTCATCCATGTTAACAGTCATCTGTCATTCATTATATATGCTCCCTAGTTTCCCATTGCTCTACAGAAGGAACTTGTTGCTATGTCTAGAGTGTTAGTGGCTAATTTGCACATTGCAGTGCACTGTCATCCCTGGTTTGCTCCTGTTCTATCTGTGCATGCATGGTTGCATATGGCAGTTAGAAAGTTTGGGATGGTTCCTTGGCCAAGAGGCATGCACTCATGGTTGGGATCCACATGGGTTGGACAAGCATGTATGACACATTTGGATCATTAGCAACAATTACTGATGAGCCATACTATTGAGGAGACAACAATGGTGGGACAGCAGCAGGTTCTTCTGCCTCCCCCAGTGGCTGTAATAGTCAGATACTACAGGGTTGGACCCCTTTTAGCATGTAGCTTACCCTACCACACTTGGCCCTTAATATCAGGCTGATTTGGATGCCTAAATTTTCCCCTGAGGTTTCTAAAGAACATAAGATTTGCCAAAGTAGCACAGACTTCATTGGCCAGTTTTCAACACTGACCAATGCAAATCACAAATATGTGTCAAGATTCACAAAATGTAAAACAGAGAGTATACTGATTATACTGGAAACAAGCAAAGGATTTTCCTTAGTCCATCTTAATAAAGGATTATAGATCTTTATTTTAAGAAATTTATCCCAACCTTTGCTTTACCAATGCTACGCTAAGTGCTTGCATCACATTCTGTGGCCAAACATCATGGTGGGGATAAGAGGTGATGGTCAGAAACTGATGCCTGCCATTTGTCATCCTTGATAGCATGGCCAGCTTCATGAACCAAGCTGTGCACATTGCTTCGATCCCACTTTCTTTGCCATGCCCAGCTGGCACCCCTATTGGCTCTATAATTTAGCTGCACTATTAGGGAAGTAGTGAACCTTTGCTATCATAGGTAATCACGCAGCCCTAGCTTAATACAAACACTGTACACATTCTGGGCTTGCCAGAGACAGAAGGAAAATACCTTAGACTGTGTGGTCCAACATGCATTACCCAAACTGGACAGTGAGTGGCCTACATAAACACCAGGTTCAGAGGGTGAGGGAATCTGTCTTACCTCCACAGCTGACTCCGGAATCATCACCAAAGGTTGTCGGAGGTGCACAGACCAGCATTCTGATATGCAGGATAGAGCTTGCCCTCATGCCAGAGGACTAGCCTGCACAGTTCCAGAACCTCTAGGCTGGAAAAGGTTGGCAGCCTTTTCCCCTGCAACATCTTCTTGGATTTCTGGATCTCCTGGCCGCAAAGGGCACTACAGTACAGAAAGGGAGCTATTACAATGTTTCCCAAATATAGCCAGTTATGGCAGACAGTATAACTGGTTTATGCATATAACCGGTTGTAAGAGGCCAACTTGACCGGGTAGCATGATGCTGAATCCGCCTATGACAGTGACAGCGCCTGAGGACATGGTGAGTCAAATAAGACCACCTCGCCATCAGCCCCCGCGTACAGGGGTGTGGGAGACCTTATTTACCTGGAGATAGGTCTGAGTTTTGGACTGTGGGTTTTGCAGGATGCCAAAATGTTCTAATGTCACTTATCACTGAAGTACTTACAATCGCAATTAATATTCAAAACTGACCGGGCACCACATTGGCATCTCAACTGACATTTTCAAAACTGAGTGACTCTGAGCGCAGTGAGTCCAATATTTGTTATCACAGTTACTTTCATTTAAGCGGCCATGTTTTCTGAAAAATATCCAGCAATATTCAGACATATAGCCAGTTATCTTTTGCCGCTGAAAATGTTGGATTATAAATGGCCAGTTTCTCTTAAATCGTTATCTCGGCACTAGCCACGCTGCTGAATATTGGCTTGAATATGTTTTCAATAAATCATATAAATCAAAACAGAAAAACGTGAAATGTTTCACAATGTTACAGAATTATTAAATTTCAGTTTAGTGTTAAGAAAGACATACAGAAATATTCAAAGACCATATCATTTATATCCTTGGTCATATACGTCATTGGTCTCTCAGCTACCAACACACAGCCCCTAAAAGTTGCAGTACCTGCATAACACTGGCCAGCTGCACTGGTTTGCTGGCTGGGTTGCTATATGCAACCCTGGCTGTGCAATGGTGGCATCTGAACCAGGGGCGTAGCCAGCCTTCCGTGGGTGAGGGGTCCAGAGCCCGGGGGAAGGGGGCACATTTTAGCCCTCCCCCGGTGCCGCCCCCCCCCACCGCTGACATTGCCGCCCCCCCTCCCGCCGCAAACCCGCCGCCGCTGCAGCCTACCTTTACTTTTGCTGGCGGGGGATCCCACTCCCCGCCAGCCGACGTCTTCTTCTCAGTCGCTTCCTGCTCTTCAATTTGTTTGCTGACGTCCTGCACGTAATTGTACGTGCAGGACGTCAGACTCAGAGAACAGAACTGAGAACAGAACTGTTCTCTGAGTCTGACGTCCTGCACGTACAATTACGTGCAGGACGTCAGCAAACAAATTGAAGAGCAGGAAGGACTGAGAAGACGTCGGCTGGCGGTGAGTGGGATCCCCGCCTGCAAACGTAAAGGTAGGTGGCGGCGGGTTTGCCGGGAGGGGGGTCCTGGGGTGAATCTGCGGGGGCCCCGGCCCCCTCAGGTCCCACGTAGCTACGCCACTGATCTGAACAGCTCTGACACATGAAAAAGTAGCACTGAGGCACCTGTCCTGGGTAACATAAGTACAGACTGACCTGGGTAACATAAGTAAAGAGAGATCATCTCCCTCAATGCACTCTTATGCATTCAAACACAATACACATGGAGTGGAGGAGTGGCCTAGTGGTTAGAGCATCAGTTTTGCAATCCAGAGGTGGCTGGTTCAAATCCCACTGCTGCTCCTTGTGATCTTGGGCAAGTCACTTAATCCTTCATTGCCTCAGGTACAAACTTAGATTATGAGCCCTCCTGGGACAGAGAAATATCCAGTCTACATGAATGTAACACCTTGAGCTACTACTGAAAAAGGTGTGAGCAAAATCTAAATTAAAAAATGTGCCTCTCAGGAAATGTTGGCCTACTAGCCGGGTACAATGTGTGTTACTAACATGCATTCTTCCTTCACCCACAGATATCGATCCAGCACATGATCCAGCAGAGGAGGAAGGAGAGGTTTCTCAGGCCCTGGATGTGCTTCAGCCTGTGGAGCTGGCAGACCTTGAGGCTGTGGGACCACTCTTGGAGGATCAGGGGTTGGTGGAAGAGCTGTGGGAACTGAACTGGGAGGTCCCACACTCATCTCCACTGGAGCACAGTCAAGAAATCTTCCCTCAGCTACAGCAGGACATCTATGTGGAAATGCCTCCCCCTGGAGGACCTAGGCAAGGTTGAACCTCTGCTCCAAGACCCTGTACCCCAGTAGTAAGCAGCTATGACACCAGCTGGGCCACCACCACACAACACAGACACCCCTCAAATCAAAGGGACAGCAGTGGAACAACCAGCCACAGACACGCAGTAGCCACTCTGGGTGAGATCCTGTTGCATGTCATGGAAATGCAACGTGACATGCAGCAGGGGCTCACCAGAGTAGAGGGGTTATTGATTACCCTGATCAGTGAGCAGATGCTATGGGAGCAGGAGCAGTAGCAGCAGAGGCCTCACTGATATTTGTAAGAAATTGTGCTTTGTCTCCCTCCTACTGTTAACCCCTGAGTTTGCAGGCTTCCTTTTCTCCACTCTTTTGAGGTACACCTCTCCCTTGTTCCTCTGCATGGGCTAGAACCTTCCTAGCTCGCCTTCCATTTTTCTAGGCTCTGGACATTCCCTATTCTAGCCACAGGTTTCATGGGTACACCTCTCCATTGTTCCTCTGCATGGGCTAGAACCTTCCTAGCTCGCCTTCCCTTTTTCTAGGCTCTGGACATTCCCTATTCTAGCCACAGGTTTCATGGGAATAATTGTCCCTCCCCACTTTCTTTCTTAAAGGGGAATAACATTTCTCATCAATTTTCCTTCAAGAGACAGAGCAGGTTTTATAGCTCTCACTTACTATACCCATCTGGAGGACCTAACCTGGAGCAGGCAGCTCAGAGGGCAACACCAACACAAAAGTCAAGGAAGAAAAATAAATATAGTTACCACATATGGAATCACCAAGCAGAGCCAAATTGCAGAGAAAGCAATATTTATTTGAAGACCCGACATGGCCCATGTTTCAGCGATTGCCTATGTCAGGGGTCTGTCACCATAAAAACATACATAATACATTAAAAACATAAATTATGCCACAAACATAGCATTTTCTAAGAGATTAGTTTTCTAGCTCTTCATTGACATTATTTTAAATTAAATCTAAATTGGATTGCTGCTTCTGACAGTGGACCACTGCTGAGATTTGTAGAAACACATTATGTTAGATGAATAACTGTAAATGTTTACATATGTTATTGAGATTAACCAAATGTTCCTTCAACTGTGAAAATTAGATATAGGATGATGTCATGAGAAATAAATGTATATTTTCTGCTATACTTTTTTCTGTTATATTTTCAATATTTGCTATCAATTTGTTGTGAGGAGTCTGACAGAACAATATTTTATGCAGTACTTTTTACTGGTATTTATAGTTTTTGTTATTTATTTAGCATGTTTTTAAATGCTGTTTTTATTTATGTTACATTTGTACCCCGTGCTTTCCCACTCATGGCAGGCTCAATGTGGTGGGCAATGGAGGATTAAGTGATTTGCCCAGAGTCACAAGGAGCTGCCTGTGCCGGGAATCAAACTCAGTTCCTCAGGAACAAAGTCCACCACCCTAACCACTAGGCCACTCCTCCACATGTTTTAAACTGATATTTTTGTGTTGTTAATGTATTTTATATGTTTTTATGGTGACAGACCCCTGACACAGGCATGTTGGGTCATCAAATAAATATTGCTTTAACTTGGACTTGTCAGGCCCTAAATCCAGTACTCAAGGTCAGTACCTGTCAAAATATGTATGCAAACAATCTGAATACTGGCGTTTATGTGTGCATTTGCTGCCTAACTTTAGGTAGCTTCTTACAGAATTACCTTCAAAGATGATCATTTTATTACAGGAATTCTAGAAGTTATATGCACATAGGTACATATATTGCATCTATTTTATAAAGGCAGTTTATATGATTATATGAGTTTATTAAATTGCCTCCCTGAAAGTTGTCACACAAATGTACATCTGTTCTAAGTTAGGAATAACCTTCTATCTATCTATCTATCTATCTATCTATCTATCTATCTATCGGCACATGTGAACTATGTGCAATAGTTTAGCATGATAACTGACCAAATTGTGTGCAGAATTTATAAAATGTATATATAAGTATTGATAATGGGGACAAAATTTGTCCTCATCCCCACCCTATTTCTTTGAGCTCTGTCCCCATCCACGCAAGCTCTGTCCCCATCCGTATCCTTTCCTCGCCCCATCTTTATCCTCCTCCCCACAAGCTCTGACCCCATCTACACAAGCCTCAAACAGTTATGTAGTACAACACCAGAAATATAGAAAAAGATGCATTTACTCCTGTACTGTACAAATATAAAGGTAACACATCCAGTGATGGTGTTAGGAGAGTATGGCTAGAACAACTGACAAGAGAGAGTCCCAAACCTGCTGGACGCAGAAAAATGTGCAGCCTGGTAGTGGGCTTTGGTGTTCCCTCCCAAATTTCTTCCCTGGGCCCCAGCCATGTCTAACACCAGCTCTGCAGGATGTACATTTCAAATCTGACATGCTCTAATCACAAAACAAAATAAAATTATTGTTTTTACATCTTGTTGTTCTGGTTATTTTATTTTTCAAATCATGTTGGTATCAGGCTCTGTTTCTGCTTCCCTATGTCTTCTCTTATCTTACTCACCAGATTATCTTATCCATTTGACATCTCTTCTCTCTCCATGTTCAGGATCCATCTTCCAACTCTGTGTTCCTATTGTCCCCCACATTCAGCATTTCCTTTCTCAGTGTCCCTATACATTCCTGTCCAGTATCTCCCCTGTATTCATATCCCTGTATCCATCATAACCTCTCTGTCTCCCTATCCTCTCCCCTTATGTTGAACATCACTCGTCTATGTCCCTGTGCCCCCATCTCCTTTCTGTGTTCATATTCTCCCCATGTCTAACATCTCCCCTCTTTGTCCATATACCATCCCCACTCAGCATCTTCCCTTTGTGTCCCTGTCCTATGCCCCCCTATGTACATCATTTCTCCTCTGTTCATGTTACCTCCCTGTATCCAGCTTCTCCCCTCTCTTCCTCTTCTACACCAATGTTTCTCTCTCCTCTCCAACCCCACCCAGCTTCTTCCTCCCTCTCTCCTCCACCTCTTCCAGTATCTGGCTCACCTGTCTCTCCTCCTTTGCACTGTGGGTTCAGTATTTGACTCCTTTTTCCTTCATCTCCTTGATACAGCATCTTTTTTCCTTTCCTTCCCTCCTCCCTACTACAGATCCAGCACCTTTTGTTATTTCCCTCCTGCCCCTCTCCTCCAATGGCTCTAGCACCTATCTCATTTACCTCCAGCCCCTCCTACCACGGGTCCAACACCTTTCTCATTTTCCTCCAGCATCACTTATCCTATGGGTCCAGTGTCTTTCTCATTTACCTCTAGCCCCCTCCTCCCAAGGGTCCAGCATCTTTCTCCCTTCACTCTAGCCCCCTCCTCCCATGGGCCCAGCACCTGTCTCATTTACTTCCAGCCCCTCCTACCATGGGTCCAGCACCTTTCTCATTTTCCTCCAGCACCACTTACCCTATGGGTCAAGTGCCTTTCTCATTTCCCTCCAGCCCCCTCCTCCCATAGGCCCAGCACCATTCTAATTTCCCTCCAGCTCCCTGTCCCTTGCTCATTCCCTCCCTCCCAGGGGTCTAGCCAGCACCTCTGTCCCTTCCTGTCCTCCTCCCAGCAAGTCTGTAACTTCTTTCTCCTTGCTGCTTGTAATTTTCCTGTGGCCGACAGTGTTTCACACAGGCCGGCTTCATGGCTTTCCTTCTGCCACGTCCCACCCTCTCTACTGCAACTTCCTGTTTTGACCACTCATGGGGAGGAGGACAGGAAGGGAGCAAAGGATTTTTTTTACCATGGAAAAAAGGCTTTTTACCATTTCCAGGGGGTGGTAAAAAATGTATTCTTGTATCTGCGGTAATTCTGATTGGAGTTTTGCCATTACTGCAGATTTACCATTACCGTAACTGCCATTCTCTACCTACACCTGTGTCACGTAAGAGTACAAGATCCTATTACAGATGTACAAAGACAAAATGTTTTCAGTTTATTTTCAGTAAAATTGGCTACTCTCCAAGAATTTTTGTAGATTTTCTTTGTTCTTGTTACATATTAAATTCAATAAAGAATGTTTGATACACAGTAGACATTTTCAAGGTATACAAATCAAATGTTGAGTTCCTCAGTAGTTTGACATGCCTTAGATCAATTTTCCTAGCACTGAGAGGTCAATATTAAAAGGCATGGCTCCTACCCAGATATGTGCTGGTGAGAGGGACATTCAGCAGAACTAATCTAATAGTGTCACTGAATATTTTCCTGGTCTGTGGGTGGAGCTTGGGCAGAGCTGAAGGTTATCTGGTTAGTGTTGATATTCAAACTGCTATCCAAATAGCTGTCCAAGTACAGGGACCTTTTCTTAAGCTGCACTAAAAAGTCACCAGCGCTATCCCCAGTGTGGGTTTTTCCTGCACGCTAAGGCCACTTTTTTAGCACGGCAGTAAAATGGCCCTATTTTCCTGTATTCCCTTTAATGACCACATGTTAATTTCTCCATAGCATGTGGCCATTAGCACATGAGCACTTACCAACACCTATTTTCTAGGCTGCAAAGGGCTCATTGCTAATCCTGCGCTAATCAGTAGCTTGCGGCATTGTAGCTGCGCTAACTGATTAGTGCAGAACATGCCTACTTTCTACACCAGACATGTCCCCAGTGCTAAAACATATTTTTCAGAGCATGGGAAGCAAGTGTCAAGCCCCAAACTGCCACAGGATACCTGAGCATACATAAGTACATAAGCATTGCCATACTGGGACAGACCAAAGGTCCAAAGGTCCATCAAGCCCAGCATCATGTTTCCAACAGTGGCCAATCCAGGTCACAAATACCTGGCAAGATCTCAAAAAAGTACAAAACATTTTATGCTGCTTATCCCAGAAATAGTGGATTTTCCCCAAGTACAATTTAATAATGGTCTTTCCAGAGTTTAATTACACATTGAGTGAAGAAAAGTTTTCTACGATTCGTTTTAAATTTACTACTTTGTAGCGTCATCGCATTCCCCCTTATCCTAGTATTTTTGGAAAGTGTAAACAGACGCTTCACGTCTACTCATTCAACTCCACTCATTATTTTATAGACCTCAATCATATCTCCCCTCAGCCGCCTTTTCTCCAAGCTGAGGAGCCCCAGCCGCTTTAGGCTTTCCTCATAGGGAAGTCGTCCCATCCCCTTTATCATTTTCGTCGCCCTTCTCTGCACTTTTTCTAATTCCACTGCAATAGTGTTTTTTACTTTCTGGTAAGCATGGTAAACCAGCTGATTTTTACCGCAAGCTAAAAACAGCAGCACAGCTTTGTAAAAGACCCCCAAAGTTAGGCATGCCAATGAAGACTTACGCTGGTATTCTATAATGACAGTTCTGCGCAGAACTGCCATTATAATTATTTATTTATTTATTTATCGTATTTATACCCCACCTTTTCCCGGTAGATGCACGCTCAAAGTGGCTTACATTAGACTGAAAAGGCTATTGCCAATCCAGTGAACATACAATATTAAATAGATAAGTATCAGAGTAGAGAGAAAGAAAAAAAGAGTACAGTTAAAGGTGTCCAAAATGGTCCATGCAAATGCTTTTAAACACCCGTGCAAGCTCCAAAGGATGAGGAGGTGTTGACTCATTGTGATGAATAGCGGAAACCTTCCACTCCGACCCCCAGGACAGGGAGAGCTGCAAATCCATCCCTCTCTCATAATCTTCGTCAGTAACAGCCGACTAGAAAGTGGATAACGTCAAACAAGACAGTTAATGCAGGCGATAGCCAAGGGCTAGGATTGGTGGTCTAAAAGGAAGCAGGAACCCCTACAATGTGCAGCTTATTCCAAAAGGTCTCCCCAATGCGAAGCAGGCATCGATGGCCAGCAGCCGGTAACAAGCAGCGTACGAGACAATCGCGGTCTGGATGCCAAGCTGAGATGACAGCGGCCCGATTGAAAAGCTGGAGGAGAATTTTGTTGTTGGTCGCAGCTGCTGACGGTTTCTTGGCTCTCTTCGGACTCTTATTCACTCCCGCCGATGCCGCCTTTCTCGGCTTCTTCACGACTGGTTTCTTGCTTTTGGGAGCGCTCTTTTTCTTGCTCTCTGGCTGCTTCTCGTTCAGTTTGAAGGAGCCCTGCATTGTGTTGAGTGGGTCTTCCCTCTCCGGCACCTATATCTGTACTGTCGACACAATCAGGTTTTCAGCCAGCTTACTGATACGCCGGTGGTGTGAAATGACGGTTGAAGCTTCCTTTGATGTTTGATTATAGAATTGACACTTACCCCTGTCATGTGTTAGTGCTTCATGCAGCTTAGAAAAAGGGTCCCAAAGTTTGGACAGCAAACTGGCTATCCTAACAATCCAATTAACTGTCTGGTTAGAAGTCTGAATGTCACTGCTAACTAGATAGCAAAATCAATCAGCACTGACTCTGGTATTCAGTGCCAGTCAATACCAGGTACTGCCATTGAATATCCAAATGTTATTTTGATCTGTGGCAGTCAGTGTTTTAAAAAATACCAACATCTAGGGGCAAAATTTTAAGATGCCCTAAGAAAACAAATATGCAATAATGAATGCATATCCCTAGTGTCTCATGTCACTTATAAAATTACCTCCGAAATCTGGGAATTATGAATTAAAAGAATCTTCAAGTTGTGAGGCATTACATAGCACAGAACGTAAAATTAAATGGTTAATATCCTTGTACAAAATCTTCAATGTTAACCCATTATCCAGGAAAATCAAAATCCTGACCTTGAAAAAAATATTGCTTAAATATAGGACATGCAGCCAAATAATTAAACAAACAGTATCTCTAGGATGGATCATTGCAATAAACAAACAATAATCTATAGTGATAAAAGAAAATCCTCATAAATCAACACTGAAAATATAAAAATGCAAATTGCATGCCAATCAAAATTCACACTCAGCAAACACTCTAAACCCAAGAACAAACACACACACACACAGACACACACACAAAATAGGGAACATACTTAGGCACTATTTTATAATGACACATATAAATATGTATGTGTCATTATAAAATACTAGTGCATAAAGCAGAAATAATGCCTTGAATATAGGTGATAACATTTACACCTCTTTGAGTTCACAATATGTGTGATTAAAATATTTTATAATCAATATACATACTTGCAAACTTCCCACCTCCACCCTGATTATGTATCATGCTGCATCTAACAGCAAAGTGTGTGCTATCTTGAACAAGGTATTATATTTGCATGAATTGATAATTTATAAAAGCCTTTTATGCACAGTAGGTAGGGGTACCGCAGCGGTAGTGCTGTTTTGCCATGTGGTACCCATGTAGTAACCCTACCATTGGGTTACTACATGGGTAGCACACGGCAAAACAGCACTACTGCTGAGTGCTCCCAAGTTTTGTTTTTGCCGCATGCCATTTCCCATGTCAGAAAATTTTGTATTTTCTAGCTCATGGGGGGGTGGGGGCAGGGAGTAGGTGTGCCCGCTGGGTTAGCATGTAAGCCCTTTTCACCTAAATTTTCCAAGATGGCCGCCGACTAACGGGCAGACGATCCATCAACTCCTGATCCCATCTCGGTGCTCGCCCGTTGTCTGTCAGGGCATTTTGACCCCTTGGGGTCTGTGGAGATCTGGGGCTTTTCTTCTCTCCTATTTTGGTGTAACTTGATGTTTCGGTGTCAGCCTGTTCGCTTTGACAGGGCGGTTGCAGAGGCCAGCGATTTCTGTCTTCAAGCTCCGGTTTCCTCCGCTCTGCGGGACTAGCCTGGTGCGCTCTGCTTTAACCTAAAATCGGGCACAGGCTAAACATCACGTTGTCAGCTGAACTAGGGCTACATCGAGTCACCTTTTCCGTCTACAACTTGCTACTCGCCGGCTTTCCTTTCTTCGCAGCAGCCACTGCAGAAATCACCGTTCTGCCTCCTCCAAGCTGATCCCTGCTGAAATCGTCGTCTTCTGCGAACTTCTCCAGTGTCAACTCTTCTTCCCTGCTGCTCTTCTGCTTGCTGCGGACTTCGTTGGCCTGTCTGATGGAGGTGCAGTGGAGGGGAGAAGTTGAAGAAGCAGAGTTGGTGAGCTGCAGAGGTGGAGGAAGTCTTCCTGCTTGAGCAGAGGGAAGAAAATCCCACCCAGCCTTCCCTCTTAAAATTATAAAATTTAATAATAATTTAATATTTACACGGTGGTTTACTGTCTCTGTTCGCTCTAAGTGCAGGACCGGACTGACTTACTACGCTAGCCTGCAACCTGTGGATTCCCCTGTGGATTTAATTTCAACCTTCTCACATATCAGCTGTCCCTCTCATCTTCAATTGCTGGATTACAGTCTTCGTTCATCTCACCTCCTGCTACCCCCTGGATTAATCATGTTCTCGTCTTCCACAATTCAAATTCTCTACCTGTCAGCCCTGTTGCATTCTGCCCTAACTGCTACTGAACCCACTTACGCTCACATTCCCATCATCTCTGGACACAGGAGGCTTTCATCCCGTATGCCATCTCGCAACTCATCACAAGTTGCTCAACTATCAGTCTCTGTTGCCTCTAAGCCCCATCCTCGCAAACAATATCATCGCACTCTGGTTCCCATTGTGCATGCGAATCAAGTGCAATTCCAATCATTTCATGTGGGCTATGTAAATGCGAGATCCGTAGTGAGTAATCCCGAACTGATATCTGACTGGATCTCCTCCGATGCTCTAGATATGTTGTTCATCACGGAAACCTGGATAAGAACACCTAAAGACCCCATTGTGCTGGATCTCTGCCCAGCAGGCTACAAGATCATCCACTGGGACAGATTAGATAAGCGAGGGGACAGGTTGGCGCTCATCTACCGCTCCCACCTCATAGTAGATGCAAGTTCGGTTTTGATCTCCTCGTCGCTGGAAGTTGCTGCTGTCAAGGTTCATCACCCCTCCCTTCATGGCCAGCTGGCCTGTGTGCTGTTTTACAGGCCTCCAGTTACCTGGTCAAGCAGTCAATCTGCGCTTTTGGATTTCATCTCTAATGCAAGCATGAACAACTCGAACATACTTTTCTTGGGTGATCTCAACCTCCATTTGGATAATCCAACATCCCCAGAAGTATCCCAGTTCCTGGATTTTCTCCACCTTTGTGACCTTGAATGTCCTATCTCTGGTCCAACTCACTGTAAGGGTCATTCACTTGACCTCCTCTCATTTAAATTTTTTGACGATCAGAACTTTTCTGTTCATGATATTCGCTGGCTGGAAACGGCTTGGTCGGATCACTTTAAACTACAGTTCACCCTGCGTTGGCAAACCTCAGGTCCCCTCCGGCCTCGTCAGTCTCACCAACATTACACCAGAGGTGTCATTGACCCCAGCTTGTTCTGGAGGTCTCTTTATAGTCATGGCTTGGATCTGCAACCATCCTCGCCTACTTATCTCACTGACTGGGACCACTCTTGCAATGCTGTGCTGAATACAATTGCACCCCTGTGTCTCAAATCCTCGTACATTCGCAGATTATCACCCTGGTTCTCAACAGACCTGAGAGCTTTGAAATGTGAGGTACGACGTATGGAAAGAACTTGGCGAAAAGGTAAATCTGATCAGGCTCGGGAGGCCTGGAAAAGTAGTCACCGCAAGTATAAATACGCCATCCGAATTGCAAAGCGCACCTACTTTTCATCTAAGATGCAGGCGGCTGGCCGGGACATCCGACAGATATATCAACTACTAAACACCTTTCTAGATACTCGCAAGCTAGAACGCTCCAGTGTTGATCCTCCCTCAGCTATACAACTTGGAACCTACTTCAAGGAGAAAATTCTTACCCTGCGGTCTTCAACCGTCAGCTGCCTCTCTGATGTGGATGACTTTCTGGCATCCTTGGATGTGCCTTCGGGTGCTTGCCCTGCTGACCGCTTTTGGATCAAATTCAATCGCCTGTTACCCGACAAGGTGACTGCTGCTCTACGTAAATTCACAAATAAAAGCTGCAGATTAGATGTATGTCCGACTCATCTCCTAAAAGTCGCACCAAAATGCTACATTGTAGAACTGACCTGTTACCTTAACTATATGTTAAGCGCAGGATTCTTCCCGCCAGGTCATGGAAACATCCTTCTCACCCCAATCCCAAAAAATTTAAAGATCAAGCCAGATGTCATCTCTAACTATCGCCCAGTGGCTTCGATACCTCTAGTTATCAAGCTGATGGAGAGTCTGGTCAATGTTCAGCTCAACGAATTTTTGACTAATTTCGATATCCTCCATCATTCACAATCAGGTTTTCGAGTTCATTACAGCACGGAGACTGTCCTGGTTACCCTCTTATCCAACTTTCGACGAGAACTATCTATTGGACGGAAGATTCTTCTGTTACAATTTGACATGTCTAGTGCTTTTGACATGGTAGATCATGAACTCCTGCTCCATCTACTGGATTCTATTGGTATAGGAGGGCCAGTTTTGCATTGGTTCAAGGGTTTCTTGACCTCAAGGTCCTATCAGGTCATGGTGAATTCCCACACTTCTGAACCGTGGAATGCTTCCTGTGGGGTCCCTCAGGGCTCTCCCCTCTCACCTACCCTATTCAATATAATGATGATGCCTTTAGCCACAGCACTTGCAAATCTGGACCTCAATCCTTTCATCTATGCGGATGATATTACAGTCTATATCCCTTTTCAATCCACAGTATCAGAAGTTGCCAACCTCATAGATGCCTGTTTCTCCACTTTAGAACAATGGGCCAGGGTGTTTCGCTTCAGGCTAAACAGGGAAAAAACTCATTGTCTCATCCTCTCGTCCACGTACGCTCATGTAACTGACACAATGCTTCCAGTTCAGGGTTCTGCCCTCCCGATTGCCAACAGCCTGAGACTTTTAGGAGTGCATCTGGATTCACATCTCCAGCTGGTTGATCATGTACACTTGGTCTCCAAAAAAATGTTCCAGGCCATGTGGAGGCTTCGGCGCATCAGATACCTCCTTCCCAGAGACTTGTTTCGTACCCTTGTCCATTGGCTTGTCCTATCCCACCTGGATTATTGTAGTGGTATTTATGTGGGTTGCCAGGCCTCCTTATTGAAAACTTTCCAAATGGCTCAGAACACTGCGGCGAGGCTCATCCTAAATGAAAGGCGTTTTGCACACGCCGACCCCCTGCGTTTTAAACTTCATTGGCTGCCAGTACAGGAGCGAATTGCTTTTAAGATCTGCTCCCTAACACATAAAATCATCTATGGGGCTGCCCCGGAATACATGCTCCCCTTGATCGACCTTCCGCCTAGAAATGCCAACCCTGCTGCTCGGTCCTATCTCCACCTTCATTTTCCGAATTGTAAGGGAGTCAAGTATAAGAAAATCTTCGCCTCGTCTTTCCGTTATTGGAGTCCCAAACACTGGAACACGTTACCTCGTCACCTTAAAACTCAAGTGGACCATGCCCTTTTTAAGAAGTTGTTAAAGACATTCCTCTTTGCTAAGACTTATCCCTCAAGTTACCATGTTGATTAAAGCATCCCTTGTCCCTTACCCTACCTAGTTCACTTTGTTAGTTTCTTCCCTCCTACTTACTTCTTAATGTTTGCCTAAGCTGTTAAGTTTGTACTCTTATTTAATACTCTGTAAGCCACATTGTGCCTGCATGAGTGGGAAAATGTGGGGATATAAGTATCAAATAAATAAATAAATAAATAAATAAATATGCCCTTCAGCTTGGACCAAAGACAAAAGAAAGGCTGACTGATTAAAATAAACAGTATGTTTTAGTACTACAGGACTAGATTTACCACAGGGCTGTAAGGTTTTGCAATTTTACCAGTGTGGCATTACTTATATGTACTTATGCCAATATTCTATACATTGGTGCTGAATATCAGCATTAATCACACTGTCAGAATCTGGACAATAGAGGGGCATTCTGAGGGTGGTTTCTGGCTGGTGCCAGTGTCCGGATAGCTAAAAGGGCAGCTAGAACTGCATAAAAAGCAGTTCTGTCCTATTCCAGTTAGCTATATGGGCATCAGCTATCTGGGCATTAGCTAGGTATTTAAATGTCTCTATCATACCTCCCCTCTCTCGCCTTTCTTCCAAAGTATACATATTAAGATTTTTATGACTGTCCCCATATACTTTATGAAGAAGACCACTGACCATTTTAGTAGCCACCCTCTAGACTGACTCCATCCTGTTTATATCTTTTTGAAGGTGTGGTCTCCAGAATTGTACGCAATATTCTAAACAAGGTCTCACCAGAGTCTTATACAAGGGCAGCATCACCTTGTTTTTCCTACTGGCCATTCCTTTCCCTATGCACCCAAGTAGCCTTCTTGCTTTTGCCATTACCTTTTCTACCAGTTTGGCCATCTTAAGATCACCAAATACGATCACATCCAGGTCCCGTCTCCTCTTTCATGCACAAAAGTTTGTCACCCCCTAAGCTGTACTGTTCCTGGGACTTTTGTAGCCCAAATGCATGGCCCTGCATTTTTTTTAGCATTAAATCTAAGCTGCCAAATTCTAGACCATTCCTCTAGCTTCACTATATCCTTCTTAATGATATCCACATCATCAGGGGTATCTTCCCTATTGAAGATTTGGGGACCATCTGCAAAGAGGCAAACCTTACCAGACAGCCCATCAGTAATATTGTTTATAAAAATGCTAAAAAGAACAGCATACCCATGTTCTGCACCCTCCTTCCAAGGCCAGCACCAGTAATGGTCACTGGTAATGCCTCAGGGAAAGGGAATGTTGATTTTGACCTTGAAGACAGAAGATAGAGCAACCCTTTCTTCCATGATTCCCATCCACCTGGTATTTCCCACTCCTGCCTTCATTTTTCAGGGTCAGCATCAGTATTGTCTACTCTATCCCCCCTTCCCCTCATCAATATCACATCTCTCTTCAGCCGGTAAGCATTTACAAGTTCCATCTCACTGGCAGCAGCTGGGGGCAATAGCAACATTATATGGCTGAAACAACTTGGGCAAGGTGCCCAGAATTCTAAAGTACTTTTTTTCTTGTTTCAGCAAGGTTCTATTTATTTAAGTTGTTATATACCACCTGCAAATACAAAAGCTATTAAACTGGTGTACTTTCAGGTATAATAGGTATTTTTGTGTGCTTGAAGGGCAAGCAATCTAAGTTTGTACCTAAGGTGATGGAGGATTAAGTTATCTGTCCAAGGTAACAAAGAACTATAGTGGTATTTGAAGCAGGCTCCTCTGGTTGACAGCCGTTGTTCTAACCAGCAAGCTACTCCTCCACTTCAATGGCAGTCACATTTTTCTTAACAGTGGAGGCTGTTATGCCCTCATCAGTAGCCACAGTTTCCTAAACCTGTTTGTGATGATTGCAGTAGTGGGGCACTTGGAAGCAACATTATCCTGAGCTGAGAACCAAGGGTGATGGCAGCAAGTGAAGCAGAGAGATTACGTTGGCTTCTGTCCTGATTCTGCACAGAAATTTGTTCAAAAGTTGCAATTTTATGCTTTACATTTTCTACCAGAATGTTGTGCAAAAGTTGATTTTGACAGTTGCAGTCTCCAGGAGCTACTGCCCAGTAAGTAATGGCTAAAATGGCTGTTGTAGTTGGTGATTCGATTATTAGGCATGTAGATAGCTGGGTGGCTGGTGGACATGAGGATCGCCTGGTCACTTGCCTGCCTGGTGCAAAGGTGGAGGACCTCATGTGTCACCTAGACAGGATTTAAATAGTACTGGTGAGGAGCCAGCTGTCTTGGTACATGTGGGTACCAATGACATAGGAATATGTGGGAGAGAGATTCTGGAAGCCACATTTAGGCTCTTAGGTAGAAAGCTCAAATCCAGAACCTCTAGGGTAGCATTTTCTGAAGTGCTCCCCGTTTCACGTGCAGGGCCCAAGAGATGGGCACAGCTCCGGAGTCTCAATGAGTGGATGAGGCAATGGTGCAGGGAGGAGGGTTTTAGATTTATTAGGAATTGGGACCATTCTGGGGAAAGGGGAGCCTATTCCATAAGGCTCCACCTTAACCAGGGTGGGACTAGGCTGATGGCATCGGCATTTAAAAAAGAGATAGAGCAGCTTTTAAACTAGAGAGTGGGGGAAGGCCGAAAGTCGCTCAAAAGCGCATGGTTCGGAATAAGGTATCTTTTAAAGTTATCACCAAAACAGGGAAGGTAAGGTATCCCGATAGTGAGGTTGCAGTAGAGACCATAGTAGACTAAATTACTTTAAATAAAAAGCAGACAAAAGGTTGAAAATTAACACTGTCAACTGCTGAACAAGATGTAAATAAGAACAACAAACATAGTTTGAAATGTCTATATGTGAATGCCAGAAGCCTAAGAAATAAGATGGGAGAGTTAGAATATATTGCACTAAATTAAATATTTGATATAATAGGCATCTCTGAGACCTGGTAGAAGGAGGATAACCAGTCGGACACTGCCTTACCAGGGTACAAATTATATCATAATGATAGGGTGGATAGAATTGGTGGAGGGGTAGCATTGTATTTTAAGGAGAGCCTTGAATTAAATAGATTGAAAATTCTGCAGGAAACAAAACACATTTTGGTATCCCTATGGATTGAAATTCCATGTGTAAAGGGGGAAAGGATAGTGATAGGAGTGTATTACCATCCACCTGGCCAAGATAAACAGATGGATGAAGAAATGTTATCAGAAATTTGGGAGGCTAACAAACCTGGAGACACAACAATAAAGGGTGATTTCAATTAGCCCAGTATTGACTGGGTAAATATAACATCAGGGTATGTTAGGGAGGTAAAATTCCATAATGAAATCAAGGACTGCTTTATAGAGCAGATGGTATAGGAGCCAACAAGAGGAGGAACAATTCTAGATTTAGTCCTTAGTGGAACGCATGATCTGGTGCAGGAGACAGTGGTGCTGGGGTCGCTTGATAATAGGGATCATAATATGATCAAATTTAATATTGGCTTTGCTGTAAGTATACACAAGAAATCCAATACTTTAGCATTTAACTTTCAAAAAGGAGAGTATGACAAAATGAGAATAACGGTGAAAAAAAACTTAGAGGAGCAGTTGCGAAGGTCAAAAATTTACATCAAGTGTGGATGCTATTCAAACATGCCATCCTGGAAGCCCAGGCCAAAAAATTCTGTGTATTAAAAAAGGAAGAAAGAAGACCAAACGATAGCCAGTATGGTTAAATATTGAGGTGAAGGAAGCTATTAGAGCTAAAAGAAAATCCTTCATAATATGGAAGAAGAATCCGACTAAAAATAATAAGAAACAGCATAAGGAATGGCAAGTCAAATGCAAAGCGCTGATAAGGAAGGCAAAGAGGGACTTTGAAAAAAAGATTGAGCTGGGAGCAAAAACACGTGGACGGGCATAATCGAACGGGGTGCCCAAGTTTTCCTGAGGGCGTCTTCGCAGGACGTCCCCACGAAGGGGCGGGGAAACACGTATTATTGAAACAAGATGGGCAGCCATTTTTTGTTTCGATAATACGGTCAGGGATGCCCAAATCTACACATTTAGGTCGACCTTAGAGATGGTCGTCCCTAGAGATGGTCGTCCCCGATTTCTGGTGATAATGGAACCTGAGGACGCCGATCTCAGAAATGACCAAATCCAAGCCCTTTGGTCGTGGGAGGAGCCAGCATTCCTAGTGCTTATTTCCGATCTGACGAAGAAGGGAAACCTTCGAAAGCTAAACAAGAAATGTACTAAGTTATGTCCAATAAAAAGGTATCATGTTATTTTCTTTTCCATGTTTTATTTTGTTTGATTTCTATTGATAACCTTAAGAGTGTACTAACACGGCTACCACACTCCTCTACCCAGTGTGAAGGAATTTTTCATAATTGCCTCTAGAAGGGAGTTTTCATCTTTTAAAAATAAAAATAAATGATTATTTTGGAATTTTCTAAATCACTCTGCAGGTGCTCATATAAGCTATCAAGCAGTAATGCATGAATCAGTGCAAAGGGCCAGATTCTATATATGGTGCCTAAAAAATCCATACGGTAAAGATGTCTGCCTAAGCGTATTCTATAAATGGCACCTAGATTTAGGTGCAGTTTACAGAATATGCTTAGGCAGAAATCCTAGTGCCTGAAACAATGCAATATCCATTTAGGCTATTGAAAGCATGGGCTAAATCTCCGCATGTAGATTTATGCGCACTGGGCCGTATTTTATAATTGTACGTGCAAATTTTTGATCACCCACAAAACACATATTTACCTGCCCATAGCCACACTGTTTTTGAACTGCGTACATTAGAATTTAGACAGAGTTCATTACAGAATAAGCTTAGCGAGTTGTGTGCGTAAATTCTAATTGTTGTCAATTAGTGTTCATTATTGTTTGTAAAGTGCTGTTAAAATTGCTGATTAGCTTGTTAAGCCAATTAAGTTATGTGCTTTGTTATAGAAGATGCCTAGATTCTATATAGCGCACGGATCTCTAGGTGTGCTATATAGAATCCAAGGGAAAGTGTTTCTCAAACCAGCTCTATACACCTTGAGTTCATATCTGCTTCTTACAGGATTTTAAGTAAAAGGAAGTGAAATGCCTGCATTGTTGCCTGTTATAAAGTCTTTTCTACCTGAAATTCTGAACAAAACAAACTGTTTAGGACTTGCTATAAAATGTAATTAACTTTCCTAGAGTGCATAAAGATTGCTTACTTTGTATAGTTAAATATGTTTTCTATAGATTTTCTCTTACTCAGCTGGAGTAGCATAAGTATTTTTATTCAGATTATTCTTAGTGTCGATAATTTCTAAGGAACTAGATATGACATATAAAAGAAATTCTTTTTTAACTATTGAAACTAGGAACATGTCAAACCTACAGAAATTGGACAGATGAAAAGACCAGAGGACAAAGATCAGCACAAAAGTGATTAGAACCTAGATAATATGACCTCTGATGTGAAAGTGGGACGCCAGAAAACCTAATAACAGTAAAACATAAGCTAAGCAATTTGATTAGTGAAGAAGAAGCTGGTTCCAGGCATAGGATTTGTTTGGGGTTAGAAAAGATTTGGGGGCCCTTTTACTAAGCTGCATTAGGTGCTACTGTGCACCTACGGCAGCTTAAAAGAGCTTACAGTGGGATACATTCAGGCACCCTGCAGTAAGTTTGGCATTAGCATGTGTAAACCGTGCACAAAAATATTTTAACATTTTTTTCTGTGGAGGGGGCATGTCAGGGGGTTGTGAGTGGGTGTATCTGCACTAATCAGTTCATCTACATTACCTCACACTAACTGATTAGTACAGGGTTAGCTCGTGAGCCCTTACTGCTTACAAAATTGGTGATGTTAAGTGCTCTCATGTTAATTTTTGTTAATGGCCATGTGCTAATGGTGATAACGCATGCCATTAATTAAAAAAAAGTAGATAATTGGTCATTTTCCAGCTGCGGGAAAAATGGCCTTAGCACACGGGAAAAACCAGTGTAAGGGCGTACTAAGGTCAACTTTTCCCACAGCTTGATAAAAGGACCTCTAGGTGCTTAAGTTTGATTTTTCTGTGCTAGCTAGCTAATTGTGCTGACCAATATCAGGTCTTAATCTGGCTAGCAAATTGCTACCCCTGCCCAATCACACACAAAACAACAACTGTGCCTGCTGCTCGTATCCCCCTTCTTCTCTCATCTCTGATAAAAATAAGCTAGGAGGCCAATTAGGGTTGCCAACTGGAAAATAATAAAATAAAATACTAAAATAAAAATAATTGTCAAATTAGGGTTGGATTATGTCAAAAGTGCTACCATGTAGCAATGCAATTCTCAAGACCATCAATTTCTTGTGTGGGGACCCAGTATCATATGAATTCAAACCTAATGTCCCAAACACTTATCAATAGAATGCACTTCTTACATATCCATAATCAATATTTGTCATATCAGAACTGCTTTTTAACATCAATTTAAGTATGTAAAGATTTTTTTGAAGGGGATCATCAGAATATCCTGCAGCACACACCATGCAAAAACTTGGTTCCTTTATAAAAATGGTGTGGCACAAATTATCATTGATCCACTTATTTTATTTTGTTTTTTTTTAATACTTTCTGTATATTTAACCTTCATCCTCAAAAACCATAGATAAAGTTAAAGTATATGCGTATTGCATCACTTAACTGCAGCAATTTTTCACCAGAGGAGAACCTCCGCCAACGTGGCCAAGTTTTGGTTTCTTATTCAGGGAAAAGATTCACTGGAGAAAAAGATGAAGTGAATAACAATAATATAACTCCGCAAAGGAGCCAGCTTTCCAAAATTATTGGGGGTGCTAAGCCCTGTGGAAATAACCCTTCCTTGGACACATACAAGGAATTTTCTCAATATTGGGGGTGCTCAATCACCTGCAGCACCCACAGAGTCGGCTCCTATGTAAATTACGTATTGCATATAGAGGGGCATTTTCAAAAGAAACGTCTGGACGTCTTTGCAAAATGTCGAAATCCAGGGGTGAGGAAAACCGTGTTTTCAAAAAAAGATGGACGTCAATCTTTCGTTTCAAAAATACCATCAGAGACATCCAAATCCTTAAATTTGGCAATCCTTAGATTTGGACATCCCTAGATATGGACGTTTCTGAGTTTTGGCGATTTTCGAAACCAAAAACGTCCATGTCAAAAATGTCCAAATGTAAGCCATTTGGACGTGGGAGGAGCCAGCATTTGTAGTGCACTGGTCCCCCTGACATGTCAGGACACCAACTGGGCACCCTAGGGGGCACTGCAGTGGGCTTCATAAAATGCTCCCTGGAACATAGCTCCCTTACCTTGTCTGCTGAGCCCCCCAAAACTCACTACCCACAACTGTACACCACTACCATAGCCCTATGAAGTAGGTTAGAATCTGAATGTTTTGTTATGTCTTTGCTTTGTATGCTTTATGTGTGTATATTGTACCTCATCCTGGATAAGGGTGGTTATAAATGATAAATCTAAATCTACTATTGATAATCTGTAACCTGTCATTAAAATTGTCAACAGTACCTTAAGTTTAGAAGATGACCAATTAAATGGGAGTTTTCTGAAACATCAGACTCATCAGTGTCTTCTTCATCATCATTAGATTTAAAGTTCAATATTGATGTGGATGAGACAAGAGGATGGGGAGGACAGTAGAGAGTACTGAGATGGTTATAGACCCCAAGGGTGTTGAGTCCTGGATTGGATACACCTTTATAGTGTTTTGGCTTTTTTGGGAACTCATGTTCATCTGTAGTTTAGACATAAGATTTTATGAATGAAATGCATTAATATTTTTTCTTTACTAGTTAAGAACCAGGATTTTAATGAAGGGAAGAAGGGCAATGATGGGAAAGAAAAGGATAAGAGGAGGAAAGCATGAGTGACTAAATCTAATCATAATAGGATTCTGGCCTTTAATATTTTTGCTGCCATTTTGTGGAAGGCAAAACCTGTATTACATCCTAACTTCATTTATTATTTTGACATGATTTTTAAAGTCTACTTCACTTAAGTTGGGTAGGCTTGGTTGAATCATGATATTAATTTTTAGAAGAGCTTTGGAGGATGCTTGAAGTTATCATGATGTGGCTATATGATTGACCAAGATGATACTTGTAGATTTATTTATTTATTTGTTACATTTATATCCCACATTTTCCCACCTATTCAAGGCTCAATGTGGCTTACATAGTACCGTAAAGGCGTTCGCCAATTCCAGTATTATCAGTTGCACAATGATAAATTTATTTATTTATTTGTTACATTTATATCCCACATTTTCCCACCTATTCACAGGCTCAATGTGGCTTACATAGTACCGTAAAGGCATTCGCCAATTCCGGTATAAACAGTTGCACAGTGATGTTGTGGTAGAATAAGGTTCATGTGGAACAAACATATTAGGGAATCGTATAGAGGAAGAGTTACATTATGCCCATTACGTGCTTTGGTTTCATAGCGTTGCATGGTTCAGGTATTTAAGTAGGGTCGGTAAGGTATGCCTTTTTGAAGAGGTAAGTTTTTAGTGATTTCCGGACGTTTAGGTTGTTATACGTTGATTTCATGGATTTTGGTATTGCGTTCCATAGTTGTGTGTTTATGTAGGAAAAGCTAGATGCATAAGTTGATTTGTATTTGAGTCCATTGCAACTTGGGTAGTGGAGGTTTAGGTATGTTCATGTTGATCCGGTTGTGTTTCTGATTGGTAGGTCGATGAGGTCTGTCATGTATCCCGGGGCCTCGCCATAGATAACTTTATGAACCAGGGTCCAGATTTTGAAAGCAATATGTTCTTTGATTGGGAGCCAGTGCAAGTTTTCTCGAAGGGGTTTGGCGCTTTCGAATTGTGTTTTTCCAAATATAAGCCTGGCTGCTGTGTTTTGAGCGGTCTGAAGTTTCTTTATGAGTTGTTCTTTGCGTTCCGCATAAATTCCATTGAGGTACTGGAAGATTGGAGAAAAGGATTCCACAGGTGATCTGGGAAATTATAGACCTTGAGCCTGATGTCGGTGTCAGACAAATTGGTAGAGACTATTATAAAGAACAAAATAACAGAGCATATACGTGGAGGGGACATTTTCAATATGTTGCCTAAGTCCAACTTTGGTCATTTTGCAGAAAACATCCAAAATCCAAATAGAAAAGGTCATTTTTGAAAAAGAAAAATGTCTCTTTTTTAACACTATTTCAAGCAAGGTTTTGTGCTTAGAACAATTTGTGCAAAACATAGAAAATCAAGCCATTGGAATGTAGAATGAGCTAACATTTTTAGCAGACTGCTCCCCCAGACATCACAGGAGAGCAGTGGGGCTTCCTAGGGGGGCACTTCTGTGCACTTCATAAAAATGCTCCCAGGTACACATTTCTCTTTGCTCCTTATCTTGTCCCCTGAGCCCTTCTAAAACACACTGTCCCCCACTGTACACCACTACAATAGCCCTTATAGGTAAAGGGGGCACCTATATGTGGGTACAGTAGGGTTTTGGTGACTTTGGGAGGGGTCACAGTTTACATCCTAAATTTGAGAGGTAGAGGGAGATAGGGACCCGAGTTCCCCACTCCATAGTGCACTGCACTAACCACTACACTACACTACTCCATGGACCTGCATGCTGCTCTAATAGACCTCGCTATAACATCTGAGACTGTCACAGAGGCTAGTAAGTCATATTTTTATTCACATTATTGGGAGGTGAGAGGGAGTCAATGACCACTGGAGGGGTATGGGGGGGGGGGTCATCTCTGATTCCCTCCAGTGGTCACCTGGATAGTTAGGGAACCTTTTTGTGCCATATTCATTATAAAACAGGTCTAGCTCAAAACTGGGTATCAAAATTGCAGATGATGTTTAATCTCATCAACAGGCTCATTTTCAAAAGAGATAGACGTCCAAAAAGTGACATGTCAGCATTTGGACATTTAACTCATAGAAACGTCCAAATCAGTATTATCAAAACCTATTTTTGGACGTCTTTCTCTGAGGTCCGTCAGAAGGACGTCCAAATCGCAAAGGGGCATGCTCAAGGTGGTACTTGGTGCGTTCCTAAGACATGGAATGGAACAAAACAAAGACGTCGAAGACTAGAACTTAGACATTTTGAGCTATACCTGTTTTTATAACAAATGGCTGCAGTGGGAATTGAACCCAGTTCCCCAAGATCAAAGTCTGCTGCACTAGGCTACTCCTCTACTCCATGAAAGAGGTTCCCCAAATGACCAGATAACCACTGGGGGGACTTGGGGGATCAACTCCCCTTCCTCCCCCAAATCACAAAACATTTTCCAAACAACACTTTCAAAAGGAAAAGATAAACTTTTTTTGTAGAAAATGAACTTTCCTGTTCTGATTTTGGACATTTTACAAAAAATGTCCAAAATTCAGACTTAGATGTCATATCCAAAAATTCCCCTTGTGCATTTGACTTGCCCAAAGTCACACAGAGCAGCAGTGAGAATTGAACCCAAGTTACCAGGTTCAAAGCCCACTGCACTAACCATTAAACCACTCCTTCTATGTTTTGGACACCTTGCATTTGGATGTCTTATCATTCGAAAATGGCTGAAAATCAAAGATGTCCAAATCTAAGGACGTCCATGGCATTTTCGAAAGAAAGACAAGCGTCCATCTTTTTTTCGAAAATGACCTTTTCTCTGCCTCAGAATTTGGACGTTTTACAAAGACGTCCAAATTCCAACTTAGACGTTTCTTTCGAAAATGCCCCTCCAAGTGCAAAGTCATGCAAGTAGGAAAGAGGAACACAAACAATAGCTAAATGATGCAAGGTTCCACATTATGAATCACCGCCCAAGAAAAGGATCTAGGTGTCATCATTGATGATACAACCTTCTGCTCATTTGCAGTGATGGCTAAGAAAGCAAATTGAATGTTAGGTATTATTAAGAAAAGAATGGAAAACAAAAATGAGAATGTTAAAATGCCTTTGTATTGCTCCATGGTGTGGTCACACTTCAAATATTGTGTGCAATTCTGGTCACCACATCTCAAAAACATGTAGCAGAATTAGAAAAGGTACAGAGAAGTGTGACAAAAATGATCAAAAAGGAAATGCAAGTTTTGTTGAGGACGTCTTCGTAAAACGTCCCAATGGAGGGGTGGGGAAACCCGTATTATCGAAACAAGATGGACGTCCATCTTTCGTTTCAATAATACGGTCAGGGATGCCTGAGTCTTGAAATTTTGGTCATCTTTAGAGATGGCCGTCCCTAGATTTGGTTGTTTCTGATTTTCGGCGATAATGGAAATCAAGGACGCCCATCTAAGAAATGACCAAATGCAAGCCCTTTGGTCATGGGAGGAGCCAGCATTTGTAGTGCACTGGTCCCCCTAACATGCCAGGACACCAACCGGGCACCCTAGGGGGCACTGCAGTGTACTTCATAAAATGCTCCCAAGAACATTGCTCCCTTACCTTGTCTGCTGAGCCCCCTAACCCCCACGAAAACCCACTACCCACAAATGTACACCACTACCATAGCCCTTATGGATGAAGGGGGCACCTAGATGAGTACAGTGGGTTTCTGGTGAGTTTTGGATGGCTTGCTGTTTCCTCCACAAACGTAACAGATAGGGAGGGAGATGGGCCTGGGTCCACCTGCCTGAAGTGCACTGCACCCACTAAAACTGTTCCAGGTACTTTCATACTGCTGTGATGGACATGACATGACATCTGAGGATGGCAAAAATATTTTAAAGATGTTTTTGAGGGTGGGAGGGGGTTAGTGACCACTGGGGATGTAAGGGGAGGTCATCCCTGATTCTCTCCGATGGTCATCTGGTCATTTCGGCCACCTTTCTGTTCCTTGGTCATAAGGAAAACACAACTGGGTAAAGTTGTTCAAGTGCTCGTCAGGGATGCCCTTTGTTTTTCATTATGGGTCGAGGACGTCCATGTGTTAAGCACAACTAAGTCCCGCCTTCGCTACGCCTCCAATACGCCCCCTTGAAGTTTGGCCATCTCTGCGACGGAAAGCAGTTGGGGATGTTCAAAATCGACTTTCGATTATACCGATTTGGATGACTCTGTGAGAAGGACGCCCATCTTCCGATTTGTGTCGAAAGATGGGCGTCCTTCTGTTTTGAAAATGAGCCGAAAGGGAATGGAATGACTTCCCTATGAGGAAAGGCTAAAGTGGATAGGGCTCTTCAGCTTGGAGAAAAGATGGCTGAGGGGAGATTTGATAGAGGTCTATAAAATACAGGTAGAGGTGAACCACTCGTTTACTTTTTCCAAAAATACAAGGACTAGGGGACACCCAAATGAAGCTACAATGTAGTAAATTTAAAACAAACTGGAAAAAATATTTCTTCACTGAATGTGTAATTAAACTCTGGAATTCATTGCCAGAGAATGTGGTATAAGCAGTTAGCTTAGCAGGGTTTAAAAATGTTTGGCTAATTTCTTGAAAGAAAAGTCCTTAATCCATTATTAAGACAGACTTGGGAAAATCTACCATTTATTTCTAGAATAAGCAGTATAAAATCTGTTTTACTGTTCTGTGATCTTGCCAGGTACTTGTGACCTGGATTGTCCACTGTTGGAAAGAGGATACTGGGCTTGATGAACCTTCTATCTGTCCCAGTATGTCAATGCTTATGTTCTTAAAGGGTGGCCAGGGAGTTTTGTGCAGTAATAGTGAATAAAAGTTTCAGAGGTAGAAGAAAATGAGAAGCACTGGTTGCATGGACCTGAATCACTCAGCTGATTGGCCAGAGGGAAATGAAGGGAGGAACTGGCAGACTTAAGGGACTTTCTTTGGTGGAAGGGTGGTGGTGAGGGAGCGGGCGGTATTCAGGCTGGTTTTTGAGAGGTTTTTCCTGCCCTTCTCAGAAGAGATAGTAGGGTCAAAAACTGGGGAATAAATTTTAAAAAATGCATGGGATAGACACAGGGGATGCATAAATAGAAAGAGGATGGAAATACAACATGACTGGTGAGGTGTTATCTTGGGCAAGAGTATTGGGAACTGAGGCTGATGCTGTAGACTTCTATAGTCTGTGTCCTGCAAATGGCAAAAGACTGAAAGAAGATTTGGTAACTCCAGGATTGGGAGAACTGAGACAAATGCTGGACCGACTTCTATAGTCTGCGTCCCACAAATGACAAAAGACAGTTGCAATTCCAGTGTTGTAGATCACTTTATTGTCACATGCTGCAAGTGAGGATGTTCTGCAGCTCAGGGGTGAGGAAAATACTTCTTGATTGTAAGTTGAATACTGTCAGTAATACTTGGGGATGATATGTGGTATAACCAAGTTTGCATCATGTTTGACTGCCTATATGTTAAAGGCTGGGTGGCTGGGATTCACACAGAGTGTCAGGCACAGCTCTAACTCCTTGTTGGACAGACTGGATGGACCATGCGGGTCTTTATCTGCTTTCATTTACCATGTTACTATGTAAGAATTCAATGAGCTTTAAGGACTAGTTTTGATTGGCTATCTTTATGAAACCAGGAGGAATGTCAACTTATTTATAATACCAATATCTAAGACTGGCTCTGGACATTTTTATAAAATAAGTTAAATTACTTTTGAACCATTTTAAGAAAATAGAAACTGTTAAAAAATAGTCAGACTATTTGAATGAATAATAAGGTGGTTTTTCAGACCAATGATTGAGAAAATTATACAGCATAGACAGCTTGCAGTTATGCATCACCATTAGCAACAGTGTTTTCTTTTGAGATCTGTTTTTCACCTATTTTGAAAGAAAATCAATAGTGAAAATATTGTTTTTTCCTTAGCAAGAACAGAAGGAAGCAGACTCCCTCTCTTTGCCCATATTAAATTGAAAATTCTTTTGCTTTCCTTTAAAGGTCACCTCCTTTCTGCCCCAGCTTACGTCAATAATATCCAAATCCCCTGTGTACCTCACTGGCCTCTTCACACCTCCAGCAATGCACTTTTCCACCTTCCTTCACCTTTGTCCCTCTGCTTAATAACTCCTGAGAAAACATTTTCAACTATCTTGGACCTATGTTCTGGAATGCACTACCCTTCCACATCAGACTTGAATCCCCTTTGGGAGAGAAGGGCACAGCGAAGGCAACAAGATAGATGATGCCAATCAAACTTCTACTGGACTCGAGAAAAGTTCAAAGCAAGAGTTTATTAATAAAAAAAAAACGGACTCAACACAAATCGTGTTTCGGCCACTCTGGCCTGCCTCAGGAGTCCCTAAAACAGTATATAATGAATTATCATAACCCTAAAACTACCCTTCCACATCAGACTTGAATCCCCTTTCACCAGATTTAAGACCCTTCTCAAGGAATTCACTCAAGGCAGTGTACAGTAAGAATAGATCAAACATGAGCAATAGGTAATTACAGCAGTAACAATATTCAAATAACAATACAATAGTATACTACTTACAATGTTTTTAATTTTAACTTTGTGTCTTGTAAATTGCTGTGATTGATTATTATCCAGAGTGTATTATATACATTTTAATAAATAAAATTAAATAAGATTAATAAAAGATCCTGATCTTAACAGTTGGTTTGTTTTAGTTTGGGGATAATTAGGTAACAATATATATTATCTCATGTGTTGGAAAAGGTAATTGTTTTTACAATAAGAAGTTTTGTTAGGAACAAAAATTAGCATGCGGTAAGTGTAAAAGCTCTGTAGGAACTGTTGGGGGGCATGGCTAACAAGTGCCCTGCAGTTACCATACAGTAATGTATCTATGATATCTGCTGATATATTTAACATGCCTCATGGAGTTCAAAAACCCCCAACCCATGATGAGCATCTGCATACCATGGCATACCCCCCGATCCCAATGAGTATCTGAATACCCCAACCTCGACCCCCCCATGAGCATCTGTATACTTTGCCATCCCGATCCCTCTCATAAGAATCCATTTACCCCCCATGACCAATCCTCTCCCAGAACTTACTGTGCTATTCTGGGTGGGTTAGTCACAGAGAAGTAGTGATCCCTGTATGCCCCTTCACAGTTGCTGTCAGATCAAAATGGCAGTTTTGACCCCAGATAATAGTCTTGTGGAACTAGTGATAAAACCACAAAATTACTGTTAGGTGCCAAAACCACCATTTTGAGCCTGGGCAGCAATGGGGTAGAAATGTCAGGAAATTAGTCCTGACCTTCCACTAACCTACCAGGGATAGCCCAGTAAGTAGTGAGGAGTGAGTAGGGATGGGGTGTATGTGGAAACTCATGGAGGAATTAGAGGGTGTTGAGTTATGTGGATGTAATAGTCTTGTGGAACTAGTGATAAAACCACAAAATTACTGTTAGGTGCCAAAACCACCATTTTGAGCCTGGGCAGCAATGGGGTAGAAATGTCAGGAAATTAGTCCTGACCTTCCACTAACCTACCAGGGATAGCCCAGTAAGTAGTGAGGAGTGAGTAGGGATGGGGTGTATGTGGAAACTCATGGAGGAATTAGAGGGTGTTGAGTTATGTGGATGTTCATGGCACGATCGGGGTGATGGTGGGGTATGCAGATGCTCATTGGGAGATTGTTTTTGATTCTGCATTAATTCATGGCCTTGTTAAATGCCCTCTACTAGCAGCTGTTCTGTATGCAGCAATGGCAGTGTGCAGTAACTTACTGTGTGCTAACTGCAAGTGCTCTCCACATCCTTAACCCACCCATTCTTTATCCTTTCTCCACACCCTGTTGTGAAAAATAGTTAACATGGGAATTTTAATGTGTGCCATTCTGTGGCCAAATGGTAACTTACTTTGTGATAATTCACACGCTAACCACATACCTTAATTTAGTAAACAGGCTCCTTGTGTTAGCTAGATGAAGCAAAAACTTTTTAATATGATTTTGTATGTTATGCTTTATTTACTCTTTAACCTGTCTTGATATATAAGCAGTAGATGCAGGCTATAAATGTCATTCTAAATTAACTAAAAATCATCTACACAGTAGGCTACAGTTTCAATGTGCAGGGTATGTGGAAGGAAATCTGCTCCTCTAGCAAAACTTATCTTTAAAAGAGATGATCCCACAGCTTTTGGGTGACTGAGACAGAATATGGGCATTATGCAGGGCAATCTTAAGTGGCTGATGACAGAGGTATTGAATTTGGGGTCAGTGTTGAATGGGTAACCTCTAGTACAGATTGGGAAAACAGTTTCCTATAAAGGTGCACCCTATATACATAGACAATTGGAAACCGATAATATTGTAAGCATAAACAACCCGTGTATAGGAGGAAAACCTCAAGAAGCACCTTTTCCCACTCACAAGGCAAGCAAAAAGGGTTAGGGCTTCTTCATCATTGGAAAAGCCTCCTGGGGTTCAAGGTATCTAACGTTTCAAAAATCTTAACTCGTACCTTCTTTAAGCTTATTCAGATATTAAGAACAGAGGTACTTAGCTTAACTGAAAAGCACTCAGTCTCCTCTAAGTCTTCTTCGTTACTCAGACCATGGTCAATGTTTCGCCACTGCTGCATCAGAACCTTCAGTCCACCCCTCCGAAGGGCTATGCTGAAGGGTTAGCCATATCAGACAGGCCTCTGAGGAGAAACCAGCCAAAGAGTGTCCCAAACTAGGGAGAGTGGAAAGATGGTGACTTGAAGCTCGTACGCTAAACGGCCCAGCTGTACTCTGAAGTTTTGTCTTTGTTTACTTGAAATTTCCTCTTTGCACCTGCAGTTACCTTAACTGAGAGGAAGGGGACAATGGGGGGTCAGCCGCCGATGGCCAGCATTTTGTCCCCTGTGCAGCAAGTGTGGGACCGCTGCGCGATGAGCTGCCCACAGATGACTGGGTTGATGAGTCCACTGATTAGCGCCGGCGAAGGAGCGTCGATGCTCTTGGACCTGGAAACAACTTCATCGCTCTCAAATCATTTAACCACCATGTCCAAAGGAGTGGAGGAGTGAGTTAGGAGTGTATGCTGAAACGGAAGTCGTTTAGAGCTGAGCCCGTGTCTGCGGTGCCACTCCTAAACCGGTAAGAGCTATCAGCTTGGAGTTTTTGGCTCCCGTGGAGGTTACATTGAATATCATCTGGAAGGTGCGCCAGGACCTAACGGTGGTAGTAAATAATTTTGCTTCAGATATAATCTTATTAGTGAGCCACATGGATAATCTAATCAAATCCTTTGAGAATGAAAAATTGATACAGCAAATGAAGTTCTACAGGAGTAGGTTATCAATAGAAATCAAACAAAATAAAACATGGAAAAGAAAATGATGATACCTTTTTTATTGGAATAGGAAATGGTTAAGATTTTTGAAAATGTTAATGGACCAGAAAAATTTGACTAAAATGAATATTGTTACAGATGATTAATATCGAGATTGTTGTTTTCCCAGAGTTCCGGGTATGACTCCTAAAGTTTTTTTTCCCTCTGAAATGATTCCTCTTAGTATATTAATTCAAAAGGAGTGAAGCCTGTGAAACTGGAATTACTTTAATCAGTGGGAATTGGATCAGAGATTCAAGTGTTTGTGTTGTTAAATAATTTCTGGTTTTAAAAGGGGAAAAATGAAATCAGATGTATTGTTTCCACTAATATTGGACAATAAGTATGTTTCCAACAAAATTAATTGACTATACACCTTTTTGAGTTTGAGGAGGCCAACCAGATGATCAATGTGGAATAATGATTCAGATAAATAATAACTGGAGATAATCAGGTTAATACCATGTTTTCTTGGTTTACTGTTGTTTAATTGATCTCCTTGTCTTGTTTCACTCTCCCTATTTATTTTGTGGTCTAAGAAAGAGAAAGATTGTATACAATTCATTTATCTAGTTGAGATTGTTTTCTTCTAATATTGTATTAATGTACAGTCATCTCTATATTACTGTTTGCAAGTGACCCTTGTAAAATGAAAAAAATATAAATAAATGATAAAAAAAAGAACCTCCGGTCCAGTATTATTCTGTTCAGACTGCCGACGGACACAAGAAGGAGTAACCTCGACATGTGAGGATAATGCTCAGTGATTACCATTTCTGCCATCTCCTTCTTATACCCAACAACATCTGCCAGGAACTTACATTCTAAACTTCTCAGAGCCTCTATATCACCACCTTTTTGCCTCTAGTCATGCATGCTTAATGAGGAATTGTGGACCACTTGCTGGATTGCCTATTTTACTAGATTATAACTCTTATTGCTGGTCTCCGTGGACTTCCTTTCTTTTGGATCTCACTTTCCTGCTTTTTGTTTAACATCCGTGAGGATCTTTTTCTTGTTTTTTGGACCCATTATTCTATGATGAAGCATATCAACTGCAATAAAGCTATGAACAAGTACAAACATAGATGTATCAGGAGTGCTTGCTCCCATGATGGAATATGGAAATATCAGCATTACTGACACCGGGAACAATATGTCTTGTCCCCTACCTCAACGCAAGTGGCGTCCTCGGGCTGCGCGGAGTCCCATCGACATGCACACCTGATTGGCACTGCCTGAGATGTGTGTGTGTAGTCCTCTCTGGGTTTGTTCAGAAAGCGGTGGCTGCAGGCTCTTTAATTGCTTTGCTTCCATGCGCCTATTTCTGTTCTCTCTCTCTCTCTCTCTCTCTGCCTGGCTTCCATGCTTCTTGATTGCTTTGCTTCCACCCACCTGGGTCTGCTCTTCCTCTGCCTGGCTTCTCTTGCTTCTCTCCTATTGGTCTTCCGGTTCCTCCTTCCCCTGCTCTTGTCCTATGGCTGTGCCCCTTCTCCCTGCTGATATCTGTCAGATGCCAGCACTTTATCAGCTGAGCTGTCCCTGGACATGCTTTGGCTTCTATTTTGGTAGGTGTTTCTAACTCTGTAGTCTGTTTCTTATCTACTGGTCCCTCATTGCTGACTTTCGCCTGTACCTGGATTACTCTCTTCCCTGCTGCCTGCCTACTGACTTTCGCCTGTACCTGGATTACTCTCTTGCCTGCCGCCTGCCTACTGACTTGCCTGTACCTGGATTACTCTCTTGCCTGCCGCCTGCCTGGACAATACGTTCATCACCCCGCTTCCAGCTCCGTCCCGTAAGTCCTGCAGGTCAGCCGCACCTAGGGACTCAACCTCTGGGGAACGGCGGTCAGCGCAGGTGAAACCCGGGGTTGTCCAGCTGCCAAGCAGAACCTGGTCCGAGTAAGTAGAGCAGTTGTAAGTAGAGTAGCGCTCTACTTGGTACAAGAACTCACAAGTCTGACAGGATAGCAGCAAAGAGACTGAAAAGCAACAGGTAATCCTCTGAATGGTGCCTCAACTAAGAGATACTGTTGACTCTTAGAATCTGTCATATTAAACAACATTATATACTTAATGAGTTAATAACTGGAGGGAAGACACTAATGAAATCTACCGTGTTGACAGTTAACTTTCAAAAGGGCAACTATGATACAATGAGGAAAATGGTTTTACAAAAGTTAAAAGGAGTAACTGAAAAGGTTTGAAGTTTAAATCAGGTATGGGCAATGTGTAAAAATACCATCTTGGAAGCCCAGACCAGATGTATTCCACATAAAATGATGGAAAGAAGGGCAAATGACAGCCAGCATAGTTAAAAGGTGAGGTAAAAGTGGCTATTATATACAAAAGAACATCTTTTAAAAAATGGAAAAAAATGATCTGAATGAAGAAAACAGGAAGCAACATAAGCACTGTCAAGTTAGATGCAAACCATTGATAAGAGAAATTGAAAAGAAGCTTGCTGTAAAGACAAAAACACATAGGGCCAATATTCAGACTGCGGGAGGGCGCAGCATTAAATATCTGGTTTATTTTGGGCTGGTTTAAACTTAACTGGCTAAGTTAACATTTGGAGATAGCTGGTTACATTTAAACCAGGCAAGATATTCCAGCTATTTAAGTGGCCCGGTGTGGCCACATACAATAGCCATCTATACACTGAATATCTGGGTATAGCTGGCTATATTGCATGCTATAACCAGTGATCCCCTAGCTTCTATCCATGAATATTCAGCAGGGTTAGCTAGCTATCCACCACTGAATATCACCCGTTAAGTGCCATTTAACTGGAAGATGCCATTCCTGACCAGTTAAATAGTTTTGAATATCAGAAGGATAGTAACTTTTTTAAAGTATATTAGAAGCAGGAAACTTGTGAGGGAGTCAGTGGGACCTTTAGATCATTAAAGGGAAAATGGGGTAGTCAGGGAAAACAAGGTCATAGTGGTGAGACTAAATGATTCTTTGTTTCAGTCTTTACTAAGAAGGATGCAAGAGATCTATCTGTACCAGAAATGGTATGTAAGGTGGATAACATGGAGGCAGGGCCGCTGAGAGGGGGGGCAGGGGGGTCAAAATTCCCCGGGTCCTGGCCTCCAAGGGGGGTCGGCGTTGCAGTCCCCGATCTCACCCGCCCTCAGCTCCGTCGACTGTCCGCCACCGGGCCGGGGCCCCCCGCATTGAAATCATCACAGCGCCTCACCTGTTGCCTCCATGACTGAATGAGCAGCAGTGGCAGAACAGATTCACCTCCCTTTGGGCCTTCCCTCCCTGTGTCCCACCCTCGTCTGATATAACTTCCACAAGGACGGGTCAAAGGGAGGGAAGGCCCGAAGGGAGGCGAATCCGATCACGGAGCGAGGTGACAGGTGAGGTGCTGTGATGATTTCAATGCAGGGAGCCCGGCCCAGTGGCGGACGGAGGGGGGCGGGTGGGGACTGCGGCACGGTGGCCTGGGGGGGCAGCGGCAATGACCTCGGGGGCGGGGCCCCAGTGCAGCCTTGCCCCGGGCCCGGCCCAGTCTCTCGGCTGCCCTGCATGGAGAAACTGAAACAAATCTTGGTGAACCTGTATAACATAATAAGCCAAATCAACAAGTTAAAGAGCAGGGTTCCATGTGGCTCACACAGGGGTGTAGCTACGTGGGGCCACGGGGCATGGACCCCCCCAGATTTGTCTCTGGCACCCACACCGCCGACCCTTTCCACTCCCCCTTCCCGCTGCTGCCAACCCTCCCCTGCTGCTGCCATCAGGTACCTGTGCTGGCGGGGGCCCCCAACCCCCGCCAGCCGAAGTCCTCTTCAGCGCCGGTTTCCGGGCTGGCGCGTTGCTTCAGCTGATCTGGATGGGATTCTGTTTCTCTGTGTGTCGTCCTGACGTCCTGCATGTTCCTATGTACACATAGGGACATCAGGACGACTCACACAGAAACAGAATCCTTCCATCCAGATCAGCTGCAGCAATGCGCCGGCCCGGAGACTGGCGCTGAAGAGGACTTCGGCTGACGGGGATTGGGGACCCTGCCAGCACAGGTACCTGACGGCAGCAGGGAGGGAGGGTCGAATGGGGAGGGGCATGGGGGGAGGTTCAAAAATAGCGGGGGGGAGAGTCGGTGGCGCCAGGGGGGCTAAAATGAGCCCCCTCACCTCGGGCTCTGGACCCCCCTCCTGACAAAGTCTGGCTACATCCCTGGGCTCACATTAAAATTACAGCATTTGATAAATCCAAGTTGCAGTTGTAAAGATAGAAACTTATGTGAAATCAATGTAATAACAATAATAGAATGCAAAAATTAATAGGAATAGTACATCTAGATTGAAAAGTGAATTAGTTGCTGTCTTCAATGAGAGATAATCTTAATAAGTAAGTATTTAGCAATTTGCAAAATATGAAATAGTTGTATGATGTGGAGAGGCATTTTTGAAAGAAACATCCAAGTTGCGATTTGGATGTCCTTGCAAAACGGCGAAATCCAGGGGAGGGGAAACCTGTATTTTCGAAACAAGATGGACATCGATCTTTCATTTTGAAATTACCGTGAGAGACGTCCAAATCCTTAAATTTGAATATCCCTAGATTTGTACGTCCCTAGACATGGACATTTCTAACTTTCGGCGATTTTTGAAACCAAAGACGTCCATGTCAAAAACGTCCAAATGCAAGCCATTTGGGTGTGGGGTGTGGGAGGAGCCAGCATTTGTAGTGCACTGGTCCCCCTGACATGCCAGGACACCAACCGGGCACCCTAGGGGTAACTGCAGTGCAGTTCATAAAATGCTCCCAGGAACATATCTCCCTTACCTTGTGTGCTGAGCCCTCCACCCCCTCCCCCCAAACCCACTACCCACAACTGTACACCGGTTTGTAGTGGGTTTTGGAGAGCTCGCTGTTTCCTCCACAAATGTAACAGGTAGGGGGGTATGGGCCTGGGTCCGCCTGTCTGAAGTGCACTGCAGTATCCACTAAAACTGCTCCTGGGACCTGCATGCGCTGTTATGGAGCTGAGTATGACATATGAGGCTGGCACGACATATTTTTAAAGATGTTTTTTGAGGGTGGGAGGGGGTTAGTGACCACTGGGGGAGTAATGGGAGGTCATCCCCGATTCTCTCCGGTGGTCATCTGGTCATTTTGGGCACCTTTTTGTGCCTTATTCATTAAAAAAACACGTCCAGGTGAAAACGTCCAAGTGTTCCTCAGGGACGTCCTTGTTTTTTTCGATTATGGGTCAAAGACGTCCAAGAGTTAGGCACACCCATGTCCCGCCTTCGCTACACCTCCGACATGCCCCCTTGAACTTTGGACGTCCTTGCGACGGACTGCAGTTGGAGATGTCCAAAATCGGGTTTCAATTATATCGATTTGGACGTCTCTGGGAGAAGGACGTCCATCTTCCGATTTATGTTGAAAGATGGATGTCCTTCTCCTTCGAAAATGAACCCAATAATCACTTAGGAAGGGAGTTCCATCTCTTAGTACAGTGATAGGAGAATCCAGTATTATGAATTGTTTTGTATTGAATTTTATTTCAATTTGGGAAGTGGAGAACAAGAAAGTATCTGGAAGATTTCAATGTGTTGTGCATTGGCAACTCAATAAGGTTCTGCATATAAGATGGAGATATGTCATACTGTATATTATTTGATAGGCAAATACACATGATTTGAAAGTGGAAGCCAATGTAATTTTAGTAATAGTGGAGTTGCTTTCCAGTATTTTCTGCCCTTTTTGGGGCCCTTTTACAAAGGTGCAGTAGGCTCTATGCATGTGCTAGCGTGATTCCTGGTAATAATTTTGGATTTGGTGCATGCCCATAATGCTGGGACAAATTATGTTTTTATTTCCTATTGTGCGCAATGTTTCCGGCATTAATTGGCAGTTGGCACACACCAACAGGTCACTGTGTATGTAGCGTGTGAGCCCTTACCATTAGTCAATGGGTGTCAGAAAGGTCTCAGGCTGAAAATGGACATGCACTGGTTTCAATTTTAGCACATGTCCATTTTCTGGCCCCTTAAAAAAGGCTTTTCTCCTAGACTCGGTAAAAAATGGTCCAAAAGATGCGCTTGCACTACCACAGGCCACTTTTTACCAAAGCTTAGTAAAAGAACCCCTTTGATCCTACCCCCTAACCCAACATATAGTTAATATGTGAATTAATACATGCAAACTGCCATGCCACCATGGTACCAGATGGCACACTTGAGTGGAAGTGGTCAACATTTGCTAATTCATATGTTAACTGCTTTGCGCACTTTACTAAAAGTGTCTCTTAATGTAGATAAGTGCAAAGTGATGCATGTTGAGAAGAACAATCCAAATATTGGCTATATAATACTAGTCACCACCCAGGTGAAAGATCTAGGTGCCATCAAGGTCTGAGGAGTGGCCTAGTGGTTAGAGTGGTGTACTTTGGTCCTGGGGAACTGGGTTCAATTCCCACTGCAGGCACAGGCAGCTCCTTGTGACTCTGGGCAAGTCACTTAACCCTCCATTGCCCCAGGAACAAATAAGTACCTGTATATAATATGTAAGCCGCATTGAACCTGCTATGAGTGGGAAAAGCGCGGGGTACAAATGTAAGAAAAATAAATAAAATAATACATTGAAATCTTCTGCTCAGTGTGCAGCAGTGGCCAAACAAACAGAATAATAGGAATTATTAAGAAAGAACAGAAAATAAAACATATATGACAGACCTCATAGATTTACCAAACAGAAACAGAGTCGGATCATCACGGTCATACCTAATCCTACATTACCCAAATTGTAAAGGACTTAAATACAAAACAACTTACGCATCCAGCTTCTCCTACATAAGTGCACAACTATGGAATGGACTCCCAAAAGTTGTGAAAACAATCCACGACCACCTAAACTTCAGGAAATCACTAAAAACCCACCTCTTCAAAAAAGGCCTATCCCACCGATCCAACGTAAATCCCCACACCCAGGAACACAGCATATCCAATGATCCTACTGGACAATTACAATCCTCATTCCTTTCGACCCTCATGACACTTGAATCATACCTACCTCATTGACCATAATATAACCTTATATTTGTTGTCAACCAAATTGGCAAACACCTTTACGGTACTATCCACCTTATAATCGAAAGAGAAAAACGCCTAGATTTCGACCCAAATCGGGAGATAGACGTTTATCTCACAAAAACGAATAAATCGGTATAATCGAAAGCCGATTTTGGACGTTTTCAACTGCACTCCATCGCGGATGCGGACAAAGTTGATGGGGGCGTGTCAGAGGTATGGTGAAGGTGGAACTGGGGCGTGGTTATCGGCCGAGGAGAGATGTACGCGTTAGGGCGATAATCGAAAAAATAAAGGCGTTTTTAGCGAACATTTAGGACACTTTTGTTGGACCCTTTTTTCACACGAACAGGACCCAAAAAAGTGCTCTAAATGACCAGATGACCATCAGAGGGAATCGGGGATGACCTCCCCTGACTCCCCCAGTGGTCACTAACCCCCTCCCACCACAAAAAATGATGTTTCACAACTTTTTATTTTCACCCTCAAATGTCATACCCACCTCCCTGGCAGTAGTATGCAGGTCCCTGGAGCAGTTGTTAGGGGGTGCAGTGGACTTCAGGCAGGTGGACCCAGGCCCATCCCCCCCTACCTGTTACAATTGTGCTGCTTAATGCTTATTAGTCGTCCAACCCCCCAAAACCCACTGTACCCACATGTAGGTGCCCCCTTCACCCCCTAGGGCTATAATAATGGTGTAGACTTGTGGGCAGTGGGTTTTGAGGGGGATTTGGGGGGCTCAACACACAAGGGAAGGGTGCTATGCACCTGGGAGCTCTTTTACCTTTTTTTTTGGTTTTTGTAAAAGTGCCCCCTAGGGTGCCCGGTTGGTGTCCTGGCATGTGAGGGGGACCAGTGCACTATGAATCCTGGCCCCTCCCACAAACAAATGCCTTGGATTTATTCGTTTTTGAGCTGGGTGCTTTCATTTTCCATTATCGCTGAAAAATAAAAACGCCCAGCTCACAAATTGTCGAATAAAACATGGACGTCTATTTTTTTTTGAAAATACGGTTCGGTCCACCCCTTCACGGACCCGTTCTTGGAGATAAATGCCCATGGAGATAGACGTTTTTGTTCGATTATGCCCCTCCACGTAAGCCACATTGAGCCTGCAAATAGGTGGGAAAATGTGGAGTACAAATGTAATAAATAAATAATGTCGTTGCAACCTCATTTTGTGTATTGTGTGTAATTTTGGTCATCACATCTCAAAACAGATACAGTAGAGTTAGAAAAGGTATAAAGGAGGGTGACCAAAATGATTAAGAGGATGGAACGACTCTCATAATGAAAGGCTTAAGAGGTTAAGGCTATTCAGCTTGGAGAAGAAATAGTTGAGGGGGATATGAAAGAGGTCTAAAAGAATCCTGAGTGGATAAGTATGGGTAAAAATGAATCAATTGTTTAGACAAGTTTCTGGAGGAAAAGTCTATAAACTGTTTTTAAGGTAGGCATGGGTAAAGCCACTACTTATCTCTGGGGTCAGTAACATGGAATCTTGCTAGTTGTTAGGGTTCTGCCAGGTACTTGTGACCTGGGTTGGCCACTGTTGGAAGCAGAATACTGGACTTGATGGATCTTTGGTCTGACCCAGTATGGCAATTCTTTTGTTCTTATATTCATAGGAGTGGATTGCAGAAGGCTTTCAAGAGCAATTTTTGCCTCTTATTGGATTCTCATCACAAGTGACAAAAGTATCACTAGATCCTTTGCCAGGTTCAATGGGCTGTGGGAGCATCAGGTTGATGTAAAGGAGAGTTAGATCTAGGAATCATGGATTTAAACTTTGTTTATCCAGAAAAACATCTATATGACATGATCTTCATCCTGACCATTGTGTATAAATGGACCTTTACTCTATGGGTTCTAAAATGTTATCTTAGTCCGTTTGCCTTATGGATATTGTTTAGCAAAACATTTGCTGGTATTTATTTCTTAGAGTCTTCCTGTCATCCATAATACATTTGAAGCGCTTTATTTATATAATTCATTTAGCTCTGACATGCAAACCCATACAGAATATAACTCTGCTGGGAAAATTTCTGCATGGAAAGCATTTCTTTCCCAGAGGTTTATTTTTATTTGGCCTTAATAGTCTACAACACCTATTCTTATATGTCAGCAAAATCTTCTTCCTTGTGTATTTAGTAATCTTAGGTATCTTGAATTTTAAGTCTTTACTTAAATTATCAGTGTATTAATAAAATATATGTGCCAGTAAGAATCTTAAAAAAAAAACCTTCACTTGTCTCCATGTTTCTATGTAGACTAAATTGAGAAAGAAACAGTTGCTGCAATCATTCTTAAAATATATCTTTAAAATGTGATAAATACAAAAGTTATGTTTGTTTAATGTGGCATCCACACAATTTAACCTCATGTCTAGATATGTAGTTTAGTCTTTTGTGCTAAAGCAAGTTAACATATATTTTCAAATTGAGTTATTACAATACCTTAACAAACTTTTTATTAGGGGGTCCTTTTACTAAGTTGCATTATGCACTAATGCATGCTTAACGCAGGATGCACCAATTTCAGTTTCAGCTAAAATTGATTGTATGTTTTCGGTGGAAGCCAAAAATTTGTGTTTTGTCCTATTTATCTCCCTCCCTCCCCATCTCCTGCGGTATCAGTAGCATGGTGCTTTCTTGCAGGCTTAGGACACTTTTAGCGTGGTTATAATATGGCTGCATTTTCCATTTTCTGTATTAATGGTCATGTGCTAATTTCCCAATTAGCGCATTGCCATTTGCGTGGGAGCCCTTATGCCAGCTATTTACTAGGTGCTAAGGACTTACACCTACTCTATGCCCACAAACAAGCCCTTAGCACTAAAAAAATCTAATTTTTAGTGTGTGGGTAGCATACACCGAACACGAAACTACCATAGGATGCCCCAGTTTCTTTGTAGATATTGTGTAAATTATCCATCTGTGAAGTATGTATTTTGGGAACTTTCTCATTTGACAACCTTCCCTGTTACCAGAGGGATGAAGGTGGGAGGTCTGCTAAGAGGGACTATATAGTTGGGGTTTATTTGTGAAACGTGCCCTTCCAAGCACTTCCCCAGGTCTGGAGTCTAAGTGGGTGGGGAGCCTCCTCAATGGCAAGACTCCATACCCTTGCACTTCAAAGTTTACGCTGGATGCCTCCACCCTGGAAAAAGAAGTGGTTAGTGAGTTCAAAGACCCTCTTCTCCATCCAGGATCTCGGTCTCTGCTCCAAATCTCTTGGGTGATGCAAGCTGGCAATTAGTTAGAATGGACCCTGAGAGCTGTTGGTTCCCAAGGCACTTTCCAGGATTTTATATGGAAATCAATGGGAACTTATTAACCTCTGCAAACAGCAGCTCAATATATTCAAACAAACAAAAATAGTTCAAAATGAACTTGACTTGATTTTAGCAGAGTATTTGCAAAAGTGCAGATCAGAAATGTATACACGTTATAAAGCACCTCTCCTTGCCCATCCCTTCCAAGCCCTGTATGGGCTTTGTGCCTCCAGCGCACAGGTTCTGGACTCTGATGCCCCAGCTCCATCAAGAGATGGAACTGTCTCCTGTTCTCATCTCCAGCTTCTAGACGTAATCCTTTTGATCCACTCTCCAGAGCTCACCAACACTCTCTGTCCATCTGGACTATGACTTGTCTCCTTCTCCAAACCCACGGGTGGCCAGTTCTTAACCAGTGAATCTCCTTTCTCTCCATTGATCTAATGGCAGCAGAATCTTGGACCACCAAAAGACCATGTACAAGTACATGATAATACTTTTATGACCCTCTAACTCTTCCCAACATGTCATTCATCCCCTTTGTTGCACCATCTTGCTGCAATTTATTTTCTAACCCATTCCCTAAGGCTGGGCTTACTCCCCACCCAGGGACCTCCAGGATACTCTACCCAGTGACCTTCTACCAGGGCTCTATCCTCTCAGTAACCTCATGCTCTTATATATCTGCAGTCATTCTATTTCTTATTTTGAAAATTGATACTGTCTAGAATTCCTTTATAGTGGAGTAGAACTAAGTAAAGATTAATTAACTTTTTTGACCCTGTTGTTTTTGTCTCTTTGAATTTATTGACTATGATGTACAAGTTATTGTTTGAGTACATTATTTGAAATCATCATAAATAAATAAAATAAATACATCCACTGACAACAAGTCCCACCTGTTGAAAGAAGCTGTGCAGCAGTCACTGGCTGGAAAAAGATTGCCCAGACTGACTACTAAGAAAGATACAATGTAGTGGTCATGATACACTGGGATACCTGCAAAAAGTATCATTTGCCTGTAACCACAAATTGGTGGCACCACAAAATTGGTAACAAATTTGGTAACAAGCCAAAATTTTCTGGAACTTCACGATACAGACTGACAAACACCTGACATCACTGTGGTTGAACAGAAGCAGGTATGGATAGCAGATGTGGCAAAAACCAGGAGATAAGCTATGCTGAAGACAAACAATTGGAAAAGATTGTGAAATATCAAGGTTTGAAGACTGATGTAAAGTGATTCTGGAGAAAATCTATACATGTGGCCCTGTAGTAATTAGCACCCACGAAGCAATATCAAAATACCTGAAACAACATCTGAAAATAGTGGGCACTGACAAAATCACCTCCTGCCAGCTACAGAAGACTGTGCTGCTTGGAACTGCTGACATCCTGCACTTATAAAATCTGAATATCCCAGATCTTGGGAAGGACTCAATGTTTAGTGTGCCAAACCCAATCAAGAGCATATGTAAGGCTATGCATAGCCACAGTAATAATAATAGGAAGTAACATAACTTTCTTTATTACTCTCTGACAACTAGCTTCAATTGGGATGTTTATTTTATTTATTCATTTTCTATATTCATTCTCCTGATCAAAAGATAATTCAAATGGTTTACAGCTGCATACCTGCCAAACTAATTGTAATGATAGAAACCTGTCTATATATGATTAACACCTTGTTTTCCAACCCTGGATTCAGTTCCTCTACAACTGTGACTAACTAGTTAAATAAGGTTATTTATGGGGTTTGCTGACTAAAACACTCTCCTTTTTCCACCAAGTCCAACTCAACTCTTTCACATGCAGCCCTTCTTTGAACAACTCCAACAGCTTTCAGCCTGCACCTTGATCAAACGATTCTGAGCCTGTTCTCATCACTGGGCTCATGGAGGGCAATTCAGATTCAAAATTTCTTTCCTCTCACTTTCTTTTAAATAATCACACATTTAGGTCTTCTTCTGATACTGTATTTAATTTAGAGCCACCATGGGTAATTTCAATAAGGGTCTTTTAAACTTGGATAGTCATCCTTTCACAGTTTAGTGAAAGATTCATATAATTCTTTCATCCATTAAATCACTCTGAGAGCCTCTTATTCCCATGGTGGCTCTCACTCATAGCTGTTTCAGTCAAATTCACACACTAACTTGTTTTTCCACAGTTTTCAAAGTCAAATATGTATACTTTTTAAAAACTCTGACCAACACTTAGCCCAGGGGCCCTTTAACTAAGCAACGTAGGCACCTATGTGCACCCAACGCGCATCAATTTGGATTTACCACCTGGCTACCATGAGGCCTGGGCGGTAATTTCATTTTTTATGCACATCCGCTACGCACGTCAGAAAATAATTTTTGTTTTCCTGTGCGCAGCAGAAACCAGGTGGTAATCGTCATTTTATGTGTGTAGACGATTACCGCACGGTTACCACATGAGACCTTACTGCTAAGTCAATGGCTGGCAGTAATATCTCAGATCCAAAATGGGCACATGCCAATTTTTATTTTGCCGCACATCCATTTTTGGCAAAAATATAAAAAAGCCTTTTTTGATAAGCACGCTGAAAAGTTGATCTGTGCATGCCCAAAACATGCGCTTACACTAGCACAGCCCATTTTTCAGTGCACCTTAGTAAAAGGACCCCCGAATCACCCTGTCAGTCTTTCCAAATTCCTCACACTTCATCAGGTACATACAAGCACACACCTCAGAGGCCCAATCCCAAACATTTTTTATTTTATTTATATGCATTTGTAACAATATCACAAGCAAAACAACTTGTTTATGAAACATGGAGGAAATACAATAAAGTATCATTACATATTTAAGAATAAAATCATATCTCTCCTTATTAGACCACATTCTAAGCAAGTGGGTGGAACTAAAGAAGAATAGGAGAATTGCACTGTAAGAAAAATAAAAAGGACTGAACTAACCACAGCACATATATATATACCCAGACATTAATATATATATATATATATATATATATATATATATATATATATATATATATATATATATATATATATATATATCACTGAGTTGAGATCTTGTTCAAAAACAAATGAGACCAAAAGTGTTGCTCAATCAGTCACCTCTGAAAGTGAATCTTCTAATATAGCCAACAGATCTTGAATAACTTCACCAACATGTTGAACTTGACCATCACTCACTGGAGTTTTCTTTACAAGTAAATAATAAACCTTATTTAATGGTGGAATTTTAGAAGAAAGACAACTTAACACTTCAACAAGGTTTTTTTTTTTTTTTAAGAATTCCACTGGTGACATTCCAGGAGCTCTAGGAACATTCAATATACGAAGGTTCAGCCTTCTATTACTCAATTTTACAAAGAATCAAAATATTATCTTTCATTATAGAAGTGACTGGACCTTTAACCTCACTAACAATGAGGTTTCTTAAGTAGACTTCATCACCATCTCTGCCAGTGCTTGAATTGCCGTCCAAATAATTTCTAGTGTCACCATCGATTGGGGAAGAAAGTTGGTGCAGTATCCCTAGGTCTAGTGGCACAGACTATCTGTCCTTGAGTCCAGCTGCGTCATCAGAGCCAACCGCTGTAGTGACTTCTGCCTCTGCATTGAGCTCAGCTGGAGCTCGGTTTCCTGACAGACACAGTGGTGGAGAAGGCACTGGAGGAGAAAGAGAGATGTCAGCTCCCAAAGGTGTGAGCACTCCTTCGCCCACTACCATAGTGGGATCACTCACTCTGGAAAGTAGAAGTTGGTGCATGGTGAACCTCTAATTGGTTGGCTGCACTGGAGAAAACATGTGGTTTGATGTCAGTTGTGACCTCACAACCCTTTTGCTCTTTGTATGAGGCATCACCAGCAAGAAGAAAGCTTAAACAGAAAAGGAAAAAATCATGCATCCAGTGAGCCTGCCTGAGCAGGTAATCACCGAGCAAACATTCTGTCCACCATATTGGCGTATCTGCGTAGGGCCATGGGGGCCTGGGCCCCCTATAGATTTGGCCCTGAACCCCCTGCCGACGACCCTGTCCAACCCCCCTCTTGCCGCCAACCCGCCGTCGCCTATCTTTGCTGGCGGGGGACCCCAACCCCCGCCAGCCGAGGTCCTCTCTTCCGTTGCAGCAAAGCTTCCTGTTCTGAGTCTGATGTCCTGCACGTACAATGTGCAGGACGTTAGACTCAGAATTTGAAACTGAAGGAAGCTTTGCTGCAATGAAAGAGAGGACCTCAGCTGGCAGGGGTTGGGGTCCCCCCCAGCAAAGGTAGGTGACGGCAGTGGGGGAGGTTTGGCGGCAGGAGGGGGTGTAGAGGGTCGTCGGCAGGGTGGGGGGGTCAAAATTGGCGGCGAGGGGGTCCAGCAATGGCGGGGGGTTGGGCAATGGCAGGGGGGGTTGGCAGCGCTGGGGGGGCTAAAATGTGCCCCCCTCACTCTGGCTCTGCCCCCCCTCCCGCCGAAGGCCAGATATGCTTCACCCCCATGAGTTCCGATAAGGGCTTTTTCTCAACCATTTTTTTAACTGTCACATCTCTGTTCTGAGCCCCTTCATGAGTGCTTCTTTTTACTTCTTGCACATGCCTACTCAACAGGAGCAGCTGCACCATGTTGAGGAATCATGCAGAGGCATAGCCAGGTTTTGATATCAGGGGAAGCAGACTTTTGTAAAATAGGCGCCATTGCGAGACATGAAGGGCAGGGAGAGAGGGAACAGTTAAAATCCTCATAGGCATATGTGTGATCAGTGGAAAATAAATCTGTTTACTCAGGCTGCTTGCTATGTGAATATTCCATCACCGTTTCATTACTGCTACCAAGTATTACATATTAAGGTCATTTGCTTTAGGCAAAACATAAGGGTGGTAACCCAAGTGTTATGACTCCGTTAGAATTCTGCTAGTCAGACAGGGGAATGCTTGAAATCACTCCTGATTGGTCTGTCAGGGGCTGAGCTGATGTCAGTCTGATCTACTTAAGCTTTTTTCCCTACAACCTCTGCTTTGGCATTTTTCCTATCTTGCTGAAGTCTTACCTGCGCTCTATCTGAGCTGTTAGCTCTGTGCTCTCGTGGAGTTTGTTACTCCTTTTCTTGCTTGTAGTTTTCTGTTGCTCTGCTCTGTCTGCCTGCCTGCTGCTCTTAGTGTGTGTCTAATTACCTCTCTATACACTGCACCTGGGATTCCCTTTGTTTCTATCCGTGGGGTTGTTGTTTGTTCTTCCTTGTGTTTACATTAACCCTTGTCTGCAGTGTTGCTGCCTCCAGCAGCTGTGTGTTCAGAGCCTGGTTAATCCTTTGTCCGCAGTATTTTGCCTGCCTCTGGCAGCCGAGTGTTTGGAGCAGTCTTTCGCTTGTGACTGTTTTTGTTCTTTTTGCTGTACTACCTCCTGTATTACAGAGCACTGTCCCTTCCTGTGCTAGGTGTGTGTGTTAGGCTCCACACTCCGTTTTGCGGACTATTCCCTTCCATGTCTGCTGAGGGTCTCTGACTACAGTATCTTATATTATAGTCCCTCATCTTCTTTGTGTGTGGTGGGCTACGGCTTGATGTGTTTCTGTGTATGCTTCCCTTTCTCCTTGATTACCAGCACTGAGGGTGTTGCTGGTGCTCTGGTCCCCTCCCTAAGAATGAGTCGGTTCCAGTTAGGCCGTGAGGCCCGTATACTTGAATTCTGAGTGAATCGGTTCCCGTTAGGCCATGAGGCCCGCCTGATTGCCCTATTTCCCTTTTCTGGAGGTGCAAGTTGGTTGCTGCGTGTGTGTGCAGGGCTTGATAGCTGGGGTGGTGTATAGTACCTGTTCAGTCCATCCTAGGCCTTGGCCTAGGCTCAAGGGCTTACAACCAGCCTGACACCGAGTTTGCTTGGGATAATGTGGGATATAAATATTTTTAAAAAATTCCTTTAGCCTCCACCTTTTAAGACACTGCCTACCCAGTAGGATGGTGATGGCACAAGTAAAGCAAGTTTGGTCCAGTGAAGACTAGCTCAAAATAACCTGTTCCTTAGCTGGGTTCTAGTATATTGAAAATGCGACCATACCATGCCTCTATGGTTATGTTTCACTAATAAATGATTAACTGGCTTTCTTGAAAGGATTATATAACATTTGGATGCATGACTAGGAACAAAAACAAACTTATTTATTCAATATCACAATTCCTCATGTACAGCCACAAAACAACCTTTTAGGGTGGGTACTGTTCACAATGAGCTCCTTTTATTATCAACCAGATAGAAGAGATAACGAGTTTTCAGTTTTGGCACAGTATAAGTCATCACAAGAACAAAATATAAGAAAACCAATGGGCTGAATTAGGGGCTTATAGCTCATTTAGTTATGTTTAAACAAAAGAAATCTGCATGAAACAAAATATTTTATTTTGAGTTATAAAACCACTTGTCTGTGAAATTTGCTCAAAACAGAATAATCTGTGTATCTAAAATGTGACCTTCTACAAAACATGAAGTGAAGATGTGATTCCATGAGCCCCAATGAAAGAAGAGTTTAATTTTACTTCCATTTAGTTTCAATATATTCCAGGCTTCTCTTACAACAGTTAAGATGAACCCATCAAGAAACAGGATATCCTCACTGAAATCTCGTAATCTGTATTGTATAGAATAGTGTAGAAAAATGAGCACAAAACACAAAGTTTTTTTTACTGCTGTTTCTATCAGCCACGCTTTTTTTAAGAGTAGTGAACAAGGTTTTTTTTTTTTTTTTGTAAATTAATTGTTATCCTACTGGTTACACAAATTCTCCTGGATAAAGAACAAAGCAGTTTCTATTGTATAATCTGACATTGAAGCAAAGGTTTAAACATGCCTAACATGGAACTTTCAAAGACTATGTGATAACATTTTTCAAAAGTACAAACTGGTTTCACATTATGCTATCTAAAAAATGTAATTCAAAATGCATTTATGTAGAAATATAAGTCACAAATTTAAAATACATCAAGAAAGAAAAAAATATAGAAATATTTCAAAAGTATTAAGAATAAGTTAAGAAACCAAAAAGCATTGATTGTGTAAATCTTTATACCTCTTGCCATAATGCTTGGTGGAAGCCATTTTTTGCAGTAATAATAGCCATGAATCAGGATAAGCATCTACCAACTTTGCACAGTGGAATGGTGCAGTTTATGCTCATTCTTTTTTGCAAAATAGTTAATGTTCTTTCAGATTGGATAGGAATCATCTGTGCTTCTCCGTTTTTAAGACGTGACATGAATTTTCTATTGGATTCAGGACTTAGCTTTGACTGAGCCTCTCAAGGACATTCACTTTCTTCTGGCCGAGTCATTCCATTCTTGTTTCCCTCTGTTTTTAGCATTATTATCCTGCTGAAAGAACAATCTTTTCCACAGTACCAGGTCTACGGCAGACTAGAACTGGTTTTCCTCCTCCAGAATCTGTCTGCACCCTGAACCTCATGCTCCCTTGTCCTTGTTATCCCTATAAGACAAAACTGCTACCATCATGCTTTTCTGTAGGGATTGTATTAGCAAGGTGATGTGCTGTTGTTTTTGTTGTTTTTTCGTTTGATTGTTTTTATACCGTGCATATAACAACACTGAGACGAAAAGTTTCATTTTAGCTATATCAGACCACAATACCTCAACACGTGTGTGCGGTTTACCCTAAGAGTTTCTTTTCAAATTCTACGTGGCACGCTACATGTTTTTTTCTTCAAAAACAGCTTTCTTTTTGTTTGTACTTGAAATTGTTGGGTGGTAACCATTTTCCATAGACTCAGCCAAATAGATCTGTGGTGCTGTTTTTGTTTCTTTGGTTTCTTTTTAGAGTTAGGTTTAGGTTTCACTAAGACATTCCTGAGTAGTTTCCTTAAAACACAACATCTAACTTTATATAGTTGTCCTGATTGAGGCAGTTCCTTGGTGCTTTGAAAGTGTTTTTATAATTACAATGATGGACCTGATTTTGCCCAAAGAGAAAGTCACACACACTGAAGTTTATTTATTGCCTCCCAATTGTAAAAGCACTGTGTTTGAATTTGTGGTATTGAATTTGGATAAGGTAATTGAAACTGAGAACCAAGACTAAAAGGTTCACAAAATAGGACAGGGCCAGTCATAGCATTAAGTGACTGTGTTGTTTTGCACATTGCCCTGCTGTAGGCCTTGATACTGACTTACTTATGTATTTGGATTTATTTATCACCTTTTTAAAGAAATTCACTGAAGGCGGTGTACAGCAAGAATAAGTCAAATGTAGGCAATAGACAATTACAGCAATAAAAATATTCAAATAGCAGTACAAGGTATGGAATAGTAATATGTGAACACAATACACAATACATCATTTTAATAGACAGCATATGCTATAAGCAAAGAAGGAACACACAGATAAGGTGGCAACAAGGGCTCCTGCTCTAACCTTGCAGTAACCCCGGTGGTAAAAATACAGAAATAAATTTCTGTAGTGCTGGAAATGGTGCATGCCAAGGGCAGAATTAGTACTGGGCTTCTGCAGTAGCCTGGTGGTAGTTCCAGAGTGGCATGCATCAAGCCCAGCAATACTTCCACCCCAGCGTGTGCTATTTCCAGCGCTATGGAAATCTATTTACACAGTTACCACCGGGTTAGTATGGGAACCTTTACTGACACCTCAATGGGTGGTGGAAATGGCTGCACAGCATGTGTGAACTTCCCACAAAGCCATTTTTTTCCGGCCTTTTTACCCTCCTTGGTAAAAGGAGCCTTGGCACGCGGCAAAAAACGCATCTGCTGTTAATGCAGGGCCCCCTTTACCGCAGCTTGGTAAAAGGGCTCCAAAATGAGGTGTGGTTTATAGAATAGCGTTTACATCTGGGAATTGCTTCTAACTTTAGGTGTGGTCATTTGCATGAGCTGAAATTGGGCACATATCCCCCCTTATTCTATAACAACGCGCGTAAACGCTAGGGAATCACCCATTCCACCCATGACCCTCCCATTTCCATAGCCTTTTTAAAAATCTTTGTGTAAAATGTAGGCACGGATCCAACGCCTAAATTTATACAAATAAATTCCAATGAAATCTAATAAAAAAGCAAATTATTGGCACTAATTAGCTTGTTATTCAATTAAATTGTGTGCACAAGTTTTGGTGACTTTTATAGAATTAGGGGATAATTGTATATATGTGTGGAGCAGGGGCGTATCTGCGTGGGGCCACAGGGGCCTGGGCCCCCGCAGATTTCGCCCTGGCCCCCCTCCCCGCCGTCAACCCTCCCCCGCTGCTTACTTTTGCTGGCGCCGAGGTCCGACCCAAAATCTCCGTTTTTCGTCTTCCTCCGTGGCCATGCTTCCAGGAAGTAACGCTGCAGTGCTGATTCGTTGAATCCAGTTCGGCGTCTGACGTCAGACGTCGAACTGGATTCAACGAATCAGCACTGCAGCGTTACTTCCTGGAAGCATGGCCACGGAGGAAGACGAAAAACGGAGATTGCGGGTCGGACCTCGGCGCCAGCAAAAGTAAGCAGCGGGGGAGGGTTGACGGCGGGGAGGGGGTGGAGAGAGGCGGCGGCGGTGGGGGGGGGGGAGGGAGGCAAAAATGTGCCCCCCCTCTCTGGCTGTGGCCCCCCCTACCGCCGGATTCCAGATACGCCCCTGGTGTGGAGGCTTGTTATAAGCCTAGGATGAGTCACATGACCCTGGCAGTGTTTAGCAGCACAACAATCAATTGGAAAATTGAATTAATCCTGTGTCAGAACATATGTGCAAAACCCTTAAGAGAGAAGTTACATTGGCTCCCTATTAAAGAACGTATCACGTTCAAGATTTACATGATAGTTCATAAAATCATTTACGGAGATGCCTCGTCATACATGCACGACCTAGTGGACCTCCCACCCAGAAATGCCAAAAGATCTGCCCGTACTTTTCTTCATTTACACTTCACCAGTAGCAAGGGATTAAAGTACAAACTAATACATGCGTCCAGATTTTCTTACATGAGCTCGCAGTTCTGGAATACACTACCAAAATACTTAAAAACAATTAATGAAATAACCAACTTTCACAAATCGTTAAAAACCTATTTCTTCACTAAAGCTTACCACGAGAATCCATAACTAACCACAACATACCACCACGACTCCTTGACTATGACTGTCTCCTTTCTATAACTGTTTGATTATATTGATATGCGAACCTTGTTATTCTTAACATCTTTGTAACACCAATTGTATTTTGTACCCTGAAATGGCAATGCCATTACAGGTATTTGTAAGCCACATTGAGCCCGCAAACAGGTGGGAAAATGTGGGATACAAGTGCAATAAAATAAATAAAAATAAATATGTCTCAAAATATCACAAAAACACCCTTGAAAGCTTCAGAGTTAAACATAACTTAAAAAAAATGTAAAATTATATTAAAAATACCATGTGTTCCACCTATGCATTTTGATAATGTCACCAGGGACAACATGGCTGCTGTGACGAAAAACATCAAATAAAAGTATTAATAACCATCAATTTTGAAAATAACTCCCAAATGTACATGAAGGACTTGAGCTTCTCTATCGATTTACCCTACCCCACCCCCTTTTACAAAGACACGCTAGAGGCTGCTGGTGCAGTAATGCTGACACATCCATTCAAAGTGAATGGGATGTGTCGGCATTGCCACACAGCTTTGTAAAAGGGAGGGCTAACTTTTTTAAAAATTGCTAGAACAAGATAGCTGTCATGAGTAAAAAGTGAAATAAAATCTAAGGGGCCCTTTTACTAAGCTGTGGTAAGGGATTAATGTGTGTTTTGGTACACGTACTTAGTCATCGGGGACACGCGTGAGTTCTAGATGCACCAAAATCAGAACCAGCGCGCATCAATGCCGGTGGTATTACATAGCACATGAATAAGCAGAGATGACTGGAGAAGTGGGCGGAAGGTAGGCGTGTCATCAAATGAGTGACAGGATGGGGCGGTAATACTGCACCTTACTGGTGTTTTTGCAGGTGTTAGGAACACCGGGGTGGAGGATGGCATTAAATCAATTTGCAAGAATATGTATGCACATCTGAGTGCATGCGCATGCGTCTGTGTGCATGCACGTCCCTGTGTAACATCACTAGCATTGCCTACAAACATCTTCTATCACTGCAATAAAAGGTCAGCATCATCTTAGTATGCCCCAGTGTGGGTGATATTGTGCCACTACCACTGCCACAGCCAGAGCCAGAGGAAGAAGGACAGCATGAAGCACAAGCTCAGGTGGTGAGGGTTGTTGCAGCACAGCATGAACCTGAGCAGCAGCCAGTGCAGGTACACCAATGTCCTCGGAGACCACAGATAGGTCCTTCGAGGAGGGCAGCAATGGCCACAGATGGCTGCTGGGTAGGTACTGTCTATACTCAGGTGTTTGTCTCACATGCACTCAGTTTGTGTTTTGTGTTATGTATCTCTGATCTTGCCCATGTAGGCCATTGGCTTGTTTAGAGGGGAGGGGTGGGGGTGTCCCGTCACAACGTAAGTACAGAGCTGCTAAGTTCACCGTCCCAGGAGGAAAATGTCTGTTGTAGGCCAGGATCTGAACCCACATCATCAACATACAAAATAGCTGATTCACCTATTGACCATTGGAAGGCTATGTGCTTTTCAATTTATTGTCTATGCCATCCACACTACTCATCTCAAAGACTGAAAAAAAAAACCTGTGGTTTGCAAAGTTTTCTTAAAAACAGTAAGAGGCTCAAAATCTTACTCCACAATTGCACAATGTTTAATCCCTGTATATAGTGGAGAGGTACCATGTTACCCAATTCCAGGCTGGAGATTTTAAGATGTCTGGCCAGCCTATTCAAGTCTTACTTCACCAATTTGCTTCATTTTTTGAAGGCATGAATAAACATGTGGATAAAGGTGAGCAGGTTGATGTAGTGTATTTAGATTTTCAGAAAGCTTTTGATAAAGTTCCTCATGACAGACTCGTTAGAAAATTAAAGAGCCATGGGATAGAAGGCAAGGTTCTGGTGTGGATTAGGATTTGTTTATTGGACAGAAAACAGAGGGTAGGGTTAAATGGTCATTCCTCTCAATGTACGAGGGTGAACAGTAAATTGCTGCAGGGATCTCTACCGGGACCAGGACTATTTAATATATTTATAAATGATATGGAAATCAGGACGAGTGAGGTGATTAAATTTTCAGTTGACACAAAACTTTTCAAGTTTGTTAAAACACGTGCAGACTGTGAAATATTGCATGAAGACCTTAGGAAATTGGAAGTCTGGGCATCCAGATGGCAGATGAAATTTAATGTGACAAATGCAAGGTGGTGTACATTGGAAAGAATAATCTGAATCATAGTTACCTGATGCTAGGGTCCACCTTGGTGGTCAGCACTCAAGAAAAAGATCTGGGTGTCATTGTAGATAATACACTAAAATCTTCTACTCAGTGTGTGGCAGCAGCCAAAAAAGCAAACAGGATGCTAGGAATTATTAGGAAAGGGATGGTGAATAAGACCAAAAAGACTATAATGCCTTTGTATTACTTTATGGTGTGTCTGCACCTTGAGTATTGTGTTCAGTTCTGGTGGTAGTATCCCAGAAAAGAGATAGCGGAATTAGAAAAGGTTCAAAGAAGAGTGACCAAAATGATAAAGGGGATGGAACTCCTCTCATATGAGGAAAGGCTAAAAAGGTTAGGGCTCTTCAGATTGGAAAAGAGACAGATGAGGGGAGATATGATTGAGGTCTACAAAATCCTGAGTGGTGTAGAACGAATGGAAGTAAATCGATTTTTCACTCGTTCCAAAAGTAAAAAGGCTAGGGGACACTTGAGGAAGTTACATGGAAATACTTTTAAAACAAATAGAAGGAAATATTTTTCACTCAATGAATAGTTAAGCTCTGGAATTCTTTGCCGGAGGATGTGGTAACAGCGATTAGTGTGTCTGTGTTTAAAAAACATTTGGACAAATTCCTGGAGGAAAAGTCCATAGTCTGCTATTGAGACAGACATGGGAAACAACTGATTGCCCTGTTATTTGCAGTATGAAATGTTGCCATGATTTGGATTTCTGCCAGGTACTTGGGACTTGGCTTGGCCACTCTTTGGAAAACAGGATACTGGGCTAGATGGACCATTGGTCTGACTCAGTGTGGCTACTCTTATGTTAATTACACATCTAAAACAAGGAATCCTCACATTGAGTCACTTTTACTCAGGGCACTGTTTCTCAAGGTATTACACCATACTAACTGCACCCAGATGGTAATACTTGATTGTGATAAATTAGCCTTTAAACCTCAAGAAGCTTCACACATCAACAAACACCTTCCAATACCACCTGTAGATCTCAACCTATCTCACACTTGTGCATTGCCTGATCATTGTACCAGTGCAGGGCCCAATTCCACCTGCACCAGTACCACAATGGGTCAAACGTTATCGATGAGCCAGAGAAAAGAGACATACTTGATGGCGGCACATCAGCTTGGCTAAAAGAGCCAGGTCAGCCTCTGAAAAGCGTGGCTTCCTGCTTTTGGGGCCCTTCTTAAAATCCACCCAAAGACAAAAGTAAAAGCATGATGGTTCTGGTGCGATATGTGCATGCCCGCACATGTTTTTGTTCAAAAGTATAAATAATGAGCACAGGTCATGCAACATGGAACAGGGCCAAAGGGCAAAAACTGCTAAGCATGTGAACCAGGAACTCATGATCTGATAAGACATTCCTGTGTGCAAGGAGGCCTGGGAAAGGAGCAATTATAAATAAAAATATAAAATGTGGTTTAGCATTAGAAGGGAAGCAGATGGTGTTGAAAGAAAACAGGATGATCTTTGAGAAAGATAACTTATAAACCTATGTGAAGTGTTGTTTAAAATAAAGGTATATAAGCAGTTAAATCAGTACAATACTTTGGAGAGTCAGTGGCAGAGAACACCTATGTGTAGCAGCGCTGTTCTCCCATGAGAAACTATTAATTGTATCTGTACTTTGGTAAGTAATAAAAATTGCTTTTCTCATAGGTGGCCTTGGTCTTTTATCACTCCAAATTGTGAGTGGCTGGTACATAATTAGTTTGGAGTGGTGGTAAAAAGACTAGAATACAACAAAAGCATGGTGCACATGCTTCTATTTCACTCATGTGTGACATTTACACCAACATGATGTCAATTTAGAGTGCCAGATTTCTATGTCAGGTGTCCCACTGCTGCCTATTTCCTGTACCATAACAGCACAATGTTATGGTGGTGTGGAATGGTGCTGCTAATGGATTGAGACAAATACAAAGGTGAAGGTAAGTTTCTTTGGCAAATCTGTTGCATAAAGTTGTTGAGAGATCCTAATTCTATTATTATACTGTTTTTGTCCTATAAGACATAATCCTGCTTATTTTCGAAAGAGAAAAACGCCTATAGTGCGACCTAAATCAGGAGATAGACGTTCATCTCGCAAAGGCGCCCAAATCGGTATAATCGAAAGCCGATTTTGGGCGTTTCCAACTGCACTTCATTGCGGAAACAAATAAAGTTGATGGGGGCGTGTCGGAAGTGTGGTGGAGGCGGAACTGGGGTGTGGTTATCAGCCGAGGAGAGATGGGCGTCTTTAGCTGATAATCAAAAAAAAAAGGCGTTTTGACCGCGATTTTGGGTCACTTTTTTTTTACCCTTTTTTTTCACGAACAAGTCCCAAAAAAGTGCCCCAACTGCCCAGATGACCACTGGAGGGAATCGGGGATGATCTCCCCGGACTCCCCCAGTGGTCACTAACCCCCTCCCACCAAAAAAAACCCACTTTTAAAACTGTTAATGTAGGGAACTGATAAGTTGTTTGTCTTGTTATGATACAGTGTGTGCCTGTGGTGTTTGTACAAAAGGTGTCAGGATCTTATCCACATTGTGGTTACTCTGCATGGTCATGAAAGGATTCCACCACGGTACAGGTAAGTTTGGCAGAGCTCTGTGACAGACCTGAAAGGCTGATGGTGAGGTCTCTATATATAAGGTTCCAATCTTTGCAGCCTGGGTGTAGAAGTAGTTTCTATGCTAATGAATGGATGTGATGCATGCAGGTCATGGTTATAAAATGAGTTAAGGTCAAAAAGGGCTGGCTGACTACTGATTAGCCATTGCCACTGTGTTTAGACATGAATTGTTTTCTAATGAGCATTGGTTTGGAAAGATTTCTGTTAGTCTTGACCTTCTACAGTTTCCTCCTATGTGAGTTTTTATGTTGTACTTGCTCACATGTGGCACATTGTAATGCTAAAGTGGCCCATACTTTGGAAATAGCAAACCAATTGAGGTGTGGCTCTAAAAAATGTATGTGCACTGTAATAGAATATGCCCTCTGCGCCTAACACTATGTGGCTGTATTTATACCGTGTTTTCCATGGTGTAAATGGATGTGCACAGTTCTAGGTACTGAGATATCAACTAAGTGTATTCTATATACCACTCCTAAATCTAGGCTCCACTTATAGAATACGCTTAGGCAGAAATTTGTTCCATGTGGATTTTACAGGCACCTTATATAGAATCTGGCCCAAACCCCCTAATTCTATGAAAGTTTCCAAAAATTGTGTACACAAATTTGGGTAAGTGCTCTATTTGTGCATGAAGTTTAATTGAATAATGGAGCAGTTACTGGCACTAATTGAAATCAATTAACATATATGTGCATACATTTAGGCGAGTGATCTGCACCTAAATTTTATGTGCATCACAGAAAAGGGGGTGCAGAAATAGGAGGGTCATGGATGTGGAGTCTAGTTATGCATGCAATTATAGTATTAGGAGTTTCCGCGTATAAATTTAGCCAGGAGCATTTGCACCATATTTCCATTGCTACAAATGGACATGCCTAAATTTATTTGTGACCCCTGCACTTACGCTCTGTTCTATAAACTATACCTAACTTTAGGCACTGATTATAGAATAGCACTTAATAGTTTTTTTTGGCACTGATCAACTACCTACCCAGAGTCCTCAAAGATGTCCAAGTACCGCCTCCTCCTTCCTTCAATAATTGAGCACAGCTGCATTTGCTCTCTGCCCGGGCTGAGGGAGCAAGGCTCACACTGACACACAAATGCACCAGCAGTATAACAGATCACCTGATCTACTGGCAGTGGTGTAGCAAGGGCGGGGCGGTGGGGGCGGTCCGCCCCAGGTGTCAACAGGTTGGGGGGGTGCTCTGCTGGCAAGTCCCTACCAGCTCCATCCACCCGGCAGCTGTGTGGTGCGGCGCCTCACGTCTGCGCTGCTGTAAGACAAGAAAATCGCCTCATCGGCCCTTCCCTCACTGTGTCCCACCCTTGAGGATATAGGACATTACATCAGAGGGTGGGAGAGTGGGACACAGTGAGGGAAGGGCAGACAAAGTGATTTTCTTCTTTTACAGCAGCGCAGAGTTGCACAAGGCGCCGGTGCCGGGTGGACGGAGCTGGTAGACAGATAGGGACTGGGTTGGGGAGGGGGAGGTGCCATGTTACTCCGGGGGGGGGGGGGTGCCATGTTGCCGTGCAGCTGGGGGGGGGGTGCGCACAGCAGCGATCTGCCCCGGGTGGCAGTGAACCACAGAACGCCACTGTCTACTAGCATATGCATGTGGCGACCTCCACGTGCAGCTGGCTTGTGCATGTGTCAGTGTGAGCCTGAATTGTTGGAATGTAATTGTATTTTACATGCATTGCCTGTCACCTATTATTTCTCTGTGATTACTCTGTGACCTCTGATGTGAATTACTTAGAGAGGTCACATAGCTATGCAACTTCCTGTGGGGGTTAGATGCAGCACATGCAGCACATGGAGCACATGGAGCTCATGATCTCTCCTAACCTGAGAGGATCTATGGTGGTGTGAGCATCCATTACCATCTAAGCACATGGAAGGAGCTGATAATACAAATGTATAGTAATATGTATATATAAGCCTGTCTGATTATAATCTAACTGCAAACTGTGAGTAAACAGATGTTTTGTTACTTCAACTTTAAAGTGACTCAGCAGTGAATTATTCAGGGGTGAATGAGAGAGAGATGAAGAAAGAAATTAACATTTCTAAAGCTGAAGCTGTGTGTACTAAAATCTGCTAATTATTTACTACAAATAATCCAACAAAAGGGTTATGGGCCCAGGGTCCAGGAATTGAAAAAGAAGAGAAATATTACCAGGCAGAAAAAAAGGCCACATTTTTCTCTTAAGTTTTAAAGGAAAGATTCAGTTTGTCTCTCTCTCCCCCCACACAGCAGACAGAAGGCTAAGAAAATGGCTGAGGGAGGAAATTCACCATTTTTCTATTCTCTCAAGGTGCCTAGATTAACTGAGTTTAATTATCGGCAGTGGGAACTAAGATTCATATGTCTCCTTCGAGCAAAAAGATTAAATATATGCTTAGACCAAGACAGAACAGATGAAAATATGGCTGAATGGGACAATGCAAACTATTATGTGAAGTGCATGCTTTTGGAAGCTCTCTCAGAGAAACAAGCCATATTAGTGGAGGGAAAAGATACACCAAAGGACATTTTATATAAACTGAGAACTATGTATGCAACTACATATGCAAAGCAGCAACCAATTTGGTTAGCAGAGTTGAATGAAACCAAATTAAGGGATAAAAGTAAATGTAATGATCACATTATGCATCTTATGTCTTCATTTCAAAAGCTAGAACTTTCTGGAATTCCCATGTGTGATGCATTGAAAAGAGCATTTTTTTTTACCTCACTATCAAAGAAGTTTGATGTTTTTAGGTCTGTAAATGAGGCCATTGAAGGGCAATCTTTTGAACAGGCAACATCAAAACTAAGGCAGGAATGCATAATAAATGATTCTGAGGAGATGTGTTCTCAAAGCAAGTCAGAGAGAAATGAAACAAATTTCTTGGCAAAGAACAGAGGAAGGTGGAGCTATGGGAAAACTCCACCCAAGGGCAAGCTGATTTGCTACTCATGTGGAAAGGAGGGACATGTATCTAAATGGTGTAAGGAAACACAAAACACTCCCTCTAGCTCACCTAAGCCAATGGAACTAAAGAATTTTCAAACCAGGAAATGTATGAAGGACAAAGATAAACACAAGGGCTTTCTAATGGCAGAAAAATCTTTGACTATGGTAAATAATAATTCAAATGAAAGTACTTGGATTTTGGATTCGGGGAGCACATGCCATTTAACCAATTGTAAGAATTTCTTTCAGGAAATGTGTCCAGAGGAAGGTATTCTTAAAACTGCAAACGCAGGGACTGCTAAGATCCAAGCAAAAGGTATTGGATTCTTAAAATGCAAAGTGTCTAATGAAGTTAAAGAAATTCCTGTAAGTGATGTCTTGTATATTCCCCAAGCAGTTTGTAATATGCTTAGTGTATCTACATTAGATAAGAAGGGATTTGCGATTCATTTTGAAAACAGTAAGTGCACAATCTCTAAAAATGATGAAGTGTATGCTGAAGCTTTTATGCATAATGATGTTTATAAACTGAGCATTTCAGGTGAAGCCTCACATATGGCGCAAGTAAGGAAGAATGATGGTAAATGTAGTCTGGAAATCTGGCACAGCCGCCTGGGACATCGTGATTCTAAGGTGATCCAGGATCTTTACAGTAAGCAACTGGCCACCGGCATTCAGATAAGTGCAGATGCTGGTAAAATGGAGAAATGCATAGACTGTGTTACTCAAAAAGGTGTGAGACCCTCATTTCCTGCATACACAGGAAATAGGAGTAATAAAGTACTGGACTTAATACACAGTGACTTATGTGGACCGTTTAATATCCCATCATTGGGAAATAACAGATTTGTGCTAATATTCTTGGATGATTTCTCTAGATATTGTGTGGCCTATTTGCTGAAAGAGAAAAGTCAAGTCACAGACATGCTGAAGAAATACGTAGCCATGGTGAGCAATAAATTTGAAAGAAAACCAAAGGTTCTTCAGACCGACAATGGTGGTGAGTTCACTTCACAAAGCATGCGCACATTTCTAGAACAAGAAGGCATTCAGCATATCACAACAGTAGCTTATACACCAGAGCAAAATTCTGTTGCAGAGAGAAAATTTAGGTCAATTGTGGAAATGACCAGATGTATGCTGTCAGATAGCAATCTCCCTAAAAGACTATGGGGGGAAGCCATTCTCACAGCAGTGTACCTACAAAACAGAATGCCAACTAAAGGCGCTGAGCGCACACCACATGAGACATGGCATGGTAGGAAGCCAAACCTGTCACACATAAGAACATTTGGAAGTACAGCATATGCTCATATACCAAAGCAAAGAAGGCATAAGCTGGATTCCACAACAGAAAGGGGCATTTTAGTTGGCTATGCTCCAGGACACAAAGGATATAGAATTTTGAATCTGAAAACTGGCATTGTTGGCATAAGACATGTTACATATTTTGATGAAAACAAAAGGGTTGATAAAGGCTGGATTATCCCAGATGAGCCTTATCATCCAGAATATGAAACTAGAACCATAATAGACATGCCAGTGTATATAAATGCCATACCAAGGCAGATGTCTGAAAGCAACTCACCTGTATCTAACGAGGAACAGGCAGAGGAAGCAGACACAGAAAGGATCATTGAAGAAGACAGTACAGTTGGAGAAGGGGAATCAATTGGAGAAGGACTCTCAGATTTAGAGGATGCAGAAAGGTCAGACCAACCTGTTGTCAGACGCTCATCCAGGGAAAACAAAGGTGTTCCACCCCCAAGACTGTCTTACCTAACAAAGTCAGCAGAAGCTCAAGAGCCCTTAACATGGGATGAGATTGAGAAAATGCCAGCAGAAGAAGCTGCTGAATGGCATAAAGCTGCACAAGAAGAAATTGATGCATTGGATAAAAATAATACTTGGATTCTTACAAAATTACCTCCTGGCAAGAAAGCTATAGGATGCAAATGGGTATTCAAGTTAAAAAGGAATGCACAAGGAAAAGTGGAAAGGTATAAAGCCAGATTAGTGGCAAAGGGATATCTTCAAAAATATGGAGAAGATTTTGATGAAGTGTTTGCACCTGTAGTGAAACACACGACAATAAGAACACTTCTGAGCATTGCAGTCTCAAAAGGCATGCAAGTCAAACACATTGATGTGAAAACAGCGTTTCTTCACGGAGATATAACTGAGGACTTGTACATGGAACAACCAACAGGTTTCATAAATACAAAACAAAGACAGCTAGTGTGTAAATTAAACAAAGGTCTTTATGGATTAAAGCAAAGTGCAGAATGTTGGAATGAAAAATTGCATGAAATATTGACAAATTTAGGATTTAAGCAAGGTGAAGCAGATAAATGTTTGTACACTAGGTGCACAAATGGACAATATGCATACATTTTAGCTTTTGTTGATGATCTGCTCATTGCAAGCAAAAGTGAGCAAGAGTACAAGGACATTGTAAAGTGTTTAAACCACAATGTTGAGATAAAAGAACTTGGAAATGTGTCATACTATCTTGGTATAGAAATTGAGAAACAAAATGATGGTTCTTATCTTCTAAGCCAGAAGCAGAAAATAAATGAGCTTATTGAAAGTTTAGGTATGCAAGATGCCCAAGTTGTAAGCACTCCCATGATCACTGATTTTCTGAAGGATGAAACAGTAAGAGAACCTTTACCAGATAACATCCAATATAGATCAGCCATAGGTAAGCTTTTATATCTAGCTACCACATACAGGGCTGATATAGCAAATGCAGTAGGAATTTTGAGCAGAAGGGTCAGCTCACCTACCAAATCAGATTGGACTGCAGTTAAAAGGATGGTAAGGTATTTAAAGGGTACCATTGATTGTAAATTAAAGATTTCAGCCAATAGTAATCCAAAACTAATATGTTACTGTGATTCAGATTGGGCAGGGGATCATTCTGATTATAAATCCACAAGTGGATATGTGTTTATGTATGGAAATGTACAAATTTCATGGGCCAGTCATAAACAAAGTATTGTGAGTTTGTCTTCTACAGAAGCTGAATATGTGGCCGTATCGGAAGCGTGCAGAGAACTGATGTGGATTGAAAAACTTTTGCTAGATTTTGGAATAGCTGAACAGAGACCAATCCAGATAATGGAAGATAATCAGAGCTGCATCCGACTGTCACAGAATGACAAGGTTCAGTCACGCACCAAGCACATCGCAACGAAATACCACAACGTGCGAGAGTTGGCGAAAGAAGGGGTCATCAGTCTACACTATTGTCACACCAGTGAGATGACAGCTGACATCATGACCAAACCGTTACCCAGAGAACGTTTTGTGAATCTGCGTATAAAGCTTGGACTTTGTATGAATAAATAATTGCATGACAGTTATGCATGAGAAGGGGTTTGTTGGAATGTAATTGTATTTTACATGCATTGCCTGTCACCTATTATTTCTCTGTGATTACTCTGTGACCTCTGATGTGAATTACTTAGAGAGGTCACATAGCTATGCAACTTCCTGTGGGGGTTAGATGCAGCACATGCAGCACATGGAGCACATGGAGCTCATGATCTCTCCTAACCTGAGAGGATCTATGGTGGTGTGAGCATCCATTACCATCTAAGCACATGGAAGGAGCTGATAATACAAATGTATAGTAATATGTATATATAAGCCTGTCTGATTATAATCTAACTGCAAACTGTGAGTAAACAGATGTTTTGTTACTTCAACTTTAAAGTGACTCAGCAGTGAATTATTCAGGGGTGAATGAGAGAGAGATGAAGAAAGAAATTAACATTTCTAAAGCTGAAGCTGTGTGTACTAAAATCTGCTAATTATTTACTACAAATAATCAAACATGAATTACTGAAGGGAGAATTCAGAGGACTTGCTGCACAGTGCTGCTAGTTAACCAGGGTTTGCCACCAAAGCAGTAAGTGTCGTTATCCACCCCAACCAATCCCTGAGTTCCCATTGTCTCTTTCTAGCTCTAATGCTTTTGTCTCCACTTTTGTCCTCTCTAACCTGTTCCAAAATCCTAATATTCTCACCATTTTAATCCCTGAGTCTACTCCCCATAATCAGGTTGTCCTTCTTACTAACCAGAACTTAATGTTTCTCCTACTTGCCTCCTATGCTCTTCTTGGGCACTGTGATGTTTCTCACCAGTGTTTCTCATCTCCTGTCCCTCAGGGTGGTGATCTTCAGGTGCAGGCAGCAGAATAGCTAGATAAAGATAGAAAGGCCTATGTAGTTGGGGTACAGGCACAGGGTGGAATATTCCCTAGGCCAGGTACTTAGTAAAGTTTCACAAGTTAGGTATTTATGCCTATGTTTACTAAGCTGTGCTATGGGCACGTTAGCGTTTTTAGCATACCCCTTAGGGAGGCTCTGGGAGGATAAGCCATATATAATACACCGTCTGATCGCATAAGCCTTTTTGTTTCTATTCACGCCAGTTCAACAAATAATTTTATGTATAAAATGTATGCATAGACTTGGAGGTGGAGTTAAAAGCAGACAGGGGGCCACTTGCAGAGGTTTTCATCCCAGTCCTCAGGATACACCCAGCCAAGGGGTATCACTTTATTCTTTTTGTTTGTTTTATTTATGACTATGACAAATTTTTTTCCACTTGTCTCTGAATTATTTTCTTTTTATATATGATCTCCTTGCTTGCAGAAATATTTCTATATTTGATGTAGTAGAAGAAATGTGAGGGAGATACATTTATTATAGTTTTTGTTTGTTTCAGAACCTGGTTTAGAGTGATTTTTTAGTGCACATTAGTGCTAGAGACACCCTATGGGTGTCTCTAGTGTTAGTGTGTGTCATTTTTTAGCATGTGCTAAAAATGTTAGCGTGCCTACAGCGTGGCTTAGTAAACAGGGTTCTTTGTCAGGGAAAGTTAATAAATGTATTTACCTGGGCTGGGTCTGAGCTGAACTTCATTGGGAAAAACCTGAAAATACAAAACAACAGCACAAAGAATCAAATTCTTTATTAAATGTAAAGTGTTTGAGTCAAATTAAAGGAAAATTTACACTAATAGTGTAATTAAAATATTAATACTTATCTGATAGTTCTTGTGTTTCTAGGTTACTAGAAATGAAATGGGTAGAAAATAAGTATAACTAAACTGACAGAATACACATTTAAGTTTGAAGTGATATATTATTGTTCAGTTAGAAACTGTTAAATATTTCCAATTTTTCCAACTTGTAATAAAATGCAATTTGTTAACAATTGATTCTGGATCCATCTATTTGAGTAAAATCCTAAAATTAGTCTCTTTTTCCTCTCTCGAACTTTGAGTATGGGGATGAGGTTAGTTTTATTTTTACCCTCCTGTGTTTTTTTTTTTTTCCAGAGGTGTGGCTCGAGGTATTAGGTACAACTATGTGCACTCGTATACCACAGGTGATGAAGACTGCCATTGTCATGCTACTACACAATGTATGCCTCCACATCCCACAGAGACAAGTGGTATGCTGCACTGTGTCCCTCAGAAGCCAGGATGCTAGAGAGCCATACAGCCATGTAAGTAAAGAAGAAAGGATAGTGGGAGTGGTCTGGGGGCACAGTGGGAGGGTCACAGATGCATTGAAAGCAAGACTAGCCACTGGTTAGTGATCAGCCAAGGCAGAAGATAGGGGAAAGATGGCTTTTAGTGTAATTCTCCTTACATTGCCTTTGACAGATGGCAACAGCCAGATGGGGGGGAGGGGGGTCTGAAGGAGTGGGTAAGCAGTATATGTGAGCTGAGGTGACCATAGGGACAAAGGATGGCATGGTGATCTTTTGTTTAAGCATTTGCACTGTTGCTTGGGAGGTAGGGATGGGCAGTGGAGTAAAGCAGGTGTGCCTTTGGGTCACTGCATATAATTTTGTGAGCTTCTGTCAACTTTCCCCATCAGTGTATAGGCATGGGCAGCCTGCTGGGGCTGGGGGGAGGAATTAGGGGGTCCATAAATGTTCAGCTCCTCATATCTCATGTAATAGTTAGTGGAGGGAGCTCCATAGGAGCTGTGGGACATGTTCTGGGTTGTTCTGTAGATGTGGGCCATGGGCAGAGGGAAGGGGGCCTGATGGTCTTCCTTCAGAACTCACGGTATCTGACCCTATCTATGTATGGTACTTGCATGTGACTGGTGATCCTGGGGAGACCTTATTCACACTAACCTTTTCACGCTGCTTCTTAAGGATCTTCATGTCTTCATGGAGACATTGTCAGGTGGTAGTGCCTTTTAAGTATTTCTCTCCTGTGTCTGAGGCACAGGAGGGCCAGGAGCTCAGACTCCTGCATAGTGAAATTGGGCTCTCTTCTGAGAAAAATGTTTCCCAGACTGAGGGATGCCCTTCCACGTGCAGAGGTATATATGCACATTTTGCATGTGGAAGGAACATTCTGCCATTGCCATGGACATTTTTTTTTCAACAGGGACTACTACCGACATTGCACATTTTCCGTAGTGTATTTCTGATTGGTGGACATGATTATCTCAGAACATCTATGTCATTTGCAGTACGTCCTTTTATTGCATGTTCTTTTTAAGTATTTTCAAATAATGGAAAATGTTTAACTCTTTCATTATGGACTTAGTTTTTTGCATGCTTTCCAAAAGACTTATTTTTCTCATTTAAACATCATATCAAAAATACCCTTCCACACATGTGAAAGGAATTATTGAACAAACAAATCTTTTCCAAATGAGGAGAAGCTCTAGAACTGAAGGACAAAAAATGAAGCTACAGGGAGGTAGGATCAAAAGTCACATAATGAAATATTTCTTCTCAGAAAGAGTGATGGACGTCTGGAATGCCCTCTTAAAAGAGATGATGGAAGCAAAAAATGCTGCTGGAATTCAAAAACGAGTAGGACAAACATGATGCATTCATAGAAGACAAGAGGATGTAAACCAAGCATAGAGCACTTCAGCTCAAAACACCTACATAATGACTTCTTCACTTCAAAAAAATCAAGGAGAAAGTAACCTGCTCTATGTGGCAGGTAAAAACTCAACAGTCTTCCTGGGCAGACTCAATGGGGTATGCTGGTCTTTCACTGTCATTATGCAGGGGGCATAGTATTCGAGGAGTGGTAAAAGTTGGGCATTTACCACACCTTGATTTACTATGAACAATATAATTACCCTGATCACTCCCCAATCAGAAACTTCACTCCCAAAGGCCACCCAAGTCACAGTCCTCCTGAAAACCCTTCCATGGAAGGCCCCCCAAAAATGCAAGCAGCTCCCATCCAAGCCCCCCAACCAGAAGTTTCACAAGCAGATTAGCTCCTACTTGAAAGGTACCACCTCATCTGGTAGGACCCCCCATTGTCTGTCTCTCTAACATAACTCCTAAATGTGGAGGCCCCTCCAGAAGGTCCCCCACCTAATCTTAGGCCCTTCCCAAGCCTACTTTAAGGTGTCCCTTGTAGTTTATTGTGATCTGGGTAAAAGCAATCTCAAGTCACTCCTGCCCTTGCTGGCATCAACTCCAAAATGGCAGCATCAACCTCTAGAGGTCAGGAACCGTATAAGAGCACAAGGGTTACTGATAAATGGAACAGATTCCCAGGCAAAGTTGTGGAGGCAAGTGCAATTTTAAATTCAAGAAATCATGGGACAATCAGTGAATATCTCTGATGGAGAAGATGCACATGTAAAGCTTAGTAATTTGTGTGAATGGGTGGATTGGATAAATTGTATAACCTCTATCTGCAGTCATCATTCTATATTTCTGTGTTTCTTTAAATAGTAGGCTATTATAGGGATTGAAACATAGGATCTACAGATCATTCCACTACAGATAATGATAAGTATGGAATTTAGCACTGCTTGCAATTATGCTAACACTAATTTGATATAAAACTTAAATTTTGATTACTAACAGGCTTCTTTTCGAAAGAGAAGGACGCCCATCTTTCGACACAAATCGGGAGATGGGCGTCCTTCTCCCAGGGTCACCCATATCAGCATTATTGAAAGCCGATTTTAGGCATCTTCAACTGTTTCTGTCGCGGGGACGACCAAAGTTCCCTGGAGCGTGTTGGAAGCATAGCGAAGGCGGGACTGGGGCATGCCTAACATATGGGCGTCCTCGACCGATAATGGAAGAAAGAAGGGCGTCCCTGACGAGCACTTGGGCGACTTTACTTGGTCCATTTTTTCTTACGACCAAGTCTCAAAAAGGTGCCTGAACTGACCAGATGACCACCAGAGGGAATCAGGGATGACCTCCCCTTACTCCCCCACTGGTCACTAACCCCCTCCCACCCTAAAACAAACTTTTAAAATATTTTTCCAGCCTCTATGCCAGCCTTAAATGTCATACCTAGCTCTTTGACAGCAGTATGCAGGTCCCTGGAGCAGTTTTAGTGGGTGCAGTGCACTTCAGGCAGGTGGACCCAGGCCCATCCCCCCTACCTGTTACACTTGTGGTGGTAAATGTGAGCCCTTCAAAACCCACCAGAAACCACATGTAGGTGCCCCCCTTCACCCTTTAGGGCTATGGTAGTGTTGTACAGTTGTGGGGAGTGGGTTTTTGGGAGGTTTGGGGGGCTCAGCCCCAAGGTAAGGGAGCAATGCACCTGGGAGCAATTTATGAAGTCCACTGCAGTACCCCCTAGGGTGCCCGGTTGGTGTCTTGGCATATCAGCGGGACCAGTGCACTATGAATGCTGGCTCCTCCCACGACCAAATGGCTTGCATTTGGTCTTTTCTGAGATGTGTGTCCTTGGTTTCCATTATCATTGAAAATCGGGGATGACCATCTCTAAGGTTGACCTAAAGTTTGTGATTTGGGTGTCCCCGATTGTATTATCGAAACGAAAGATGGACGTTCATCTTGTTTCAATAATACAGGTTTCCCCGCCCCTTCACCGGGACATCCTGCAAGGACGTCCTCAGGAAAACATGGGCGCCCATTCGATTATGCCCCTCCATAGCACAAGTCCGTGAAAGTTAGAAATGACAGTCCGTTGAGAGCCTAACATGAATGAAACTGCTAGCTGTGGTTGGAATGATACTTCTAATATACCTGAATCACAATACATTTAAATCTTAGTTATATTCAAAATATTCATGAGCCCATATTAAAGCATACAGTAAGATAAAGTAAACATGCTATGCCCTGGTTTCAGTTACTTCTCTAGTATAGTTTATATATCCTAATAAATTCTTTATGTACTGTGGGTATACCAATACTGTCTTAAATGTAACATTTCTCTCTGAAGGACTGCAAGGAAATAGCACCTCCAGGGCATTGTAAATCTTACTTTTCATTTAAAATATTGAAACCATAAAGGGTATAAAACAATATTTAAGCCTCAGAGAAGACCAATTTTCAATATAAAATGGGATTGCCATGACAGTAAAGGAATAAGCAGATGAGATAGGAAATTTACCAATTTACAAAAGCCTGTTAAAAGCAAAGGAGAAGACATCTGTGTCCCTGGGAGTGTGTATGATAGAGCAGTGGGAAGAAAACTGAAATATCTCAGTGGATTCATTCATCATTTTAGGCATACAAATAGCAACATATTCATGGACTAAAATAATGCTATATTCTGTAAACAAAATAAAATCTTTCAATAGCAGTCCTTAACTATTACATCGTTTTCCTTTATGAAGCAAGGTCAGAAGATACTCTCAAGAAGCTACTCAATTTTGTTTGGAAACCAAAGTATTTTTTCTTGTTGGGCCTCTGAAAAACAATGCATACAAAAAAAAAAGTCTCCCAATACAATGCAAAAAAAAGGTTCAAAATGTATTCATTCATCAATGTATTCATCAAATCAAGGAAACTAATCTGCATATATTCAAACAGGAAATGTAGTAATGAACATCATTTCCACAATGCAAAATAAAGCATCGGGTTTTAAAGCGCTTGTGGTTGTCAAAATATAAAGAAAAAACAGTATGTTCAAAGCTGCTGTGCATAAACCAATGGGACCTGCTTCACCAAAAAATATATGACTTCATTGGGATCTTGAAGTTTACAGGCAACCAATTTTGCAGTTGCTGTGTATGTAGCAAAGACAAATTTTTATCTGGGCTAGCAGTGTTCTGAAAAACAAAAGCAAAAAAAAAAGGATATGTGGATGTTATCTTGATATTTTTTTAATGTGGCTTTTTTTCTATCTTTCTATCCATATAAATTAAAACACACTGTGTGTCCACTTACAGTTATCAATATAAAGGAGACTGCTTTTCCCTAGATCACTTTGTACAGGTAAATACATTCAAATAGCTGCTAAATATTGCCATTTTCTATATAAACATAGGACCTATTCCTGGAACGTCTCAACCTCTCTTAGGGTCCCTTTTACTAAGTCACAGTAAAAAGTTTTGGCGCATGAAATTGGTGTGCAGTGGGCCATGTAATACCACAGTTGGAAAAAGGTCTTTTTAAAAATGGGGCAGTAAATGGCTATGCACTAATAATAAAATTAGCACACAGTTATTTACTGCCTGAGCCCTTACTTCCACCTATTTAGCAGGCAGTAAGAACATAAGATCATAAGTATTGACATACTGAGACAGACTGAAAGTCCATCAAGCCCAGTATCCTGTTTTCAGCAGTAGCCAATCTAGGTCACAAGCAGGGGTGTGCTGGTAAATTTTTAACAACAGGCTCTTTCTCTGGACTTGGCCAGCTCTGCAGTTGGAAGGGCCAAGGGTGGCCGGGGGGGGGGGGGGGGGGAGCAACACTTCAACACTTGCCTCTCTGTCCTCCCTCCCTCCCTCCCTTCGTGCAGGCATGCTAGGCATACCTTTGCTGGCAGCCAATAAATGGACTGCCACCACTCCCGTCTTGCTCTGAGCAGCATGCTGGAAACAAGGAGCAGGGAGCAGCAGTAGTCTATTTACTTGGCTGGCAGGGCTCAGCATCCCCACCAGCAAATTAAAAGATAATTCAGTAGGGGGCCCAAGCCCACATTTTGGGAGCCAGTTGTTAAAGTAGCCATGGAGGGCTCTTCTTTAACAACCGGCTCCCAAAATTCTTAAAAACTTAACAACTGGCTCTTGCGAGCCTGTGAGAGCCTGCTCCAGCACACCACTGGCCACAAGTACCTGGCAAGATCCCAAAACACTACAATATATTTTATGCTGTTTATCATGGAAATAAGGAATGGATTTTCCCCAAGTCCATCTTAATAATGTCTTATAGCTTTTTCTTTTAGGAAGACATCCAAACATTTTTTAAACCCAGCTAAGCTAACTGCTTTCACCACATTCTCTGGCAACAAATTGTTACATGTTAAATGTTAAGTGAATAAATATTTTCTCTGATTTGTTTTATGTTTACTACTTTGTAACTTCATTGCATGCCCCCAGTCGTAGTATTTTTGGAAAGAGTAAGCAAGCGAGTCACGTCTACCCATTCCACTCCAATCATTATTTTATATACATCTGTCATATCTCCTCAGTTATATTTTCTCCATGCTGAAGAGCCATAGCCACTTCAGTCTTTCTTCATAGAGAAGTCATCCCATCCTCTTTATCACTTTTGTTGCCCTTCTCTGTATCTTTTCTAATTCCACTGTATATTTTTTGAGATGCGATGACCAGAATTGCACACAGTATTCAAGATGCGGTCGCACCATGGAGAGATACAAAGGCATTGCAACATCCTCATTTTTGTTTTCCATTCCTTTCCTAATAATACCTAACATTCTATTTGCTTTCTTCGCTGCTGCCACACACTGAGCAATGTATCATCAGTGATGACACCTAGATCCTTTTTCTGGCCGGTGGCTCCTAATGTGAAACCATCCTCTTTCCCACATGCATCACTTTGCATTTGCTCACATTAAACATCATCTGCCATTTGGATGTCCAGTCTCCCAGTCTCGTAAGGATTCCCAGTCTCGTAAGGAGGGCTCATGAGCTACTCGTGCGGTAATTGGACAACGCTGATTGCCACAGGAATGCCAGACATGGTAGAAAACAGAAAACTATTTTCTACCATAGGAAACTGTGCGCATCAACTTTGGAACTACCACCAGGTACCCGTGCTATCCCAGTGGTAGGGCTGATTAGGCATATGCTACCCATGCAGTATCCCTGCTCTGGCTTAGTAAAAAGACCCCTTAATTTTTGATAAGCATCAAGTTGTCCATCAAGAACTAAACCATTTTGCCTCCTGAGAAATTTTTCAATAAAACATTTCTTCAGTCAACATTGCACACTGACCTCATAAGTGTGTTTTAGTACCACCATCTTTAGCAGAGTTTAAAAAAAGGTTTAGATGGCTTCCTAAAGGAAAAGTCCATAGACCATTATTAAATTGGACTTGGGGAAATTATTTCTGGGATAAGCAGCATAAAATGTTTTGTACTTTTTTGGAGATCTTGCCAGGTATTTGTGACATGGATTGGCCACTGTTGGAAACAGGATGCTGGGCTTGATGGACATTTGGTCTGTCCCAGTATGGCAATACTTATGTGCTTATGTACTTATTTTGGATTAAAGTGTTTTACATATTCAACAATACTTTTGGGCTCATTTTCAAAAGAGAAGGATGTCCATCTTTCGAGATAAATCGGAAGATGGACGTCCTTCTCCCAGAGACGTCCAAATCGGTATAATCGAAACCTGATTTTGACGTCTCCAACTGCTGTCCGTCGCAAGGACGACCAGATTTCAGGGGGGCATGTCGGAGGCATAGTGAAGGCGGGACTTGGGCGTGCCTAATACTTGGACGTCTTTGACCCATAATGGAAAAAAGCAAGGACGTCCCTGACGAACACTTGGATGTTTTCACCTGGACGTGGTTTTTTTACGACTAAGGCACAAAAAGGTGCCGGAAATGACCAGATGACCACCGGAGAGAATCAGGGATGACCTCCCGTTACTCCCCCAGTGGTCACTAACCCCCTCCCACCCTCAAAAACATCTTTAAAAATATGTTGTGACAGCCTCAGGTCCATGACAGTGCATGAAGGTCCCAGAAGCAGTTTTAGTGGGTACTGCAGTGCACTTCAGACAGGTGGACCTAGGCCCATACCCCCCTACCTGTTACATTTGTGGAGGAAACAGCGAGCTCTCCAAAACCCACCACAAACCCACTGTACCCATATATATATAGGTGCCTCCTTCACCTGTAAGGGCTATGATATTGGTGTAAAGTTGTGGGTAGTGGTTTTTTTTTTTGGGGGGGGGGGTTGGGGTTTAGCACACAAGGTAAGGGAGCTATGTTCCTGGGAGCATTTTATGAAGTCCACTGCAGTGCCCCCTAGGGTGCCCGCTTGGTATCCTGGCATGTCAGGGGGATCAATGCACTACAAATGCTGGCTCCTCCCACGTCCAAATGGCTTGTATTAGGACATTTTTGACATGGACGTCTTTGGTTTCGAAAATCGCCGAAAGTCAGAAACGTCCATGTCTAGGGATGTCCAAATCTAGGGACATCTAAATTTAAGGATTTGATATCTCTGATGGTATTTTCAAAACGAAAGATGGACGTCCATCTTTTATTAAAAATACGGTTTTCCCCGCCCCTGGATTTGGACGTTTTGCAAAGACATCCAAATCCCAACTTGGTCGTTTCTTTCGAAAATGCCCCTCTTTGTCTCCAAAGCGCAATAGAGCTATGCCAGTGTATCTCAAAGTAGGGATTTGTAGCAAAACAATTTTTTGTATTGTATCGCTTCCCATTAAGTTTCCAGGAATGTTTATTTTATTGGTTTTTGTTTGTTCATTTTTTTTCATTATGGGAGCAAAGACACTGAGGGGCCCTTTTAACTAACAGTTGGCGCACATCAATCCAAAACTACCACCAGGCTACCACAGGAGCCTGGCAGTAATTCCCACCCCCAGTATGCACCATTTCTGGCGCTACAAAAATATTTTCTATTTTTGTAGCACTGGTGCTTACCTGATGATTTCTAATCCTAAAGCTGGCTGAGACTGGGAATTCTTTAGATGCTTTGTTTACAGTACATGTGGTGAAGTGGGGGGGGGGGGGAGGGGGAGAGGATCTCAGCAGTGGCGTAGCCAGAGGGGGTGCCAGGGGCATGGCCGCTCCCCCAAATGGAGTTCTGCTAGCTACGGCGCCTATTTTTTTCTCAATGTGTTGCATTGAAAATGTGCGCCAGCACCGGCGGAAGTCTGCTCTCGCTCCCCCCCCCCGGGTCGCCAACCTGGCTCCGCTTCTGGATCTCAGCCACTGTATATCAGTGACATTTCAGGACCTATGCATACTAGTTTCTGGAAACAGCTGTGCTGTCTGTGGGCTTTGGCAAATGTTTTTGCTGTGAAAGTTGAGCTACAGTGGAAAAGGTAGAGTGCAAAAAAATGAAAAAAAAAAAGTCCAGTATAATAAGAATTGAGTATCTGTACGGTAGCATTTTAGTGCTGGTGAAGACCTGTTCATCTTCAGATGGAAGGTGAAAGGAGCAGGAGAAAACTGTCAGGTCAAAAGATATAATCTTACAGAATATAGTCATGCAGAAGTGCATTCTGTAACTGCAGTCATCACTTTGATGCTTTTGAAGCCATTATAGCTGGAGTCCTTTGAGATATCCATCTTCATGTTAGACTTTGAACTGTTCCTTTTAGAACCTCCTGGAAAATTGTTTAAAAGAACAGTGGAAAATAAATCCTCAAATCGTATATCTTTTTTTTGTACTAACATGTCATTTTAGACAAACTCTAGATTTTTACTGAATAACAAAAATAGTCTGGACCATGAAATGTAACAATAAATAAATTACAGAGAATTAAAATGCAGTTCAACAGTAGTTAATATAGCTTAATGAATTATGTAACTGCACAAGAATGTGCAAACTTTCTCGGAAGAGATTCACAAGCAAAGGCCCTTACTTTAACAGCTTTCTGAGTCTAAATGATAGCATTTAAACAACTGGAGAGACCCATTTTAAACTCTGGACATAGGTGCCCTGTATAAGATGCTTGGAGAGGCTAACCTTCCCCAGCTCCAACCATTACCTATCTGTCTTGGATGTCTTTGTCTCTGTCTTCTCCCTAAACCTTCATTTTAAGTTTGCAGGTGTCAGTGCAGGTCTCCTTAATCTTTACTGTACCTGCACCTGAATTTGCACCATTTTCAAGTTACCCTGACAACCAGGATGCCTCCAATAGCTCTCCTCCAGTTCCCAGCAACCTCTGGGTTAAAGTTTATTCAAAATGTACCACATGCGTGCAATTCGTGTCACAAACCTGGAGTGTAACATGCAGAGCCAGACATACGTGCCCATGACATTCCTGACCCAGATGCTATGCACGTAGATTCCTTCCATCCTGGGTGTTTACATTCCAGCGCATCTACAGTCTGGGCACCTACATCCGGCACGCCTACAGTCTGGGCTCATACCTGCGGGCGCATGCTCCTCTGGTGTCAGACGCCTTTAGCTTTAAAACCAGGAATCTTTCACTGCTTCTTTGCCTTGGTTACAACCTTGTTGGATTGCACTGGTGCATTTCTTCTTGCTGACTTGTCCTGACTTGACCTCTGCCTGAACCTGACTTTCCCTCCTGGATTACTGCCTGCCTCGACCTCTGCCTGAATCGGTCCCTGCCTGGACCGCGACTTGCCTTCACTACTGGTTGACCAGGATTTCTGTTGTCTCCTCACAGATAAGACGGGTACTTTCCGGGTGGTCTCTTCCAGCCGAATTTCCATCGAAGTCCTGCCGGCCACCTGAACCTAGGGTCTCAACCTCTGGGGAACGGTGGCCACCACAGGTGAAGCCTTGGACCTATCCGACTGCCTGTTCAAGGACCGACTCCTCACCTCTGGGCTTGGTTCCCTGCCCTGGGATCAGCATAAGGGCTCACTTCTTGGGTCTGTGTCTGATTTTCTAGTGACCAACCAAGACAGACCTTGACAATTCGTGCATGCGTGAACGCTCATATTGCCCCGATTTCAGTGTCATAAATATTTTATTAATTATACCCTTCTTGGAGTCAAAACAAATGTCCTCTCCAATAGTTTAATTAATTATAGATGGTGCAGTGATCCCCGATGCTCTGGGACAACTCTGGGGTCACTGGATAAATTTGTGGCACTGAGCATGCTCATCTGACATCACTAATGACATCAGTGCCTTCTGACATTGCAATTGGAAAAGACAGTGCGCTAGGGGCGGGAAGTACTGCTGGGCTGCTGCAGTAGCCCAGTGGTACTTTCTGTTTAGGGAGCAGTAAGTCCACATTGGGTTTACTACCACTTAGTAAAAGGGGCCCTTAGTGACTTGTCAAAGTTCTCAAGGAGTGACAGTGGGATTTGACACCTGGTTTCCATGATACTCAGTTTACTGTTCTAAGCATTAGGTGCACTTATTACTGATAAAATATAGTAGCTAATGTTCAAGAAAAAAATATTAAGGTAATGTATCATTCGTACCTAACTCCACATCAACTTAGTCATTGGTATTCCCAGATATCTTTGGCCTGTTGGCAACAGTATAAAGCTGAAGGTAGTTTGAGATACATATGTTCTAAAGCTAAGGCCTATTGAAAAAGCATTCAATTTCAGATATGCTGACTAACAGAGTTTCCCTTGGAATCCAGGAATCTTTTTTATTAAATAAGAATATCCCAAGATTCACTAAGACACAAAAACGTTTACTTGGAGTGGGGGTCCTTGATGGTCTGTGCCCCCTCCACACTCAAAAGGAGGTTGACTGTTCCCTCCCCTGTCCCTTTTATTCTTCTCATGCCCCTCCTCTTCATCTCTGCCCTTCACCTTCTTAACCCTTTCCTTACTTTCTGCCTGAACCTCTTCCCTGACCCTATCTCCTTCTATCCCTTCTTTCCTCTGCCCCTCCCTTCCTTCCCTTTGTTCCCCTGGCCTTCCGCCCGTTTGTGGGTGGCATTCCCTTAAGGGGGGTCTGACTTCTTCTCACTTTGGGCTTGGGCCCCCTCCAAACCTACAGTACCCCCTTAAACAGCTACCAGGGATGCCAAAACCTCAACAGCCAAAGAAATGCAGTGCCCAAGCTGCTCCCCTCCTCTTTACACTGCTTCTGTAATGCAGAAGTCTGTGGCGTACCTTCTGCTGCTGACGCAAGGACTTCTCACACATGCTCAGTTTGAACAAGAACCGAGCATTCTTGGGGAGCCCTGGAGTTCGCAGCTGGAAACATGCCACCAACTTCTGCATTATAGAAGCAGTGCAAGGAGGTAGGGATCAGCTTGGACACTGCATTTCTTAGGCTGGATGGGCTTCGTCATCCCCGCCAGCAAAAGTATCTTTAATGTGCATGTGAGAGTGTGGGAGAGAGGAGAAATGTGTTTCTCCCCAGTCCACCTCAAAATTAGAGGCCTGGCTATGCCTCTGGGTTAGATACTATTTAAATGTAGTCAAACTCACCCTTTGCTGCAACCTGGAAAAATGTGGAAGTCCCCTCTGTGCATAGGTGGTAGGCTAAACTGGGCTATTTATACTGGATGGAGAAGTTAACAGTAATCAGATGTAACTCCATGGTGAAACGGGAGAAAAACGGAGAATCACTTCAAACTGCGAGTTTTATTTTAAGTTGTTTTGAAATATAGTATGTTGGGTCCATTCCTGACAATTGAAGTGTGTGTGTGTGTCTCTCTCTCTCTCTCTCTAGTTTTCTAATCAGTGCTTATGACTATTGTATGCTGGTTGTTCTAACAATAAACATATATCTAAGAATAGTATATAAGATATCTTATTGCATTTGTTATAATTGAACACTGTCCCCCGGATTCTATATAGCACGCCCAGAGATCTACACCAAAAAATCCATGTGTATTCTGTAACAACGCACATAACTTAATTGGTTTAACATGCTAACCAGCGTTGTTACACAGCACTTAACAAGCAATAATGAGCACTAATTGGTAATAATTAGAATTAACGTACATGACTCGCTAAGCATATTCTGTAACACACTGCGCCTAAATATTATTATGTGCAGCCAAAAAGGGGTATGGTTATGGGTGGGGAAATGGTCATTTCAAAATGTGCATGCATTGATATAGAATATGGCCCTCTGTGCTTAAATCTATGTGCCGGGATTTATGCTGTGTTTTTAGTGGTGTAAATGGAGGCACATATTTTTTAGGCGCAAGGATATCAACTATATACCACACCTTATAGAATATGCTTAGGCAGAAATGTTTCTGCATATATTTTCTAGGCATTATATATAGAATCTAGCCCTGTATACTTTTGTATTGCTGGTGTCTAAATAAAGGACCTATTTTCAATTTAAAAAAAGATTAAATCATTGCCTCTTACTATCATATTATTTGTTATATATAACACCACTTCTCTTTCCTTTATTTCCACTTTGTCCTTCCTGAATAGATTATAGCCCAGTTTAATTATATCTTTGTCATGGGTCTCTGTGACTGCTGCTAAATTGAAGTCAGCTTCTTCCACTACAACCTATACACCAGAAAGTTTATTTCCTATACTATTGGAATTACTATACTCAGCTTTCCAGATGTCACTTTTTTAATCATGTCTATGCCCGTCTTCCCTAGTTTGAAAGTCCTCCTCAGTTGAATAGCTGGTCCGTTCCACAAGATGCTTATCCCTGTGATAATTGGGTATCTTCTCTGCTCAGCAGCAGTTGGAAAATCTACAGTTCACATAATACAGTACTGATTTCTAAATCATAAAAGCAAGTTCTAGAAAACATGCAACAATTTTAAACTTTGCAAAATTACTTACAGCTCATTAAAACTGTATCAAGTAAATTAAAAATGCATATTAAAATAGTTTGCATGCCATTTCTTGAAGAATAACATTCCAGTTTCACAGACTAGGTGAAATTAAAAAGCACTTTTGGAAATCTAATCAGTTTGAGTGTTCATATGGTTATGAACATTTAACAAGGTCAGTGAACTTGTGTATGATACTGTTTTAGAGATCACAAATGAGATTGTTTGCAAATATTTGAATCAAATAAAAGCAAGAGAAATGTTTTTTATAAATTGTTATATTATCCATGTGATCTACATGGTAACTGCAAAAAATCAGCAGCATATCAATAGAAAATAGCTTCTGTAGTTTCAGGTCAAAATGAGCAATACAAATAAACATGCATTTAAAAGAGAAACGTCCAATGCCTGGAATTCTGCTTCTGAAAGTACCAAAACATTTGAATTTCTGATTTTGTTTAGTCTTTAATGAGTTTTAATTTTCATTTGTTTTTCTCTTTTCACATCACATTTATTCCAAAATTAAAAGAAAAAGAAACAAAAAAGATTAGAACTCATCTGTCCAAAATCAAGTTTTGAATTTAGACTTTAGTAAAATAATAATAATAATAATAATAATAATTCTGGGGTCCTTTTACTAAGCTGTGATAAAAGGGGGCCTGTGCTAGTTTGCATGTGTTTCTGACACTCGCTGAGGCCTCCATTAACCACAGCAGGTAAAAGGCTGTCTTTATTTCCTGAAAAGAAATGGCAGTGCAGTAAGTAAACCACTTGCCATGTGGCCATTTTGGGGAGAGCACTTACTGCCACCCAGCATCGCCACCCATTGCTGGGTAAGCACAGACATGGCCATGAACACTGGGGGTGGGAACTACCGCTGGGTTCCTAGAGATTTATCTGGATTGGCGCATAACGAACCTGTTGCCGTGCACCAACCCTTTAGTAAAAGGGCCCTTCTATGTCTCTGGCTACCTTTCCTTTCTGTTTTATTTTTTATTGTTGGTTCCTCTGAAAGAATTTTTTGTTTAAAAAATTTCATGTTTATGCTGCAGCCTTCTTGTACGATTTATGTACATTTTTTTCTATAATGTCATAAGTACATAAGCATCGCCATGCCGGGACAGACCAAGGGTCCATCGAGCCCAGCACCCTGTCTCCGACAGCGACCAAAAGAACAAACAATTTGTCTTGCCCATCCCAGAAACAGTGGATTATTCCCACGTCCATTCAGTAACATTCTATGGCCTTTTCCTCCAGGAAGCCGTTCAAACCTTTTTTTAAAGTCCGCTAAGTCAACCGCCTTAACCACTTTTTTCCGGCAACAAATTCCAGAGTCTAGCTACGCGTTGAGTGAAGGAAAGTTTCCTCTGATTCGTTTTAAATTTACTACACTGCAGCTTCATCGCATGCCCCCTTGTCCTAGTATTTTTGGAAAGCGTAAACAGACTCTCTACATCGACCCATTCCACTCATTATCTTATAGACCTCAATCATATCTCCCCTCAGCTGCCTTTTCTCCGTGCTGAAGAGCCTCAGACTCTTCAGCTTTTCCTCATAGGGAAGTCGACCCATCCCCTTTATCATCTTTGTCGCCCTTCTCTGCACCTTTTCTAATTCCACTATTACATTGGAGCCGACTCTGTGGGTGCTGTGGGTGCTTGAGAACCCCCAATATTGAGAAAATTCCTTGTACCTGTCCAGGGAAGGGTTATTTCCATTGGGCTTAGCAACCCCATTAATTTAGAAAAGTTGGCTCCTATGCGGCACTATATGTTTTTGAGGTGCGGCAAGCAGAATTGAACACAATATTTGAGGTGCGGTCGCACCATGAAGCAATACAACGGCAGAATAATATTCTCATCTTTGTTTTCCATCCCTTTCCTAATAATACCCAACATTCTATTTGCTTTCCTAGCTGCAGCAGCACATTGAGCAGAAGGTTTCAACGTATCATCAACGATGACACCTAGATCCCTTTCTTGGACCGTGACTCCTAACGCTGAACCCTGCAAGACGTAGTTATAGTTTGGGGTCCTCTTTCCCACATGCATCACTTTGCACTTGTTCACATTAAACATAATCTGACATTTAATTGATGCATTTATATCTTGCTGTGCTGTTCTTGTTATGTTTATAACATTAATATAAAAATATTTGAAATAAAATAGGTATATATTGAGTAGAATTAAGAATGGGCATGTTCTAAGCTTAAAAGCTGTATTTTGAAGCTTTGAATGACATTTCTTATATTCACATACACTTATTAATTGAGATCATTTTATAGAAAATGGGATGCTGGTAAGAAAATTGATCAGTTTGGACATGGGTCTAGAAAAAAAGAACATTATGGTAGCAGTAAAATAGAACAAGATTACATTGTAGAATTTAAGCATGCTAGTTACACAAATGACTTAGAACTGAACTCATTCAAATTATTTGCCTCTGGAGTGTAATTATTGAAATAAAATTTTAAAAAAATGATAAAACAGATACAAAGCTTCTTTGGCTGTGAACCTGCAGTTGCACACAACAGCTGTATCTTTGTTTAATCTCTGAGCTTGGCCCCTGCACCAGCCCAACTGCAGCAGATGACATCATTGAAAACAGAGCTTGATTGGGAAGCTCCACCTCAGACAGCACAAGTTGACAAACAGTGCCTTTCAAGCTGGTACACTCTCCATCAGTTAGTATTATTAAAGATCTTGTTAAAGTTTTTGATTCCTCTACACTCTGGCCCCATGATAACTAGCAAGACAGAGAAATTAACACATAACGGAAGCTTTAATATTTTTGCTTCTAGTCTTAGTATTTTCTGTGAAAAGATATTTCTCAATACTACTGTGGTGTTGACTTTGGTTTAGTCTCATCATGATCTTTTGTTCCAGAATTTCCTTTCCACTGAAAGATTCTTGCTTTCTACCCTGAGGCATCTAAATATTTAGAGCAGCATTTTAGAAAGGACATGTATGTGGCAGAATAAACACTCAAGGAAAAATGTCTGCAAATGTGAATATTTTAAAAGATCAACAAGCCCTCAGCTATGCTGCTCAATCACGTACTCTCATATGGTCAAAACTTATGCGTCACCTTCTTCATTGGTCTTTATCATTTGATTTTCAACAGTTCTTATCTAAAGTTAAATTCTGAATATTTTTCAATAATGAATGAAAACACTTATCTTTGCTGGCTCAGGGGTCAAATTGTCTGACATGATTCATGTTTTGCTATTTGCTTTCTCAAGAACATACCCCCTGAAAAACAAAGCAGGCATTACTCCACTGTATTATAACCAAAATGTTAAGATATGTTATAACAGCACTCTAAGATATTTTGCTCGCTATTCTTACTTAAAAATTAGCCAGATACATCTTGCCGATGGAGAGTCTTCAGCCAAGATGGTGTTGGCATCTATTATTATTATTATTAGCATTTGTATAGCGCTACCAGACGCACACAGTGCTGAACACCTGATACAAAGAGACAGTCCCTGCTCAAAAGAGTTTACAATCTAAATAATACAGACAGACAAGACAGTTATGGGTGAGGGAAGTAATGGGTGAGAAGGAAGGAAGGAAGGGACAAGGGGAGGGCAATTGAGTAGTGGCTAAGAGCTAAAAAGCAGCAGTGAAAAGGTGGGTTTTCAGCATAGATTTGAAAACAGGTAGAGATGGAGCTAGACGTATAGGTCCAGGGAGTCTATTTCAGGCATAAGGTGCCGCGCGAGAAAAGGAGCAAAGTCTGGAGTTAGCAGTGGAGGAGAAGGGGGATTACAAGAGAGATTTGTCCAGTGAGCGGAGTTCACAGGGAGGAATGTAGGGAGAGATGAGAGTGGAGAGGTAATGGGGGGCTGCAGAGTGGATGCATTGAAAGGTCAGTATGAGAAGTTCAAACTAAATGCGGAAGCGGACAGGGAGCCAGTGAAGTGACTTGAGGAGTGGGCTAGTGTGGGTATAATGATTCTGGCAGAAAATAAGTCATGCCGCAGGATTTTGGACAGATTGGAGAGGAGAGAGATGGCTGAGTGGAAGACCAGTGAGAAGTAAATTGCAATAGTCCAAGCGAGAGGTGAAAAGGGTGTGGATAAGGGTTCTGGCAGCGTATTCAGAAAGGAAGGGGCAAATTTTGCTAATATTGTAGATAAAGAAATGACAGGTATTGGCGAACTGTTGAATATGCGCAGAGAAGGAGAGAGAGGAATCAAAGATGACTCCAAGGTTACGAGCCGAGGAGACAGGGAGGATGTGAGAGCCATTAACAGAGATAGAGAAAGGGGGAAAAGGGGAGGTGGGTTTAGGGGGAAAAATGAGAAGTTCAGTTTTGGTCATGTTGAGCTTTAGATGGCATTGAGACATCCAAGCAGCAATGTCGGACAAGCAGGCTGAGATTTTGTCCTGGATCGAGGTTGAGATTTCAGGGGTGGAGATGTAGATTTGAGGGTCATCAGCGTAAAGATGGTACTGGAAGCCATGGGATGAAATTAGGGTACCAAGGGAAGAGGCATAGATGGAGAAATGGAGGGGTCCAAGGCAGAACCCTGAGGCACACCAACAGAAAGCGAGATGGAAGTTGAAGAGGATCTACTAGAGTGAACACTGAAAGAACGAAGTGAGAGGTAAGAGGTAAGAGAAGAACCAGGAAAGAACAGGACCCTGGAATCCAAGCGAGTACAGCGTATCCAGAAGTATAGTGTGGTCAACAGTGTTGAAAGCAGCAGATAGGTCAAGAAGGATAAGGATAGAATAGAGACCTCTGGATTTAGCCAGTAGCAGGTCATTAGAGACTTTGGTAAGTGCAGATTCAGTAGAGTGAAGAGGGCAAAAACCAGATTGGAGTGGGTCAAGAATAGGTTGCGAAGAAAGAAAGTCAAGACAACGGGTTCAAGTAATATGGAGAGAAAAGGGAGATTGGGGCGATAGTTGGAGGGACAGGTAGGGTCAAGTGAGGGTTTTTTAAGAAGTGGAGTGACAACAGCATGTTTGAAGGCCATAGGAACAGTTGCAGTGGAGATTGAAAGATTAAGGATGTGACAGATGACAGGGATGATAGTAGGAGAGATAGTGTTAAGTAGATAAGTGGGGATGGGATCAGAGGAACAGGTAGTACATTTAGAGGAGGAAAGAAGAAGGGCAGTTTCCTCAATAGAAACTTCTGAGAAGGAGGAAAAAGAAGGATAGGAAGGAGAGTAGGGGGTGAGGACTAAGGGAGGGAGAGGCATGGAGGGTTTGGATGAAAATTCAAGGTTTAACTTACGGATTTTATCGTGGAAGTGCTTAGTTAGGGTATGAGGAGAAAGAGATGTGGGAATTGGGGGTGGAGGTACCTTGAGAGTTCAGTGTGGTGAAGAGGAGTCAAGGGTTGAAGCTAAGGGAATTTGTCAGTTGGGTGAAGTAATCCTGTTTGGCAAGTGAAAGGGCAGACTGGAAGGAGTTAAGCATGAATTTGAAATGAATGAAGTCAGCAAGGGTGCGGGATTTAAGCCAAGAACGTTCAGCAGAGCAGGCACAGGAACAAAAGTAGCAGATTTTAGAGGTCAGCCAAGGCTGGGGTTTGGTACACCTAGTAGGACGGGGCATGGGAGGGGCAAGAAGTGTCCAGTGCAGAGGAGAGAATAGTATCATAGGAGGAAACAGCTTCATTGACAGACTTAGAGTGGTGGTAGAGAAAAGGTTAGAGACATAAAAGAGGATAGAGTAAAGGGGTCAATAGCCTGAAGATTTCTAGATGTGGGGATTGAGATTGGGTGGGATCTAAGCTCCCCAATTAAATATCCCCACCAATCATTGAAACTGGTCACAAAAGAGACACCCATTCCAATTCTACATTTAGAGGTCACTGATTATAGTAAGAAGATCCAATGCTGTTCCTTATAATTCAGTATACTTTCATAATGACCACCCTCCTAACCTTCATTTATTTGTTCTAATACCCTCCAATGGAGATAATTGAATGATTTTTTTTTCTCAACCCAGTGTGGGTCTAAAGGGGCTTCCATATTCCTAGTTGTTATTCTAGATTTATGTTCATTCAACCTAAGGCATATTGCCCTACTACTTTGACCAATGTAAGCTAAGTTGAATGGACATGGTATTTTTATTTATTTGTAGCATTTGTATCCCACTTTCTCCCACCTATTTTCAGGCTCAATGTGGCTTACATAGTACTGTGATGGTGATCACCAATTCTGGTAAGAGAAATACAGAGTGGTCTTGCGTTAAACTTCATAAGTGACAGAGTAAATTAAGTATTCAAGGAGAGAGTTAAGTTTTGTCCAGTTCTGGTACGAGTTTCAATTGTGTTGCAGGGTTCAGGTGTTTAGGTTGGATCATTCTGGTATGCCTTTTTGAACAGGTAGGTTTTTAATGATTTCCTGAAGTTTGTTAGGTAGTGCATTGTTTTCATGACGTTTGGAAGTGCATTCCATAGTTGTGTGCTTATATAAGAGAAGCTGGATGCATATGTTGATTTATATTTTAGTCCTTTGCAGCTAGGATAGTGGAGATTTGTTCTTTGCATCCAGCATAGATTGCATTGCAGTAGTCATAGAACCATTGATTGTACCAGGCTGTGGAATATATCCCTTGGGAAGAAAGATTTTACTCGTTTAAGTTTCCACATTGAGTGGAACATTTTCTTTGTTGTATTTTTCACTTGGCTGTCTAGCGTGAGATTTTGGTCAATTGTAACTCCGAGATTTTTCAGGCTGTCTGAAACAGAAAGGGTGTAGTCTGGGGTGTTTATATGGGTGGGTTTGTTCGTGTTGTGTAGTGAGGAGAGGATGAGACAGTGTGTTTTTTCTGTGTTGAGTTTTAATTGAAATGTATCCGCCCATGCGTTCATGATTTGGAGGTTAAGTTTGATTTTGTTTGTGATTTCTGTTAGATCATGTTTGAATGGGATGTATATCGTGACATTGAGGGGCATAATCGAACGTCACCGGCCAAATAGATCGCCGGCGATCTATGTTGGTGGCGGCGCTATAGCTGGCCGGAACCGTATTATCGAAAAAGATGGCCGGCCATCTTTTTTGTCGATAATATGGTTTAGCCCGGCCAAATGCCGTGGAGTTCTCCGGGTTTGAGATGGCCGGGATTGTTTTTCAGCAATAATGGAAAGTTATGTCGGCCATCTCAAACCCCGGTGAAATTCAAGGCATTTGGCCGTGGGAGGAGCCAGCATTTTTAGTGCACTAGACCCCCTGACATGCCAGGACACCAACCAGCCACCCTAGGGGTCACTGTGGTGGACTTCAGAAAAACTCCCACGTGCATAGCTCCCTTACTTTGGGAGCTGAGCCCCCCAACCCCCCCTCTCCAAACCCACTACCCACAAATGTACTACACCCACTAAAATTGCTCCAGGGACCTGCATACAGCCTCTAGGACTTATTGCTGCTGTATAACTTTGGCACACCAGTTCACACCTGAAGACTAATCTCTCTGAAAAAGTCATTTCTTGAAATAACCACGTTTACTCACAGTTAACTGCAGATCAGAGGTTGTGCCCCACTGGCAAAGAGTCCCCTGGTACTAAGATTAGCAGTAGGTCAGAGCTGGCACAATGGTGTACAATGACCTCTTTCAGCACCATTCAAGGTAAGAACTACGTTCTCTAACGTGGGTAACACAGGAAAGGGAACTAAAACTGGCTTACAAAAATGGCCACTACCGCATGGACTACAACAGGAAACAAAACAGGGCACACTCTGACCCAGTTAGCAGGGGGGAAAAGCACCATGGGAGTACAGCCCAGTACCCTACACCCACCACAATGCATTGCTAATGTGACTCTGCAGGGCACCTAACAGAAAAGGTGTCACACTCACCCGAGAGCCACATCACAACCAGGGAAAAGCTGTTGGAGGATACAACACATTCTGCTGTCATGGAGGTGGGTACGGCATTTGAGGCTGGCATACAGGCTGGTAAAAAAGGTTTTTAGTTTTATTTTTTTAGTATGGAAGGGTTTTTTTTTTCAATTAATAGCCATGTTAATAAATGTTGCCTTAAGTGCATGGCCATGAAAAAAATATATATCTCAGGAGCGCTTACCAACACCTATTTTGCAGGCGGTAAGTGCTCACGTGGTAATCCTGCATTAATTGGTTAGTGTGCAGCAATGTAGATACGCTGATTAGTGATGGAAAACCCATTCTCTGCCCGAAGGTGTGCTCCGTCTATGCAAAAATAAAAAATATTTTTTAGTGTGCAATTAGCGCGTGCCAATTGAGAACTTTCCACAGGATACATGAGAGCATCCCATGGTCAGTCCTTTTAAACTACAGTAAGCACATACTACTACTTACCACAGTTAGTAAAAGAACTCCTATGTTAGGTAAATTACCTGCGTGCTATGAGAAATTACAGGAGAAGCTTGGAAATGAAATTTAATGTGGACAAGGGATAAAGTGATACACAATGTATATTTATATATACATTTTTACTATATATTATTATTTACAGAGTGTGTACAGAGTGTAATAAATTATAATTATTTGGTATCGTAGCTTTGAATTGGTCCTTTCTTTTGGTGTAGTAAAACAATTACTTCCATGGTTCTTCATAAAATTGATGTAATTTACTGCAATGTACACTATTTTAAAAGGACTATAATCCTTGATACACAAAACCTTTAAGTGTCTGCATTTTTTATTCTTGTTAAGAAATCAACTGTCCTTAAATTGTTATGCAATTAAAAGAACATCATAGATTTATTTATAATTACTGAAGGCCTAACCCAAGAGACTTGGTGGGAACGCTTCCAAGAACATACTGGTATCTCAGAAGAATCTAAGAATACAACCATTGTAAATGCACTGAAAAGAATTAACTTCTTGGCAGTCACCTAATATACACAACGGGGACAAATTTCAAAGGGTTTTCTACAAGTAAACTGGTGTTTGTCCATGGGAAAAAACAATTTAGTCTTGCTGCCTTCAATACATAGACAAATACATCCTTTTCACAACATACATGCATTTCCCCATGGAGAAAAATTGTGGTACTTGGAGTGGGATGATGTGGTACTGGTGCTATCCTAGCAATGTAAGAAGTTTAGATTTAATTCTTTGCATATATGACTGAATTCTATAAAAGTCACTAAAAAATTGGCATGGAAAAAATGGTTGCTAAGCAGAATTTTATCAAAGCTGCATGCCGTTGATAGAATTATGCTTAGTGGCAATTTTCTGCGCTGTTTATAGAAAATGGCTAGCCAGTTTCTATGCTGTTTATAGAAGCTGCCTACATTTCGGTGCCATTTATAGAATCTGCTTTAATATCAGTGCTGATATTTCAGTGCTGATTTGATGTCAACGTCTAATGACATCATGATGTCATATATGTGGGGACAGTATGAAAAATGGCATCCAGATGGCAGCTAAACTTTAGTGATGTGACACCTGTTGGACAGGTTCTTCCAAAGGAAGGAAAAGTGGTATTTCATTCTACCAAGCTAATAAGGTTATCTTGTTGAGCAGACTGGATGGTCCATACAGGTCTTTTTTCTGCCGTCATCTACTACAATACAGGAAAAAGATCCTACCTGAGATACAGGAGGGCCTGGGAGCAGCTGACAGAACAATACAATGCACCAAGTCTCCTTTCCCAGAAATGTAAGTACAAAAAGTAAATAGGGTACTGTTCACAAGTTAAGCTCCTGATTGGAATGGTTGGTGCAGGGTGAGGTGGGTGGCTTAGGGTGAAAGAGGCCAGTGTTGGCATTTGAACCTGCCACCTATGTATGATTTGCCAAATGTTCTCACCAGTAGGCTACCTCCTCTGCCTCTTAGAATAGGGGAGCCTCCTTCCCTAAGAAGGTAAGTACAAAATACAAACAGTTCACAGTGCTGAGTAATCAGCCCCCAGCACAAGAAAGCACTCTTTGCATGGTAATTATGTTCCTGTCCTGATGAAGAGTGAGATGACCAGCTCAGGGTGATAGATGCTAGTGATGTGGCTGGAATCGGCCATATCTAAATGATAAGTGTTTTAACCATTAGGCTACCTCCTGCACTCCACTTTCTCTGCAATGAATCCAATATTTTTACTGATCCACTAGGAGGACAGTATGTTCATGTCAGCATATAATTGCCAAATAAAAAAAAATTAGTCTTATATAGTCCACAAATACTAAAAAGTTTGATACAGATTGTCAATATAAGAGACCAAACAGTTTTTAGGAAATACATATCACAATAATTTAAAAACACAAATAAAAATAAAAAATAAAAGTAAAAATGTCAAAAAATATCAAATTTCTTATTTCTTAAAATGGAAAGTATTTAGGTGCCTCCTAAACAGGTAATATGAACAATTTTCCTTACAGTAAGAGGTAAAGAATTATATAAATGTGCATATATGTCCTGACCTTCAAGTAAGATCAATGAAGCCATCATGACAATCTCTCTATCCATGTCATGAGGCATGTATACTGATATTGGCATGGCATGCTACTCTGTGGGAGGTAGAGATGGAGGCAGGAGCAGTAATGTGATATCAAATAGCAGTATGAATCATCTGTCATGAACCTGGCACTCAACCATCCTCTTTCTCTCCCTTCCCACCCCTTGTCTCCATACAAAGAGTACTGATATAACTGAAAAATGAACTTGCGGAGCTATTGTTAGTAATATGTAATTTATTCCTAAAATCGAGCGTGGTACCAGAAGATTGGAGGGTGGACGATGTAACGCCAATTTTTTTAAAACGTTGCACACGAGATCTGGGAAATTATAGACTAGTGAGTCTGACGTCGGTGCCGGGCAAAATGGTAGAGACTACTATAAAGAACAAAATTACAGAGCATATTCAAAAGAATGGATTAATGAGACAAAGTCAACATGGATTTAGTGAAGGGAAATCTTGCCTCACCAATCTACTACATTTCTTTGAAGGGGTGAACAAACATGTGGATAAAGGTGAGTCAGTTGATATTATGTATCTGGATTTTCAGAAGGCGTTTGAAAAAGTACCTCATGAAAGACTCCAGAGGAAATTGGAGAGTCATGGGATAGGAGGTAGTGTTCTATTGTGGATTAAAAACTGGTTAAAAGATAGAAAACAGAGAGTAGGGTTAAATGGTCAGCATTCTCAATGGAGAAGGGTAGTTAGTGGGGTTCCCCAGGGGTCTGTGCTTGGACCGCTGCTTTTTAACATATTTATAAATGATCTAGAGATGGGAGTAACTAGTGAGGTAATTAAATTTGCTGATGACACAAAGTTATTCAAAGTCGTTAAATCGCGGGAAGATTGTGAAAAATTCCAGGAGGACCTTACGAGACTGGGCGTCTAAATGGCAGATGACGTTTAATGTGAACAAGTGCAAAGTGATGCATGTGGGAAAGAGGAACCTGAATTATAGCTATGTCATGCAAGGTTCCACGTTAGGAGTCACACACCAAGAAAGGGACTAGATATCGTCGTTGATGATACGTTGAAACCTTCTGCTCAGTGTACTGCCGCGACTAAGAAAGCAAATAGAATGTTAGGTATTATTAGGAAAGGAATGGAAAACAAAAATGAGGATGTGATAATGCCTTTGTATCGCTCCATGGTGCAACCGCACCTCAAATATTGTGTTCAATTCTGGTCGCCGCATCTAAAAAACATATAGTGGAATTAGAAAAGGTGCAGAGAAGGGCGACAAAAATGATAAAGGGGATGGGACAACTTCCATATGAGGAAAGGCTAAAACCACTAGGACTCTTCAGCTTGGAGAAAAATTGGCTGAGGGGAGATATGATAGAGGTCTATAAAATAATGTGTGGAGTTGAACGGGTAGAAGTGAAGTGTCTGTTTATGCTTTCCAAAAATACTAGGACTAGGGGGCATGCGATGAAGCTACAATGTAATAAATTTTAAACGAGCCAGATAAATTTTTCTTCACTCAACATGCAATTAAACTCCGGAATTCATTACCAGAGAATGTGGTAAAGGTGGTTAGCTTAGTAGAGTTTATAAAAGGTTTGGCCGGCTTCCTAAAGGAAAAGTTCATAGACCATTATTAAATGGACTTGGGGAAAATCCACTATTTCTGGGATAAGCAGTATAAAATATTTTGCAATTTTTGGGGATCGTGCCAGGTATTTGTGACCTGGAATGGCCAATGTTGGAAACAGGATGCTGGGCTTGATGGACCTTTGGCCTGTCCCAGTATGGCAACACTTATGTAAACATGGCAGATACCTGTGGCAGCGCAACTGGAACTTCCTATAAAGGTTGTGAGAAGAGCTGCAGACCCAGGCAGATGAGTAACATTGCGGTATCAAACAAATCTCTTTACTTCTTCATTATCTCTATGGTAGCCACTTGAGTCCCTAACCCCAATGGTCAATTCCCAAACTATAATGCACACCTTAGAATATGTAATGGACAAATGTGCAGTGGTGGAGAGCACAACTGTAACCAATGTCTGTGTTTCCCACCTTTGTAGCTCAGACATAAGCTGAAGCACCCCTGAACCTGCTGCTGCAGGGCCAGGCCCAGCAGCTCTGATGGAGGAAGAAGAAGAGGAGGAGGAGACCAAGGAAAGAACAGAGCAGGAACAGGAAGAAGTGGAAGAGGAGGTGGTAGAAGTGGTAGTGGCAGAAATGGAGAATGGGCACATTTTAATTTCCCCCACACCACTAATCCCCCCACCTGCCCACCCTGAACTTCATGTGCCATCCCAGAGGCAGCTGGACCAGCCTCAGGAGGAGCTTGGTGTCTCTCAGGGAGAGGACTATGACCTCCTGCATCTTCCCCCTCCTCTCCAACACAGAGCTGATGCTCCGGTGGCTCCAATGCAGCTACCCCTGGAATTGAGGCTGTATTGGAGAGGATGGGGTCAATGTATGAGGCCATTGACCAGAGACTAAGGACACTGGAAACTTGTCTGGCCAGGATATTATCTGCCCTTGAGCATGCTCATATCCTAGGCCCAGTCCCCTCCCAGGACTCAGTCTGCCCAACCTCCAGAGGCAACTCTAACACCTCATGGGGGGGGGGGGGGGGCTTCCATTCCTCCCTACTTCCCTTGCCTACAGTGATCCTTTCTTTGTCCCTCACCCTTTTTGTTATTTGCAGATTTTCACTTTTTATTTCTCATTCATTTTTTACCTGCTTCTTCCCTAACCCCTTTGTAAATAAGTTGACATGCATTTTTATTTTTATTATTTTATTATTGAGGTTTTCTAATATTGATTTATATTCTCAAACAAATATTTTATTTAAATATAAAGGTTTCAATTTGGAAGATTATATGGGTGTCCTGTGTTTTCATCTCAGTGCTATGGTTGCCCAATACCATGGTTGTCATAGAGTGGACAGTGAGTATGAGGTAGTGAGACCTTTATTGGGCATTAATACAAGACAACAGACTCTGTGAAGCTTACAAAATGGTATGAGGAATATAACAATGTAGGCCAGTTGAGCCACTAACATTGAATACCTTAAAAACAGAACAATGATCTTCATCACATATCTTTCCCCAGCTAGAAGTCTAATCCAAATCTCAGGGGTTACCTAACACACACTCTCTATGGGGTTGTTCAATGGTACAATGTAAAAAATAAACAAAAAAAAAGTTACATTCTTTCAGAAAGGCATCCTTTCTGTTCCAGGTACATTCAACCTTTAGTTTGCACAGACTAAAGCTGTACAGGGTTAGTTGAATGGGTCAACAGTTGCTGAAGTAAGAATCAAACCGTTTCCTCAGTTCCAAACATTTGCATTGAGGGACACATAGCATAGCATAGGCAAAGCATAGACTAGATAACCAATATCTCTGACCAAACACAAACCAACCTGGAATGGGATGTGAACTGCAATACAGGCTGCAGCACATTTTAGAACCATGTCCCCATCCCCATGAGTGAGATGATCACTGCCAATTCCATAATGCATCAGAACTATGGTTGCAAAAATCATGGACCAGCAACAAATCTCATTTCAGGAACAGGGTAACATAGAAGCTCTGTTGCTGCCCCAACCATACATCATTTCCCCTCCAACCCCCCCCCCCCCTCCAAAAAAAACCCTGTTTCTAAACAATAAACCTCTGTGTCGCAAAAGATGAGGACATGGGGATACAAATAGCTAAGACAGTACTCACCTCCAACTGCGGCAGAGCTTGAGTCAGCTGAAAGCCCCAAAAAGGAGAAAGCATAATTGATTGTGACACCAGGAACAACATATTATGGCAAGTTCTGAGACAGCAGTAGGAAAGGGGACAGGTTCTGTGGAAGTCCACTCATATAAGGTTTGGATGCTCCATCATCTACCTTCTAGCATAATAGAGAATGTCAGTACAGCTGTGACAATGAAAATTCCCCAATTCTAGAAACTTCAGCCTGGAATAAAGATCATCCAGAGAGTATGATAGCCATTTCCACAAATATCCTGACCTAGAAATAAGATTGCTGAAACCACCACAGTAGCCTCATTCCCCATGTTATGAGGCAAATATCAAGACATCGGCATGGCAATCTACAGTGTGCAGGTATAGGTGGAGGCAGAAGAAGTGATGCAACACAGTAATTCCACTCCCCACTATGAATAGTGAGGTACTATTGTTAAACATATGTCATGTATCTGCTATTCATGTTCTCTTCCCACCCCTAGTTGCCAAACAAACAGAAGACTTGAGTAGGAGAAACTTTGTTACTAAAGGTCCTCACAGAGGCCTCTCACAGAACACCTTCCACAGAGCATCAATGTATTCTCAGAATACACTTGTCTCCCACCTACCATACCCAGGAGACAAATTACTCAGGCTTGGCATCCCCAGACACCCATTTCTCTAATGAGTTGGTCTGTGGTTCAAAGTAAAACATATGCCAGCATTTGTAGTGCACTGGTCCCCCTGACATGCCAGGACAGCAATCGGGCACCCTAGGAGGCACTGCAGTGGACTTCATAAATTGCTCCCAGTAACATAGCTCCCTTGGGATGCTTGCCAGGTGCCCTTGGCCTGGATTGGCCGCTGTCGAGGACAGGATGCTGGGCTCGATGGACCCTTGGTCTTTTCCCAGTTTGGCATTACTTATGTACTTATGTACTTACCTTGTGTGCTGAGCCCCCCCCCCCCTCCCAAATCCTCCCATAAGGCTAGAGCAAAAGCAAGTATATTCTAGAAATGAGCTCCTGGACTAATCCGAGCCCAGAACAGAAAGTTTTAAAAATAGCTGACCATATCACTACAGGTTACCTCTTATCTGTGTTAACTAAATAAGGAACGGTCAGTTCTTTGTAACAGCTTTAAATATAAACATGCACCACCTGGTGGCCATTGTTTTGTCACATGCATGTCTAAGCTCACCCAACCAGTCAGAGATCTATCCAAGGGGAAGTAGCTGTAACCTGTGAATTTCCTGAAGTGATGCTAGATTGCAGTACAAGCAACTGGTTTTCAAGCCAACTTTTGCTGACACTAGACTGGATGCCAGTTTGTGCCAAAAGACAAAGGCACCCTTATTCTCTATGAAGATTTTACTCAAAAATCCTAGGTCTTGGACCCATCTCTGCAATCATAGTAATGCCCATTACTAAGACAGACATTGAGGGGTAGAAAGCTAACTCCCCAATTTCCAGTTCTGATAAATGAAACCCCTAGTCAACTCAAACATAACCATAAGCTTCCTATAATCTTTCTTGAAACTCACTAAAGTTAGCTTGATGGGAATGTTGCTGGAGATCAGGCCTTCTGGAACACTACTTCTGGGCAGAAACTTCTCTTAAATTTCCTATTTGTTTTATCTTGATATTTAGCAACATGAATACAAATGGAGTGGAGGAGTGGCCTAGTGGTGGACTTTGGTCCTGGGGAACTGGGTTCAATTCCCACTGCAGGCACAGGCAGCTCCTTGTGACTCTGGGCAAGTCACTTAACTCTCCATTGCCCCAGGTACAAATAAGTATATAAGCCAGATTGAGCCTGCCATGAGTGGGAAAGCAAGGGGTACAAAAAAAAAAAAAAAAAAAAAAAATATATATATATATATATATATATATATATATATATATATATATAAGCATAGAAAGTACATAGGGACAGATTTTGAGCCTGAGCAATGATCTGTTTAAGTTAAGTGCTAGAAAATTTTCCAGCTCTCCCTCGCTTGGCCTTTCACTCATCCTTTTCTTATATGGATAGAATTTGGCTGTTCAGTCTGCTTTTGGGTCTTATATGACCCTTATTCATTCTGGAATAAATATTCAGTGTGATTTACTACTACTACTACTACTATTTAGCATTTCTATAGCGCTACAAGGCGTACGCAGTGCTGCACGAACATAGAAGAATGACAGTCCCTGCTCAAAGAGCTTACAATCTAATAGACAAAAAATAAAGTAAGCAAATCAAATCAATTAATGTGTACAGGAAGGAGGAGAGGAGGGTAGGTGGAGGCGAGTGGTTACAAGTGGTTACGAGTCAAAAGCAATGTTAAAGAGGTGGGCTTTCAGTCTAGATTTAAAGGTGGCCAAGGATGGGGCAAGACTAATGGGCTCAGGAAGTTTATTCCAGGCATAAGGTGCAGCGAGACAGAAGGCATGAAGTCTGGAGTTGGCAGTAGTGGAGAAGGGAACAAATAAGAAGGATTTATCCATGGAGCGGAGTGCAGGGGAAGGGGTGTAGGGAAGGATGAGTGAGGAGAGATACTGGGGAGCAGCAGAGTGAGTACATTTATAGGTTAGTAGAAGAAGTTTGAACAGGGAGGAGGGTTCCTACCCAGTTAAAAGATGCTAACAAGGTTCAGCACTGATTTTCAGCAGCATTAAACCAGCTGCTGAATATCTGCACAGATCACCACAGCACAGTTCAGATTGGGCAGAGTGAAGGTATAGTTAGTGTCACTACCCACATAACTACCCAAAGAGTCGGTTGGGCCGCTGGACGAAAATGGTGTTAAAGGGGCGATCAAGGAGGACAAAGCCGTAGCGGAGAAATTAAATGAATTCTTTGCTTCGGTCTTCACCGAGGAGGATTTGGGGGGGACACCGGTGCCGGAAAGAATATTTGAAGCGGGGGAGTCAGAGAAACTAAACAAATTCTCTGTAACCTTGGAGGATGTAATGGGTCAGTTCAGCAAGCTGAAGAGTAGTAAATCACCGGGACCTGATGGTATTCATCCCAGAGTATTAATAGAACTAAAAAATGAACTTGCGGAGCTACTGTTAGAAATATGCAATCTGTCCCTAAAATCGAGTGTAATACCGGAAGACTGGAGGGTAGCCAATGTTACTCCGATTTTTAAGAAGGGTTCCAGAGGAGATCCGGGAAATTATAGACCGGTGAGTCTGACGTCGGTGCCGGGCAAGATGGTGGAGGCTATTATTAAGAATAAAATTGCAGAGCATATACAAAAACATGGACTGATGAGACAAAGTCAGCACGGATTTAGTGAAGGGAAGTCTTGCCTCACCAATCTAATGCATTTTTTTGAGGGGGTAAGCAAACATGTGGACAATGGGGAGCCAGTTGATATTGTATATCTGGATTTTCAGAAGGCGTTTGACAAAGTGCCTCACGAAAGACTCCTGAAGAAATTGCAGAGTCATGGAATCGGAGGTAGGGTACTATTATGGATTAAGAACTGGTTGAAAGATAGGAAGCAGAGAGTAGGATTGCGTGGCCAGTATTCTCAGTGGAGGAGGGTAGTTAGTGGGGTCCCGCAGGGGTCTGTGCTGGGTCCGTTGCTTTTTAATGTATTTATAAATGACCTAGAGATGGGAATAACTAGTGAGGTAATTAAATTCGCCGATGACACAAAATTATTCAGGGTCGTCAAGTCGCAGGAGGAATGTGAACGATTACAGGAGGACCTTGCGAGACTGGGAGAATGGGCGTGCAAGTGGCAGATGAAGTTCAATGTTGACAAGTGCAAAGTGATGCATGTGGGTAAGAGGAACCCGAATTATAGCTACGTCTTGCAAGGTTCCACGTTAGGAGTTACGGATCAAGAAAGGGATCTGGGTGTCGTCGTCGATGATACGCTGAAACCTTCTGCTCAGTGTGCTGCTGCGGCTAGGAAAGCGAATAGAATGTTGGGTGTTATTAGGAAGGGTATGGAGTCCAGGTGTGCGGATGTTATAATGCCGTTGTATCGCTCCATGGTGCGACCGCACCTGGAGTATTGTGTTCAATACTGGTCTCCGTATCTCAAAAAAGATATAGTAGAATTGGAAAAGGTACAGCGAAGGGCGACGAAAATGATAGTGGGGATGGGACGACTTTCCTATCAAGAGAGGCTGAGAAGGCTAGGGCTTTTCAGCTTGGAGAAGAGACGGCTGAGGGGAGATATGATAGAAGTGTATAAAATAATGAGTGGAATGGATCGGGTGGATGTGAAGCGACTGTTCACGCTATCCAAAAATACTAGGACTAGAGGGCATGAGTTGAAGCTACAGTGTGGTAAATTTAAAACGAATCGGAGAAAATTTTTCTTCACCCAACGTGTAATTAGACTCTGGAATTCGTTGCCGGAGAACGTGGTACGGGCGGTTAGCTTGACGGAGTTTAAAAAGGGGTTAGATAGATTCCTAAAGGACAAGTCCATAGACCGCTATTAAATGGACTTAGAAAAATTCCGCATTTTTAGGTATAACTTGTCTGGAATGTTTTTACGTTTAGGGAGCGTGCCAGGTGCCCTTGACCTGGATTGGCCACTGTCGGTGACAGGATGCTGGGCTAGATGGACCTTTGGTCTTTCCCAGTATGGCACTACTTATGTACTTATGTACTTATGTACCCGGGCTAACTGGCCAGGTAAAAGGCTATCTTAACTTGCTCAGATAGCTATCTGGGTATCGGTGTTGAATATTGGCAGTACCCAGATAACGTCCGGTGATTGCTGATGTACCAGATATTAAGCACCAGTATCCAGATTTAGCCTGGTGCTGAATATCCAGTCCCAAATCTACCTGTGGTGGTCAGAATTTCAAGAAACACTGACTGCCATAAACGGAATGAAAACATCCCAATAAGCACTGGTCACCAATGGATGTATAGCTGGTTTGGAATAACAGGAAGAATGAGCAGACTGAAAGTACACAACAAAAGTTCAAATGAAGGTCCAAAAAGATTTATTAGTGTCAATGGCAGAGGGATAAAATTGTGCCCAAATCAGCCAAGTTTATCTCTCATATGGGCTGTGTCAGGGGCCTAAAGAACCAGGCATGTTAAAAAGAGCAGATTGAACCCAATCTGGTAAAAATGTCACTCTACATTCTCCTTTTGAATCTTTGTTTTGTACTTTTACTCTGATCATTCTTCCTGCCGATCTGGACCTTGTGGATCATCTGCCTGCCTGTTTCCTGTAACTGGTTTTGAATATCATGCCAAATGTCAATTAAAATAAAATACAACTATAAAACTGTAATGCATATCATGAATTCAGCTGCACATATTTCATCCATTTGTAAATGTAATATTTTTCTTCGTTAGTTACCCATTTTTATTTATCCCAACTCCTTTGATATACCCTTTTTTTGTCTATATTTTCTACCTGCGCATGTCCTCATCACTGTTCTTTAAAATATTTACTTTACTGTGGCAGGAAAAATAAAATCATTTGTGAGAAATTCAGACAATATGTGTCTAGGCATTTAAACTAGAAGGCAGGGGTGACATATGTCACTTCCAGTGGTCACCCCCAGCAAAAGACAAAATGTGACAGCAGTAAAGAAAGCAATGAAAACAATGACAATGTTAGCAAATCATTTCCTACCAACACAACAGGAAGTGAGGCTAAACAGAAGATGAGGCTACCACTGAGATGTAGCTGAAAAGCAATGACCATAAATGCTCGCAGTCTAAGCAAAAAGTACATGATCTACAAGCCCTGATGTTAGAGGTAGACTTAGATATTGTTGCTATCATGGAGACATGGTTCAATGATTCCCATGAATAGGATGCAAACATACCAGGCTACAATCTATTTAGGAAGGATAGAGATGGTCATGAAGATGGAGGAGCAGCTCCGTATATGAGAAATGATACTGCAGCGACTGAAATGCCAGGGGCCTGGGGAAAGGAAGAAGTGATATGGGTCACATTGAAAAGAGATGGTGGAACCTCTGTCCACATGGGTGTTGTCTACAGGCCTTCAGCACAATTGGAGGAACTAGATAAAGATCTGGTTACAGATATCCAAAAGTTGGGAAAGAAAAGAGAGATGCTGTGGTTGGCAGATTTCAACCTGCCAGATGTGGATTGGAAAGTTTCATCTGTGGAATCAGAAAGAAATAGATTGTGGATGCTTGTCAAAATGCTCTGCCCAGACAAATGGTGATGGAACCCATGAGGGAAGGAGCTACACTTGTCTTCCATAGTGACATTTAGTTGTAAGCCCAGCTATGTATCCCACATGTTTCACAGCTGCATCTTCTTTAGAGAGTTTTCTTGATATCCTCATCATCATTTCCTGACCGTCTTAGTTGACCACACCCAAGCACTTGCAATCTGATCCTCTTCCCTTAGACTGCATAGGTTTTAGTGTATGAGTATACCTCATGTTTTCTATTTTTTTCTATGTTAACTTTTTCATTCCTTCTGCCTACAATGCCTCATTTCTTACAAGCTAGGTAATACATCCCATCACATCACCTTTTTTAAGAAATCACCCAAGGCAGTGTGTATAAAATGTAAGTGAACAAATACAATTTACAATTATAGGAAAGCATAACAATAAAAAATACTCAAATATCAGCATAGTACACAATTAGAACTGCAAGGTATGGTTGTAAATAGGCAAGTTACATCATCATGATAACTATAATATGATAAATTTGTTAGCACAATACATATTTAAGAAACATAGTAAAATATTCATATAAGTATATAAATTAAAACAATAAAACATTCATGACATAGAGGTATGATATTCATTATATCAATACAATAGTAACATAGTAAGTGACTGCAGATAAAGACCTGAACAGTCCATCCAGTCTGCCCAACAGTCTCATTCATTCTCAATTCTAGATTAAATCAACAATGAATGTGATATTATATACTCGATCACCCACCTCTATCCTTATGGTCCAACTACAGGAGTTGCCATCAAAGCCTATTCGAATCCATCTTGTCATTTGCGGGGCACAGACCGTAAAAGTCTGCCGGGCACTGTCCTCACATTCCAAATTACTGAAATTTATGTCAAAGCTCTCTACAGCCCATCCAAAGGACTCAGACCGTACAAGCCAACCCAGCACCGGCCTTAGTTGATATAGCCAGAGTTGCCATCTAAGCACCACTTGACATGCAAATACATTTGTAAAACTTTAAGCTTTGTTTTTTATACCATTCATTTTCTAATTAGAGATCCCCTGTGTCCATTCCACACCACCTTGAATTCCGTCACAGTTCTCTTCTCTACCACCTCCATCGGGAGGACATTCCAGGTATCAACCAACCTCTCTGTGAAAAAGGATTTTCTGACATTCTTCTAAGTCTATCACCCCACAACCTCAAATTATGTCCTCTAGTTATACCATTTTCCCTTCTCTGGAAAATATTTATTTCTATATTAATACCTTTCAAGTTTTTAAACGTCTGTATAATATCTCCCCTGTCCCTCCTCTCCTCTATGGTATGCATAATCAGTTCTTCCAGTCTCTTCTCTTACATCTTTTGGTGCAATCCCCATATCATTTTTGTCACCTTCCTCTTCAAATCTTCTTACATCTTTAGCAAAATACGGCCTCCAAAACTGAACACAATACTCCAGGTGGGGCCTCACCAATGACTTGTATAGGGGCATCAACGCATCCTTTTTCTGCTGGTTACACTTTTCTCTATACAGCGGCAGCCTAGCATCCTTCTGGCTAAAGTCAATGTCTTGTCACACTGATATGTCACCTTCAGATCCTCAAATACTAGCACCCCAAGGTTTCTCTATCTGTTAGTGCATATCAGCCTCTCGTTGTCTAACACATATGTCTCCCTTGGATTTCTGTTCCCAAGTGCATCACTCTGCACTTCTTTGCATTGAATTTTGATTGCCAAACATTAGACCATTCTTCTAACTTTTGCAGATCCTTTTTAGTGTTTTCTAATCCCTCTGGGGTGTCCATTCTGTTACAAATCTTTCAAGTATTTAAATGTCTGTATAACGTCTATATAATATCTCCCCTGTCCCTAAAAGTCCTAACCTGTATATATCTGAACAAAGAGTTAGACATTGATTAGAATGTTGTGGAAGAAGAATGATTAGTATGATCAATGAAGTCACAAGAGAGAAGAGAGGCTTAAGTTTTAAAGCTGTAAGTTTCACAAGGATTTAGATTCAGCTGCTGTCAAATATAAATGACTCATGATTGGTTAATGTAGAATACATAACAAGAAGAGATGTCTTCCACTGCAACTGTTAGCATTACAAGATGTATTTGAACGAGATAATGTGGAATTATGATTAATTTAAGCCAATTAAGGGTCTAGGACTGAGAACTGAATTTAGTTTGTATAAGCTAAATTGCTGTTAAGGATGGATAATTAATTGTGTGGTAACAAAAATAACACAATTTAAAATCTCACTTTAAGTCATTGATAAGATTTAAAGTGTGAAAACTGAAGGAGCATTTTGTTCTTAGAAGAACTTTTGCTATAAGGGTTTGAGCCCTAGAAAAATCATGAGGACTGGTGACTAAATTATTATAGATGTACAAGTTACTTAAGTTACTGCTGTTATTTCACTTACCTTCTTCATCTTCTTATGAGCAAAAACTTATATGAAGATGAAGAAGGTAAGTGAACTAACAGCAGTGCCTTTTTTTATAGGACAAAATGAGCCGGTATACATGGCAGAGACCAAAACTCTATCCCTTTGCTGTGACCACCCTCTGCGCCCCCCCCCCCTCCACCTGCAACCACAAGCTTCCCTCTCCTACCACCATTGTTCCCTCTAAGATGAGCAGGATTCCTCCACTTACAGTTTGGTCAATGGGGGGGGGGGGGGTGCTGTTTCACTATCCCATTTTCAGTAGTGAAGGACAGGAAAACTCTGTCAGGCTCCAGGGAACATGCCTGTCTCTACTGATTGAATATACAATATTGAAGAATTACCCCCACTAGCAGCAATGTAATTGGATGAATCCCAGTCAGTTTATGGGGAACAGAGCCCACCACCCCTAAGTCCTCCTGGGGTCTACCTTAAAAGCCCTGGTTGGTCTAGTGGCTTCATTGGGCAGGAGAGATCCCCACTTGCTCCTGCCCATGCTGATTTCACAATCAAGATGACTGTCATGATGTCCTGTGGTAGCTCACAAGACTGCCATGGGATGTCGTGACAGCCATTTTGAGATTAGAACAGGCATAAGCAGGAGCCAATTTATCACTCCTTCCTATGCTGGTTCCAATCTCAAAATGGCAGTCGCAACCTGCTGCAGCAGTCTCATTAGCTGCCATGGAAAGTTGCAGCAGCCATTTTGATTGTGAAACCTGCATGGGCAGGAGCAAGTGGGGATCTCTCCTGCAAGAAAAGGCCACTAGACCACCAGGGTTCTATGGATGTGGAAGGGGGAAGCTTATGGTCATATGGCACTCATTTCCCTACCCACAATCTGCTGTAAAAAAAAAGTGCAGCCAGGAAAAAGTGCCAGTACTGCATACTGGCTGAAAAAAGCCCTAACAGTATGTTTTTATCTCATACCCCAGAAATGAGTACATACGTACTGAGTATGTGAGCATTTGGGCTTAAATATGGAAATTATTGTGCATCATTTCAGTGGCAGTTAAATATAACTTAATAAAGACATAAGTAGAAATGTATCTTAACAATCCTACCCAACAACTGCAACCCTTGCAGTTGCTGTTCTAATAACAAACTCACAAAACCAGAGAATATAGTACAAGAAAACACAACAAAATTCATAAATAATGCTATGCATTTCTTTAAAAATATATATCTAGGGAACCCTAAACATTTACCATGTGCATCTCACTTTGCCTAATGTGTGTCCATTCATAAACATAATAAATCTCCAAAAGATAGACCATATTTCCGTAGAAGAGGTTTGTTTGTTAAATATTTAAAAAGAGAGGGATTGTGAATATATGACATACAACATGGTGACAGTGCACTCTTGTAAACAAAACAGAAAAATAAAAGGCAAATGATTAAACTGGAGTGAGTTAATCTGGATTGAAGTGGTGGTTTTTCACATAGGAGTTTCTTGAATTGGTATCATGGGACACAGAATATACTAATACTCTCTTTACATTTCATATCTTGCTGTTTTCAGAGAACTGAATCTCATAAAATGTCCATTGTTTTCTATGTGGGAACTGATAAGAGATGAAGAATATTAATTACAGCTCCATTTCAGCCTCTTCTCCACCCCCCCCCCCCCCCCCAAGCCAAGTAGCTTGACCTAGAACAGCATAGGCAAAGTCAGAGAAATAAATAAAACAGTTTGCTACAGATACCACCCAAAAGGTGCTTTTAAAGTCACTTCCCCTAAATTTGTAAAGCCACATACCTCCTCCTTCCAAAAATGGTGCCCAAAGATAGGCACACAATTGGGTGCACAATTATAGAATAAGTTCATTTATGTACTTAAATTAATTGGCCCAATTACCACTTGGGGGCCCTTTTACTAAGCCATTGTAGGCACTAGCATGTGCCTACCACAGCAAAAAAGCACCACCGTGGGAGATGCACTGAGGAGTCCCACAGTACTGCACCAATCTCTGTGCACCAATCCCATGCTAAAAAAAACTATTTTTTAGCATGGAGTCATGTTTATGGACAGAGAGTAGATATACCTGCGCTAATCAGGTAACACGGGTGCATTGCCACATGTTGCATGATTAGCACAGGATTAACGCAGGAGCCTTTACTGCCTAGTAAATAGGTGGTGGTAAGGGCTCTCATGCTAATGGCCACATGTTAATTTGGAAATTAGTGCATGACTATTATGAAATAAAAGAAAAATTAGGCCATTTTACTACCACACTAAAAGTGACCTCAGTGCACAGGAAACCCACACGCTAAAAAAAGTGTGGGCCACATTTTAGCCTGGCTTAGTAAAAGGACCCCTTAATTTGCAATAACTATCAGTAATTGGCTTTAACATAGTAACATAGTAGATGACGGCAGAAAAAGACCTGCACGGTCCACCTTGTCTGCCCAACAAGATAAACTCACATGTGCCATTTTTTGTGTATACCTTACCTTGATTTGTACCTGTCTTTTTCAGGGCACAGACTGTATAAGTCTGCCCAGCACTATCCCCACCTCCCAACCACCAGCCCTGCCTCCCACCACCGGCTAAGCTTCTGGGGATCCCTTCCTTCTGAGGAGGATTCCTTTATGTTTATCCCACGCATGTTTGAATTCTGTTACCGTTTTCCTCTCCACCACCTCCTGCGGGAGGGCATTCCAAGCATCCACCACTCTCTCTGTGAAAAAATACTTCCTGACATTTTTCTTGAGTCTTGCCCCCTTCAATCTCATTTCATGTCCTCTAGTTCTACCGCCTTCCCCTCTCCGGAAAAGGTTTGTTTGCAGATTAATACCTTTCAAATATTTGAACGTCTGTATCATATCACCCCTGTTTCTCCTTTTCTCCAGGGTATACATGTTCAGGTCAGCAAGTCTCTCCTCATACGTCTTGTAACGCAAATCCCATACCATTCTCGTAGCTTTTCTTTGCACCTCTTTCATTTTTTTAACATCCTTCGCAAGATACGGCCTCCAAAACTGAACACAGTACTCCAGGTGGGGCCTCACCAACATCATATACAGGGGTATTAAAACCGCTTTTCTTCTGCTGGTCACACCTCTTTAACAAATGCTAATTGGCATTAATTAGTAGTTATGCACATAATAGTTCTATGCCCCTGTTCTTTAAACAGCAAGCCTTTTACTTAGCAGAGAAAAGCCCACCACGGGCTTACAATGCACAAATTAAGAACTACCACAGGAGCTCAGTGGTAGTTTCCACCCTTCACATGTACCATTTCTGGTGCTCCAAAAATATGATCTATTTTTGTAGTGTTATAATTTAACTGGCAGTAATTGGACAGCATCACATGCTGCCAGGTTAGTGCCGGTTTAGTGTGGGAGCCTTTTGCCGCCATCTCAATGGGTGGCGGTATGGACTTCCTCCAAAATAGCCATGTGGTAAGTATTTTACTTACTGCATGGCCATTTCTTTTCCTAAAAAAAAAAAGACAGCCTTTTACTATGATAAAAGGGGGCCTTAGCGCACGTCAAAAACACGCGCTGATGCTAGTGTAAGCCTCCTTTTATCACAGCGTAGTAAAAAGGGCTTCTAAGTTAGGAATCAGTGGTTCAATATTGTGTTTTACTAGGTTGTAATGTGTTTGAGATCTTTCAGTACAAACATTTAAAAAGATTTGCAAGATAGCTTTCTTAATATTTCTATAATTGCTATTTCACATTGAAAGTATAGATCAATGAAACAAACTCCTACTTAAATGCAATGTTTTAGATAACAGAATGTAAAAAATGTACAAGGGTGTAAAGATTTTTACAAAGCACTTTAAAATATTTTAGAAAACAACATTGTTGTATGTTGCTGATTTTAACTGTGCACAGATTTATTCCTAAGCCTTCTGATTTTTAGTTATAACTGAAAAACATTGATAAGACTCCCCAAGGAAAAATAAATTAATGTGTTTTGTTTTTGCTTTTAATCAGTATAAACCTATACCTTAATATATTTTGATTGGTGGTACCCATTCCCCTCTTCTAAATAGGTATCATTAAAGCTTCTCCCAGGCTTCTTGACCTCAGGGGTGGGGTGAAGGTAAGGGAGTTGTTAGTAGCAGCAGGATTTTCTTGTCTGTAGATTGCTTCATTTCATCAATGAGTAGGATGGTGTCACTTTTCTGCAAGATGGGAAAGAAAAGGGAAAGCAAGTGTACAGGTGTACAACTTTCTCTCCCTATCAATGCTCTTTTATTAGTACATTTTAGAATTGCTTCTCTTGCCCCACATATCAAGGTTATGCAACACGGGATAGAAGTTGATTATGAATGAAGCTGATGATTCTGCAAGGGTTAGGGAGAGAGTCAAGAAAGAATTTAGGGGCCCTTTTACTGAGCTTTGGTAAGAACTAATACATTCTTACCTCTGGCTAAAAACCCACTACTGCAGGGCGCACTCAAATGTCCCGTGGTAGTTTTCAGATCTACTCACTCTTCCCATGTGCTAAAGAGTACTTTTTAATTTTTGGTGCTAGGGCTGTGTTGGGGTAGAGAATAGGCTTGCCCGGCGCTAATTGGTTAGCGCATCTATATCACCACATGCTAACCGATTAGTGCAAGGTTAGCAGAGAAGCCCTTATCACCTAGAAAATAGGTGTTGGAATGGGTTCCTGTGCTAATAGCCATGCACTAATTGGAAAATTAACATGTAGCCATTGAAAATTGGGCTAGTTCTGGGCAAGACTTCTACGGTCTGTGTCCTGAAAATGGCAGATACAAATCAAGGTAAGGTATACACAAGAAGTAGCACATATGATTTTATCTTGTTGGGCAGACTAGATGGACCATGCAGGTCTTTTTCTGCCGTCATCTACTATGTTACCACGTATGGTTGTTTTACAGCCACGCTAAAAGTGGCCTCAGTGTATGTGAAACCCACATGCTAGTCATAGTATAGGCCACGTTTTCGTGCAGATTAGTAAAATCCCCCTTAGTGCCTCAAAACAATGGGAGTAAATCAGTTAAGGTTAGAATATGCCTGTAAATACAGTGAATATTTTTTAATTATTTATTTGTTACATTTGTATCCCATATTTCCCCACCTATTTGCAGGTTCAATGTGGCTTAAAGAGTTTAGTTATGACATAATCATTCCTTCAGCATTTTCTAGCTGTGATTTCATGCCATGCTTCCCTCCCCAGCCCAAGGACTTACACAAACATACACAAAAACTGAAATGAAGTTTCATAGTCATTTCTCAGTGGTTATTTTTAGAAGGATAATTATTGAGTGAGTTTTTTGTGGATCTGCTCCTCTCAAAATGATCTTCAGATATTAGGATAAGAAAGAGGCAGAGCCCTCCTTCAGTAAGGGTAACTATGAACTCTGCAATAATTTTCCAAAGAGATCTCTGATTTTGGAAACAGCATGCACTTTAAAAGTCAAGGAATGATTTATTATAATCAATTTAACCTTGTAAAATAATTACATGAATTTAATTTCATGTCAAGTTTAAATGACTTTTGAATTTGTAATTTGCAATGTTTAATATTTTTAATAAAGGCATGTACAGATTTGAATATAAATTGAAACAAGCTTTATTTAATTAAGTCAACTTAAAATACACCATCAACTATAGTTTGCGCCACAAAAGTACTCATATAAAACACGTTTTAGTATTTTTGAAATCACCTAGGGATCATTGTTCAAAGTGATTTAACCGGGCAGGAGAAGCTCCTGCCCGGTTAAATAACCTGTGTGGGGTTATCTGTTCATATTCAGTGACACTTAGCCAGATAGTGCTGCTAAATATCAGAACTAACTGCCTAAGCCAAAACCAGCTTTTCAGTGGGTTGTCCATGGGTGGAGTCCTGATATTTAGCCCTTAACCAGTGAAGGGGCCTTTGACAAAAGAGCAGTAGGGGTAGCTCTTGCTTGGTGTGTGGTGATATGGCCCTACCATTGGGCTCCAGGGTGAGCTCACCGGAAGTTCTGACTCCCACCATGCACCAATTCTGGCACAATAAAATATGTTTTAATTTTCTAGCACCTGGGCATGCCCAGTGATAATCAGGTAGCACCATGCGCTGCCCAGTTACCACTGGGTTGCCACTGGAGCTGCGAGGCCATTTCCTTCCTTAAAAGAAAAAAAGCCTTTTACCGGCAGTGGTAAAAGGGGGTCTTAGCGTGCAGCTAACCCATGTGCTGATGTCACCGTAGGGCCCCTTTTAATACAATTTGGTAAAGGACCCCAAAGTTAGCTGTCCAAAGAGAAACATATAAATAGCAGTCCTATCTTTGGCCACTTTAACTTAACCAGTTAAGGCTGAATTTTGGTACTTAGTAAGTTATCAACATGAGGCTACCATTAAGATAGGTTATTTTACCACAGCCTGTGTTATTTTAGCACAATCCCATTTTATGCAATGAGACCTAGGGGGTCTTTTACTAAAGTGCGTTCACATATTTTGTGTACGCTAAAATTGGGCATACGCTAAACATTAAAGATGCCCATAGGATGGGAAAGCTCCACTTGCTACTGGGGATGAGGATGATGATGAAGTTCCAGATCTTATGGAGAATTTTGATGAGGCTTCAAAAAATGAGGCATTCTGAGAAGCATGATGAGCTTGAACACACATGAAACTTGAAACCATTGAACCGAGCTGCAGTTTTACATTGTGTGGCTGTTTTGGGGTTTGTTTTTTTGTCTTTTTGTTTGTTATATGTAATTTAGTTTGAATCTGTATTATTTTTTAAAGTCTTTGAACACTGCAGCTCACTGTTTCAGTCATTGCTTGTACAGAGAATCCACATAAACTTTGCAGTCTGATTAAACTGAACAAGCCTGGAACTAAAATTTGAAATAATAAAATGAAATAAACCATTAAAAAAAAAAAATGCCGGGGAGGAAGTGACGTCACGCGGCTGAATGGCCGCTTAATCCCTGAGCTCCGTGCCTCCTTACCCTCTCAAAGGTGCCATCTGAATCAGAAAACCTCCTCAAACACGCGGACGGAGTTGTAAGCGATCGGCGAACGTCCTGGGCAAACCGCCATGAGCAGGAAAAGCGGAGCGCAGCAGCGCGAACACGATAGACCAGCCACGAGGCAGGCGGAGCGGGGCCTTGCGCGACCTATATCCCCCAAAGCACGCTGCCCGTCGGAGTCCGGATCAGCTTCCTCGAGAGAGGATGGTGCTGGAGGTATGGAACCGGCCCCTATGCAAGCTCTCCCCGCAGATCTGAGGCGATGTCTAGAGACCATTCGTGCCGAAATTAGAACATCTAAAGAAGAGATCCTAGAGCACGTGGATGCTCTGAGTGTGGACTTGCGAGAGTTAGGAGGCCGAGTGGAAGTTTTGGAGGAGAAGGCAGACGAACAGGGGGAAAAAAACGAAGAGGTTGATAAACAACTTGCCAAGTTAAGGGAACAGGCGGAGGAATTTCAATATAAACTAGATGACTTAGAGAATCGAGGGCGCAGACATAACCTAAGATTTAGAGGAGTCCCTGAAAATGGCGATCGAGAAGCAGTCCCGGAGGTGGTGCGTACTATTTGTGCCCAGTTGATGGGAGAAGATTTTGACTCCGCTGCAATGGGCATTGACAGGGCCCACAGAGCGCTGGGGAAAGCGCGAGATAATAAACCCCGGGACATAGTAGTGCGTTTCTCCTCATATAACTGCAAGGACCAGATATGGCAGACAGCCAGAAAGAATCCTGAGGTGGAGTTCAACGGGGAGCGAATTGCAATATACCAAGATCTCTCCCTATTCACTTTGAATTCGCGCAGAGCTATGAGACCGGTAATAGAGATTTTGCAGAGAGAAAAGATTCTCTACAGGTGGACCTTCCCGTTTGCACTCTGTTTCGAGATTAAGGGTGCACAGCACAGATGTCGAGGAGTGGGAGAGGCCTGGAAAGTTCTGCATGAGGCTGGACTGGCTTCTACAGCTACACTACCAGTTGAAGTGGCATCCTCCACAAAAGCAAGACTTCAGAGATGGAAGAGGGTGGAGAGAGCACCCAGGAAGCCCAGGACGTGAGCAACAGAGGCGAGACCCAGGAACCTGTGTGTGGAACCAGAAGTGGAGGGATCTCGAGAGGAGGCGATGAGAAGAGAGACATTTGGGGGGAGAGGTGGAAAATAAAGGACGGTACAAGTTAAATATTGACATGTTTGAGAATGTATGAGGGAGGGGGAGGGGGCGGGAGGGGGGATCGCAGGGAGTGTTTAGTTGTGTTGTGTTAAGCTCCTGCATAGAAGTGGGTATCTTTGGCTGGTGGGGTCACTTCCTTGTAAATCCCAATTGGTGCCATATGGGACCAGTTGGTGGATATTGGACTGTGGGTCAGGGAGGGTATGGGAGGGGGGAGGGAGGGAGTTGTGAGGGGAAAGATAAGGAACTGAGAAGAACCAGAAAGTTTAGGAGGCCAGTGGGCTGGAAGAGGGGAGGTATAAGGCAGGACAAGCGTTATCCATCTGCGCTGGGAGGCACATACAAAATATTTAATGGCGGGATTTAAATTGGTTACTTATAACATTAAGGGGCTGAACTCCCCTTACAAGAGGCATGCGCTTTTTCGTGAACTGCAGTTGCTGAAGCCTCAAATGGTCTTTTTGCAAGAAACACACCTAATGCAAAAACATGAAGGCCTGTTGTCCTCCAAACAGTACCCGCTGGTGGTGTGTGCCTCTGATGTAAAGGGGGCTAAAAAACGGGGGGTTGCGGTGCTATTTCATAAAGATGTGCAGGTGCAGATTGTACGTTCTAGAAAGGACAGGGAAGGAAGATTTCTGTTACTGCAAGTTGTGCTAGAGCAGGAAGAGTACACCTTGGCAAGTGTATATGCACCAAATGAGAGGCAGGGGGAATTTTTCCTCCGTCTCCGAAAAGAGATGCAGGGCTTTGCCAAAGGTAAAATAATAATGGCGGGAGACTTTAACGCCACCATGCAGCCTGGATTGGACCGTTCCGCTCCCCCTGCCCCGCTGGATTGTAAAATTTCACAGGCCTTAAAAGATAGTGTGGATGAACTAGGCTTGTATGATGCTTGGAGATTGGCACACCCCAGGGGGAGAGATTACACATTTTATTCCCAGGTCCATCTGTCCTACTCTAGGCTTGACTACATCTTTTTGGACAAGGCGCTGTCTGGGGGGGGGGGAGAGTCCTCTATAGGTCACATGAGCATATCTGACCATGCCCCGACCTGGTCTACTCTCCCGTCCCTGAGAGAGGAACCGAGAGAAAAAAGATGGACGCTTAATAACATTTTGCTACAGGACCCGGACTTAGTAGCTGGGTTTCGTCCAGTTCTGAAAGAATACTTTGATATGAACTTAGACTCGGGACCCTCTCTGGGAACGGTGTGGGACGCCTTTAAGGCGGTCTCGAGAGGCTATTTTATACAGGGAGCAGGGCGGAGGGCGAGGGCACACAAAGTTCGACTAGCCCAATGTATGGATAAACTTGGGGCAATGGAGACTAAGTATAAGGCCACGGGTTCTCTGTTGGACTTGCGGAGACTGCAGGCGGTTAGATTGGAGATTAGCTCGCTGCATGAGGACAGCCTGCAGTTTGCGCATACAAGGATAAAGCAGGTTTACTATGAACACACTAACAAACCTGGTAGGCTACTAGCAGTCAAGTTAAGACAATTGAGATCCTCTCGTCACATTTTGAGAACCCGAGATGGCAAGGGGCAGGTGGTGCACAGCTCAGCACAGATCAGACAGTGTTTTGCCAAATATTATGAGAACTTATACAGGGAGGATGCCACTGTGCAGACTGAAAAAATTGACGCCTATCTGGGAGCCAGGGGGCTGGCGGTTTTGACCGAATCACAGAGGGCGGAGTTGGAATGCCCGGTGCGGGTGGACGAGGTCATTGGGGCTATTAAAGCTTTACCCACAGGGAAAGTGCCTGGCCTGGATGGATTCACCAACGAATTTTTCAAGGTATACGCGGTAGAGCTGGCCCCTTATTTGACAATGATTGTTAACTCAGTGAGAGAGGGTGTGCCCCTTCCTAAGACTATGATGGAGGCGTGGGTGGCCGTAATTCCAAAGCCAGGTAAAGACGTTACGCTGTGTGCCTCATATCGGCCCATTTCCATATTAAATGCTGATGTAAAAATTTTAGCTAAGGTCCTGGCGAACCGATTGGGGGATGTGCTCCCTAGTCTGATCCACCCGGATCAAGTAGGGTTTGTAGCCAAAAGACAGGCAGCGGACAATATAAGGAGAACAGTGGATCTTCTTTATGCAGCCCAGATGAAGAATAGACCAATAGTACTGCTTGGATTAGACGCAGAAAAGGCATTCGATAGGGTCCATTGGGGGTATTTGGACAAGGTCCTACACAGAGTAGGGATAGGACAGTTTTATAGAACGTGGATTAAGGCCTTGTATTCAGAACCACAAGCATGCGTGCGCGTCAACGGAGGGAACTCCGAATCTTTTCGACTGGGTCGGGGAACAAGACAAGGTTGCCCACTGTCCCCCCTCTTGTTTGCTCTGGCGATGGAACCATTGGCGGACGCCGTTCGGGCTAGTGAGAACATTGCTGGAGTACAGGTGGGTGGGAGGGAATATAAAATTGCCTTATTCGCAGATGATGTTCTCTTGACCTTAACCAAGCCATTAATTTCATTGCCTAATTTAATGCAGGTGATAGAGGAGTATGCGACAATATCCGGGTACAAGCTAAACGCTAACAAGTCCACAGGACTGGCTGTGGGAGTGCCTTCTAGAGTGATGGATACCCTGAAGGCGTCTTTTGTCTTTAAATGGGAGACTAGAGCGCTAGGATATTTAGGAGTGCAGTTGCCCGGTAACCTGTCTGAGTTGTTCGCCAGTAATTATCCGCCACTTAAGCGAGCTGTACAGAGGGACCTGGACAGATGGATGTCTATGGGACTGTCCTGGTTCGGGCGGATTGCTGCAGTAAAAATGAATATTTTGCCTCGACTTCTTTATCTGTTCCAGGTCCTACCCATGCAATTGTCCAGATCATTTTTATCAGGCCTACAGGAGGCGATTAATCGCTTCATCTGGAATCAGAAGAGGCCACGATTGCCCAGGGCCCTGCTATATAAGAGTAAGCGGTTGGGAGGGTTGGGGGTACCCAACTTGTTCTGGTACTACGGAGCAGCTCAGGCCAGGGCGGCAGTAGCCTGGTTTAAAGGGGAGGATCACCACGTATGGGTCGATATTGAGCAAGCGTTGGTGGGTTCTCGGAGACTGGGACAGTTAATATGGGTTGGGGGAAGGTATAGAGGGCAAGTAGACAGATTTCCGCCCACAGTGCAGGCCACGTTCCATTATTGGGACCTTATGTTCCCAGACAGGCGACCACTGGTTTCGGGGTTGGCTCCGATAGTGGACAACCCTCTGTTTGCACCAGGGATAGGGAGTGTCACTTTTCGCAGATGGGCAGAGTTAGGCTTGGACTCAATGGGGCAGCTGCACGTGGGAGAGACTATTGTGCCCTTTGAGACACTGATGGAGGATTATGGGGTTGGGAAGGGGGACCGATATGCCTACTTGCAGCTGGTGCACTTTTTGAAGAGCCCTGCATACGTAGAATGTTTGCGGCGAGAAGTCCACCAGCTGGAGGAGATGTGTGTAGAGGACAAGGGCAAGCAGGGTATGATAACTAGATTGTATGCCTATCAAGGGACCAGAGCTAAACCGTCCCTCCTACATAGGCAGAGATGGGAGCAAGAGCTGCAGTTTACATTGCCGGAGTCCGGTTGGGTGGCCCTGGAAAAGCAGATTTTGAGATCAACACTGGCAGTAGCCACGCAGGAAAACGCTATAAAGGTTTTTTACCGATGGTACCTGACACCGGTCCGATTAAATCATATGTTTGCTCAGGTATCAAAACTTTGTTGGAGGAAGTGCGGGGGCGTGGGGACCGCAGGTCATATATGGTGGCTATGTCCCAAGGCACAGGCTTACTGGAGGGGGGTGCGCTCACGACTCCAGGCGTGGTTGGGGCGGTCTGTGCAGTGGCATCCTTTAGTTTTCCTTCTTGGATCTAGGCCGGAAGGGCTAACGTCTGACCAGTGGATGCTGACAAAGTGTGCTCTGCACGCGGCCCGAATAAATTTAGCGCAAAGTTGGAAATCCCCGTTGGTGCCCTCAATGCGAAGATGGATTACTAAAGTAAGATATATGAGTGAGATGGAAAGACTGACTGCCGTGAAACGGAAAATCGTGTATAAATGGAATAGAATTTGGGACCCCTTCTTACAAAAGTGCTCTGGTTGAGACATGTGTTGGTTGTTAGAGGGGGGGTAGTAGGGAATAGATGGGGGGGAGGGGGGGGAGTGATGGGGGGAAGGGGGGTTTAAATGAATAAAAACTGGATAAAAATTGAAGTATAATAAGTTTCTTGCTCTAGCATTGATATTATGTTGAAATTTTTTGGGTGCTACAGCTATGTACATTGATTGTTCCAGATTATATGGTTCTGTATTGTGGTACATATGCACTGTATTATCTATCAATGCCTAATAAAGACTTCTTTAAATTAAAAAAAAAAAAAAAAAAAAATGCCCATAGGAATGCATTGGCATCTCTAATGTTTAGCATGCGCCCAATTTTAGCGCATGCTAAAAATATGAGCGTGTCTTAGTAAAAGGGGGTCCTAGTCATTAAAAACTCAGTTTAAGCGTAAAATAGCTTGTCTTAATGGTAGCCCATGTTGATTGCTTCCCTCCTTAACTGGTTAAGTACCAGCCACTCGCACACATTCAGATATTCAATGCTGGTGCCTGGATATGACTTGGCATTGAATATCCAGGCATAAACTACTCTTACCAAAAATTTGCTGAACGCTGCCAGATGAATATTTAACCTCTCATTGCCTTAAAAATAAACACTTATGGGGTCAATATTTAGGCAGTAGTGCTCAGCATTTTGCTAGCTACCTCCACTGTTATGCCCAGAAATTTAATATCAGGCCATGTTCCTGCTTCAGCAATGAATTTCCAGGTTTGTAGAGCTGACTAAAACACAGCCAGTTAAATGTGATATTCAGCACATTACTGGCTATGGGGCACCACAAAAAGATAGGAGTGACTTTTATACCGTCCTATTTATGCGGTTACCCAGGTCGGTTAAATGCTGACTATCGGCACTAAACTAGACAAATACTGACTCCACCCCAGGTGATTTAACCAGCTACTACTACTACTTAGCATTTCTATAGCGCTGCCAGGGTTACGCCAGTTTCTGGTTTCTGGCCAGTTAAATTACTTTGAATATTGACATATATATCTTCATCTTTTAAACACCTAGGGGTTTGTTTTCTAAGCTGCCCTAGCAGCTTCCGTGCTGCTTTGTCGACACAGCCCATTCAAAGTGAATGAGCTGTGTTAGCACTAGCGCACAGCCAGCCATGCTAGGGCTTAGTAAACCCCAGCACTAGAATCAAAAACCTTGATAACTTAGGCCCATTTATGTCGTTTATAAATTACATAGCATATTTCAGCTTTTCAATATGCTAATGGCAAAATTAGCATGTACACTGTATAAACTCTTCCTAATATATATCCAGTAGTATGTATTTTAAACAATCACAAAACACACTTGTCAGGGTGGTTGGGATTCTGGGCTAAACAAGGTCATCCAGGGGCCATGATTCACCTTGTATGACTTTTTCCGGAGACGGGAAGGCGGTAGAACTAGAGGACATGAATTGAAGTTGAAGGGGGGCAGACTCAGCAGTGATGTCAGGAAGTATTTTTTCACAGAGAGGGTGGTAGATATGTGGAATGCCCTCCCGTGGGAGGTGATGAAGATGAAAATGGTAATGGAATTCAAACATGCATGGGATAAACACAAAGGAATCCTGTTTAGAAGGAATGGATCCATGGAATCTTAGCAGAGATTGGGTGGTGACGCTGTCATTGGGAAGCAAAACCTGTGCTGAGCAGACTTCTACGGTGTACGCCATGATCGTGGCTGAATAGATATGGAAAGGATTGAGTGTAAATTTTAAGGAGTTTCGACGTTAGCTTCAGAGCTTTTAGTACAAGAGTGCTGGGCAGACTTCTACAGTCTATGCCCTGAGAATGGCAAGGACAAATCAAACTCGGGTATACATATAAAGTATCACATACCATGTAAAATGAGTTTACCTTGTTGGGCAGACTGGATGGACTATACAGGTCTTTATCTGTCGTCATTTACTATGTTACTGTTTTTATTCCGGCGTTGAGTATAAGTGCAATCCAAAATGATTTATCTCGTGAAGCTTTCTCTATGGAACTGTCCATTTCACAACAACGCTTCTTCAGGAGCAGCTTCAATCCATATAGGGCACCTTGCCAGAACATCTTCAAATTGTAACTCTCATGCACTTAACCAGATTTAGATTTGAAGCTGCTCCCGAAGAGAAGTCATTTTGGATTGCACTTATACCCATGTTGTGTTTTTGTTGTTGTTGGCTATATGAATAATGCTAGACCTAGTGTAAGACTGGTGGAAAATTGTTTAAAGAAAAAGAGGAAGAAAATTTTGAAAAGAAAAAAGAATTGAACAATTAAAGGGAGGGTTTTGGACTGATGTGTGTTTAATGTATGGCAAACTGGTACTTGTGATGAAGTGCTGTCAATGCCACTGAAGTCTTTTCCTCTCTGGGGTAATAGTAATACAGGATTCTTATTTTTTGACTCACAAATATATATTTTGGCCTCTTAAGTCACACATGCTCATCCTCCTGCAGGGGCTGGTCATACAAGTCATCCATTTAAATTGGTGCACCATGTTACCACCTTCATGCTGCTTGCAGCTTACCCAGTGACATAGATATCAAACCACCTCATCTCCATCATGGTGCTTTACTTAGACAGATGTCAGGACTGCTCATTTGGCCTCTCACTGAAGAAAGAGGCTGGGAGCTCAGCTTGAAAAACTGATTTCTTTTTTTTTTTTTTTAATGCTTTCCAGCAACTGCCATTTGTAATGCAATATGGAGATCCCAGCCTAGTACTGGTCCTAGATCTCATGTTGGTGGCATCAACATGTTGGAGTGGAGGAGTAACCTAGTGGTTAGTACAGCAATCTGAACACATGAGGAGCCGGGTTGAATTCCCACTGCAGCTCCTTGTAACTCTGGGAATGTCACTTAACCTTCCTTTGCCCCAGGTAAAAAAAATAAGTATCTGTATATAATATGTAACCCACTTTGATTGTAACCACAGAAAAGCAGTACATCAATTCCCATCCCCCTACCCTTAAAAAAAAATAAATAAGTGACTTCCCTTCTCTGTTTCTACCACCATTTCCACTTCTACTCTTTCCAAGCATTGTGATTTTATTAGGCCAGATTGGGATCATGGAGAATTGACCATCTCTATCTAGATGGGGCCATTATACTTGAAAGCCCTTGAAAGTGTCTTATCAACCACACCAAGCTTAGTCTTGTGCTTCTTATAATCTGACATTGCTTTATGCCAAGGTGTTTCATTTGCATGAATGCAAAGCTTGTGCTTTTCAGGAGTTGTGCCACGGTTTAGGAATCAGCTCCCTGAGGATCTTAAAGTGTTTGGTGATTAAACAATATTTTGCAAACAGTTGAACTCTTGGTTATTTACTTGTTGTTCTTCTTTTTTGGGTGATAGGGGGTTGGGGATGAGGGGAAGGGATGGGTAGGTTAATCATTTGATGTACTGTTGATGTTATTGTTATTTGTTGTAATCTTTTCTATATGGTCTTAAGGCCAAAAGTAATGGGTTTATAAGACTTTGCATTAAATTAAATCTGTCTCTACAGCACTACATATGCAATGTAACACTTTAGACATTATAAATTGCAGTAGTAATAGAATATCAATGGTTCCCAGTAATTTCTAGCTCTGCCTCTGCACTGATATTCAGTCCTGGTTCCTGGATAACTATCTGAGCAAGAAGGAGTACATTCATCTATCTGGATGCAAGTACTGAAAACAGGCAGTGACAGGATAACTTCTGAGAGCAGCTGAAAACCCAAATATTTAGTGACCCATGTGGACTTAATTTTGATCTATTTTTAGACCTGTTGGACTTCAGCAAAGTAATTTTCTAAAGACTCTAGAGCACTTCTATAAACCTGTACCCGCAGCACAAAATGGCTTACCGCAGGGCACACAGAGGCATCCTGTAGTAATTTTGGGATGTGTGCACACTACCCATGTACTAAAAGAATCAAATTTATTTTTAGTGCTGAGGTAGGTCTGGGGTGGAGAATGTGTGTGTTCTAACTTAATTGGTAAGAGCAGCTACATTACCATAACCAAACCAATTAGTGCATGCTTAGTGTGTGAGCCCTTACTGCCTACATAATGGGTGGTGGTAGAAGCTCATGCGCAAATGGCTACATGCTAATGGCAAAATTAGCATGTGCACTATATAAACTCTTCCTAATATATATCCAGTAATATGTATTTAAAGCAAACACAAATCCATGGAGTATGATTAAAACTGGATGTGGAGTTTTATTGATTAATAAAAATTGAGGTTTTTTTTATGTTGATGACATGACTGGCACCCAGTGTTAATTCTACCACCTAAAGAAAAGTTTTGATAAAAGGGTGGAGGAGGGAATCTGAGGTTTTTTCCTCCAATTTTAATCATACTCCACAGGTTTGTGTTTATTCAACATACATATTGCTAGATATATATTAGAAAGAGTTTACATAGTGGAGAGACTTTCAGGCTTATTTTCGAAAGAGAAGGGCGCCCATCTTTTGACACAAAATCCGATTTGGGCGTCCCCAACTGCTTCCTGTTGCGGGGATGACCAAAGTTCCCGGGGGCGTGTCAGAGGCATAGCAAAGGCGGGACTGGGACGTGCCTAACAAATGGGCGTCCTCGAGTGATAATGAAAAAAAGAAGGGCGTCCCTGACAAGCATTTGGCCGACTTTACTTGGTCCATTTTTTCTTATGACCAAGCCTCAAAAAGATACCCGAACTAACCAGATGACCACTGGAGGGAATCAGGGATGACCTCCCCTTACTCCCCCAGTGGTGACTAACTCCCTCCCACCCTGAAAAAAAAACAACTTAATTTTTTTTTTTTTTGCCAGCCTCAAAAATCATACTCAGGTCCAGCGCAGCAGTATGCAGGTCCCTGGGGGGGGGGGGGGGGGTATGTGTCAGCAGAGGCATAGCGAAGGCATGGACATCCTTCCTTCAAACATTTTGGACATCCTGAACTGCCCCCCCCCCCCAAAGGGATGGCCAAATTTCAAGAGAGTGGAGTGGAGGAGTGGCCTAGTGGTTAGAGCACTGGTCTTGCAATCCAGAGGTGGCCAGTTTAAATCCCACTGCTGCTACTTGTGATCCAAAACCCAAATAAATAAATAAAGGGGGTGTTGGAGGCATAGCAAAGGCATGGATGTTCTTCTCACAGAAACTTCCATATTTTGGACATCCTCAACTGCTGGCGCCTAACACTTGGACATCCTTCACCCATAGTCAAAAACAAAAGATGTCCCTGACGAGCACTTGGACGTTTTTACCTGGACTTGTGTTTTTTAAGGTTGTAGACTGCAATTTATTTAAGGTTGTAGATGGCTATTAAACACGCAGCTTGTCTGCGTGTATGAAGCCATCTTTGGCATGTGCAGAGCAGCCATGCATAACGCTTGGCTGCTCTGCACTGGCTTCCCCTCCTTAGGAAGGAAATCATGTGCAAATGAGCTAACAGTGAGCAGCTCATTTACATGTGATTTCCTTCATGCATGCCCGTTCCTTTCCGGATCGGTAAGGGAAGGGCTTTTTCCGTTTAGTTAGTGCATCAGTTAGTCCACTGCAGTGCCCCCTAGGGTGCCCAGTTGGTGTCCTGGCATGTCAGGGGGACCAGTTCACTATGAATGCTGGCTCGTCCCATGACCAAATGAGTTGTATTTGGTTATTTTTGAGATGGGTGTCCTCGGATTCCATTATCACCGAAAACAGGGGACAACCATCTCAACATTTAGGTCGACCTAAATGTTGAGATTTGGGCTTACCCGACTGTATTATCAAAACGAAAGATGGCCACCCATCTTATTTCGATAATACGGGATTCCCCGCCCCTTCGTGGGATGTCCTGCGAGGACACCCTCAGGAAAACGTGGGCGCCCCGTTCGATTATGCCCCTCATTGTCTCTTTCTAGCCCTCTTTTTTTGGAGTACTATTAAAATTAGAATGTGGCCATTAATAAAAACAATGGCCATTTTACTCCAGTGGTGAAAATGGCATTAGCACGTGGGAAAGACCCAGATAAGGGCACACTAAGGCCACTTTGTACCACTGTTTGGTAAAAAGGTCCCACTATTTTTCAGCTATCTTCTTTCCCTTAACCCAAGAGAAAAAAAAATGCTCTGTCTGTGATTTTTTTTCATGTTCTTTCTGAGCTAACAATAATACCAGTCATAAAATTTGGGGAAAATGAAGCAGGGATAGGCTTATTTAACTGGTTGTCAAAATGTTTCAACATGATTTGTGAAACGACTCATGCCTCTTCCTTATCTGTCTTATATAATGACTTAACTGTGTCTGGGCCTACAGACGGTTGTTCCCGAAAATGAATGACATGAATGCAGAGTCAGTTCAATCCAGAATTGAAGTCATTCAATTTATTTAAATATACACAAAAGATGACCTCCCTTGTATTTTATCATTCATTTTAAAATGAATGCATATCCTAAATGCAAATGGATTATCTTTTCAAATTTATGCATCTTATGTTCCAATAGAATTTTGCATGCAGAAACATCAGCTGCAAATCTCATGAGTACTTTGTACCTAAGGTAATAATCTAAGCAGAATCTGTACTGGCTAGAAAAAAATCTTTAATCTTTGATAGAAGAGTATTAGGGGCCTTTTTACCATGCTGTGGTAAGAATTAACTTGTGCTTACTTCAGGTTAAAAAATTCCACTGGACCTCTCACGGTCATTTCCAAATTTGTGCATACTACCCACGTGCTAAAACATCTTTTTAATTTTTTACCTGAGAGGGTGTGTCGGGGGGGGGGGGGAGAGTGGGCATTGCTGTGCTAATCAGTTAGCTTGTCAGCATTGCCACACACTAACCCCCTGTTTACTAAGCCATGCTAGTGACTGCTGTGCTGTAATGCTGACACATCCCATTCACTTTGAATGGGCTATGTCAGCATTGCCACGGGATTAGCGTGCGAGCCCTAACTACCTACAAAATAGATGGCAGTAAGGGTTCACACACTAATGTTTATTTGTGGTTGTGCGCTAATGGCATTAGTGCATGTACCAATTACTTTCCAAAGAATAGATTTTTTGAAATTTTATTATAAACATATACAAATACTATTACAAAACCTTATGAAATAGGTCTCTTACACACATCTTTAACTTTATTTTTTTATGTGGCTTTGCTGTTAATCCAAACCAATTACCTCCTTAGCCACTTAATTGTCCATTAGTGCATGGTCATTAATTTGGAAAATGGACAATTGGCCATTTTCTGGCAATGGCAGAAAGTGGCCTTAGTGTGCTGGAAAAACCCATTGTATGGGTGTGTTAAGGCCTTTTTGTAAAAAGGCCCTTAATGTTTTTTTTTCTATCAACAGCATATGAAAACTAGCTTACAAGATAATTCAAAACATCATTTTGTGCTTGTGAAATCATTCTTCTTAAATTATTTATTTCTTATATTAATTCTTTTATATGGTAATATTCAATCTAATTTCCCCTTTTAATTTCATTTTAGACTTATGTGAGATGGAAATTAATAAAGAGCAAACTTTATCGAACAAAGGAGGCTTTTTAAAATTCATCCTAGTTAAAGTTTACTGCAAAACTGCTAGGAATTAAATTAATTTACTCCCTGTAGCTATTTCCTAGCAGCAGCTCCCATCTCAACTGTGGTTGGGAAATTATACTAGGTTCTAACACACATTTTAATGGTTTTAAAATGAAACATAAAACTTCAAAGTAGTTTAAGCACCTTATCTAAGGCTGTTTTCCTGTCTTAACCATGCCACAAATTTCCAGTAGTTAGAAGTTGTTTTCTGCCAGAAGATACAAGGCCTCTTGTGTCAATGTGAAACAGTGAAATCCAGCAAAAGTACACATTAGTACTTCACTGTTCCATACTGTTTAGTGTCAGAGTATTAAGTAGAGTTAAAACAATGTGGCTTAGAGTAATTTAAATACAATATTCTTAGCATAGGCATTCACATGCTCTCCTTGCACCACTAAACACTCAAACCAATAAGAAATTCTCATCTCACACTGAATTGTGGCTTTAATCGGCCGACGATTTGTTAAACCAACTTAACATACCATAATCACTTAAAACTGAACTGTACTCATATCATAATACAATGAACCCACCTTAGCCAGATGGTATCATACTGACATATCAAAATTAACAGACCCCCAAAGGTATGGTCCATGGTTCTACTAAACTACCCAAACCCTCAAGTCCATGGCTGTACTACACATGAACCCTCCCAATTCTCTTAGAAATCACTCCTCAACTGATAATGAATCTTCAAACTCCCCCCACTAGCAGTGACAGTTCAGTTTGTCACTGCTGCCCCACTCCCACAGCTGCTGGCCAAATAAAATCCACACAAGACTCCAATAAGTCCTGAATACTAGATAGAAAAATGTCTAACCCAATATTGAAAAGATGAACTCCATTTCCCCAAAATAAACCTAGACAATCTGCAGTAATAAGATCATGCAACAAAATAAAACCCCTTCAACTGACTAACGGAATGGGGCACTTCAGCACTGACTCGCTTTCTTAGGCATTTGATAGCATGCACTTTTAGTGCCCCCGTCAAAGTAGTCTAGGAATAATCTGAGGCCATATCAATCTGGCAGCTAGAAATTAACAATATATAATCAACCAATCACGATTTATCTGTCAGATCAATTCCACTCCCTTTACATTACACAAGTCATTGCCACCAAAATGAATAAGAATAATAGCTGGAGATAAAAAGTGATGCACTTGTAACAGCAAAGAAAGCAGTTGATCCCAATACATGCCTCACAGTCCCAGCCATTGACTACATACTCCAAAAGAAGCAAGGTGTAAATGAGGACACCCATTGAGTCTTTGTCACTCTTCTGTGCCCAAAATATATAAGAATGGCCATAGAGCCAAACACAGATATATGGAACAAGATGAACTAAAGAAAAAACATCAGCAAACAGCAAATACATTCACAATTCACACATAACCCTTGAATTTACTAGAATACTACCTACCCACTCATTTAATTACATCTACAGATCCTCTCCACTCTGCAACAGAACTAGCAGCTCTAATACGGAATGAGTGCATCCCACACATTGTAGGATTCAGACCACAAGAAAATAAACAACGTTTCAAGACAGATGTGAACTGGAACCTAGTCCAAGGCACTCCATCCACATAAGCAAGCCAAAACAAGCAAAGGAAGGCCTGAGCAATTGAAAAGCATGTGCACACTGCCAGGGACTCTTTGTAAAATCAATTGTGAGCCTTTACCACACTGATCAGTTTTCAAGCACTTAATCCATAGCACAACCCAATTCACAGCAAGATAAACATCCTTACCCAATAACCCCGAAGCACCAGGATCTGACTTATTTGCTAATAAAAGTCCCCCCACACAGAGTGCTCCAAAGAAACAAATGAAAAGGCCACACCAAATAATAAGACCTCATAAAAAGAAGTACAAACATATCCCAGAACTGTAAATAAACATAACAAAAGATCATGCCCGATAGGCAATCTAACATGCGAAAGAACTGCCAAAGAGTTTACTAGCTTAAATCCTTTCAGCAATCTGGACTACAAAAGATGTTGTGGGATCCATACTAACCTGTAATTTACATAATAAGCAGAGACCGGACAGTGCTGTAGTCACTACTATTCCAGACCAACCTGCTTGGAAAACAAAAACAAGGAAATTGCCCAGGTTCCTTCTTAGGCACATAACCCAAGGGTGAAATCACCAAATGAGGCCATAGAGGAGCATCAAATACACCAGCAAACCTTCCCAACTGCAATTCTTTCTGGTTCTTTTCCCCGGACAATCTCTTTGTGTTAAGCCATTGGTGAGTTAATTGTGGGCCATTAAATGGAATAACAAAACTATTTCAAATCCATACATAGTAACATAGTAACATAGTAGATGACGGCAGAAAAAGACCTGCACGGTCCATCCAGTCGGCCCAACAAGACAACTCATGTGTGCTACTTTTGTGTATACCCTACTTTGATTTGTACCTGTGCTCTTCAGGGCACAGACCGTATAAGTCTGCCCAGCACTAGCCCCGCCTCCCAACCACCGGCTCTGGCATAGACCGTATAAGTCTGCCCAGCACTATCCCCGCCTCCCACCACCGGCTCTGGCACAGACCGTATAAGTCTGCCCAGCGCTATCCCTGCCTCCCAACCTCCAGTCCCGCCTCCCACCACTGGCTCTGGCACAGACCATATAAGTCTGCCCCGCACTATCCCCGCCTCCCAACCTCCAGCCCCGCCTCCCACTACCGGCTCTGCTATCCAATCTCGGTTAAGCTCCTGAGGATCCTTTCTTTCTGAACAGGATTCCTTTATGTTTATCCCACGCATGTTTGAATTCCGTTACCGTTTTCCTCTCCACCACCTCCTGCGGGAGGGCATTCCAAGCATCCACCACTCTCTCCGTGAAGAAATACTTCCTGACATTTTTCTTGAGTCTGCCCCCCTTCAATCTCATTTCATGTCCTCTCGTTCTACCGCCTTCGTATCTCCAGAAAAGGTTCGTTTGCGGATTAATACCTTTCAAATATTTGAACGTCTGTATCATATCACCCCTGTTTCTCCTTTCCTCCAGGGTATACATGTTCAGGTCAGCAAGTCTCTCCTCATACGTCTTGTTACGCAAATCCCATACCATTCTCGTAGCTTTTCTTTGCACCGCTTCGATTCTTTTTACATCCATAGCAAGATACGGCCTCCAAAACTGAACACAATACTCTAGATGGGGCCTCACCAACGACTTATACAGAGGCATCAACACCCCCTTTCTTCTGCTGGTCACACCTCTCTCTATACAGCCCAACAACCTTCTAGATACAGCCACCGCCTTGTCACACTGTTTCGTCACCTTCAAATCCTCAGATACTATTACCCCAAGGTCCCTCTCCCCGTCTGAACCTATCAGACTCTCGCCACCTAACACATACGTCTCCCGTGGATTTCTATTCCCTAAGTGCATCACTTTGCATTTCTTCGCATTGAATTTTAATTGCCAGACCTTAGACCATTGTTCTAGCTTCTTCAAATCCTTTTTCATGTTTTCCACTCCCTCCGGGGTGTCCACTCTGTTACAGATCTTAGTATCATCCGCAAATAGGCAAACTTTACTTTCTAACCCTTCGGCAAGGTCACTCACAAATATATTGAACAGAATCGGCCCCAGCACCGATCCTTGAGGCACTCCACTACTCACCTTTCCCTCCTCCGAGCTAACTCCATTCACCACCACCCTCTGACGTCTGTCCATCAACCAGTTCCTAATCCAGTTCACCACTTTAGGTCCTATCTTCAGCCCATCCAGTTTATTTAAAAGCCTCCTGTGGGGAACCGTGTCAAAAGCTTTGCTGAAATCTAAGTAGATTACGTCCATAGCTCGTCCCTGATTCAATTCTCCTGTCACCCAATCAAAAAACTCAATGAGATTCGTTTGGCATGATTTCTCTTTGGTAAAACCATGTTGTCTCGGATCTTGCAACTTATTGGCTTCCAGGAAATTCACTATCCTTTCCTTCAGCATCGCTTCCATTACTTTTCCAATAACCGAAGTGAGGCTTACCGGCCTGTAGTTTCCAGCTACTTCCCTATCACCACTTTTGTGAAGAGGGACCACCTCCGCCGTTCTCCAATCCCTCGGAACATCTCCTGTCTCCAAGGATTTATTAAACAAATCTTTAAGAGGACCCGCCAGGACCTCTCTGAGCTCCCTTAATATCCTGGGGTGGATCCCGTCCGGTCCCATGGCTTTGTCCACCTTTAGCTTTACAAGTTGTTCATACACACTCTCTTCTGTAAATGATGCTGTATCCACTCCACTATCATTTGTACTTTTTCCAGTCCATCGCGGTCCTGCTCCAGGATTTTCTTCTGTGAAAACAGAACAAAAGTATCTATTTAGCAAATTTGCTTTTCCTTCATCACTATCTACATAGCGGTTCGCAGTATCTTTTAGTCTCACAATTCCCTTTTTAGTCATTCTCCTTTCACTAATATACCTGAAGAAACTTTTGTCACCCCTCCTTACATTTCTAGCTATTTGTTCTTCCGCTTGCGCTTTTGCCAGACATATCTCTCTCTTGGCTTCTTTCAGTTTCCTCCGGTATTCTTTCCCGTGTTCCTGTTCTTGAGTTTTTGTGTATTTCTGGAACACCAACTCTTTAGCCTTTATTTTCTCAGCCACTTGCTTGGAGAACCATATCGGTTTCCTTTTTCTCTTGCTTTTATTTACTTTCCTTACATAAAGGTTTGTGCTACATCCACTTTAGAATAACCTAGTAACCAGTTACACAAAGCTTCCAATTTAATGGGAGACAAAACATATAGGAAAATAATAACAAAAAAATCTTAAGGGGATCTATGAAAAACATGATAATGTCTATATTAAAGAGAGGAAAATGCCTCAAGAAGCTCCCAACAAATTTATATTATTAGGGGCTGGACTTCTTCATCATAGGCATAAAAAAACCTCTCTTTCTAATATCAATGTTATTCTTCTATTTTTTTAAATATTTTTCTAAACGATTTCTGTAATCATTAATATTTTTTATATCTTTATATTTCACTCAAACTATGAAAATCCAACAAGACACCGGTTTACACTTAACTTATAGCCGGTGTCATATGGTGCGGATCCTTCCAACACATCGGCCACGACCAACGATGGCCGCCATTTCGTAGACCTGCTTCAGGGTCAATGGTCCGCGTGTTGACCCTGAAGCAGCTCTACGAAACGGCGGCCATCGTTGGTCGTGGCCAACGTGTTGGAAGGATCCGCACGATATGACACCAGCTATAAGTTAAGTGTAAACCGGTGTCTTGTTGGATTTTCATAGTTTGAGTGAAATATAAAGATATAAAAAAATATTAATGATTACAGAAATCTTTTAGAAAAATATTTTTTAAAATAGAAGAATAACGTCAATATTAGAAAGAGAGGTTTTTTTTTGCCTATGATGAAGAAGTCCAACCCCTAATAATATAAATTTGTTGGGAGCTTCTTGAGGCATTTTCCTCTCTTTAATATAGACATTATCATGTTTTTCATAGATCCCCTTAAGATTTTTTGTTATTATTTTTGTGTATAAAAAAGAGGGTGATCTACTCCTGTTGTAATTTGTAGTTGAGTATAAAACATATAGGAAACCCTCCCGGCACTCTGCCAGCTCCCCCACAGGTGACTGGAAGCCATTCTGAGCTGGATCTGTGCACTGTTTCATAGAAAGAACATTGGTAATGAAAATGACAAACCAATTTGATCGTACATTCCAGCATTAAAATGAAAACACGGGTTGACTGGTAATCCAGCATGCCCAGCAGCACCAGCAACACTGGAACTAATAGAACAATAATATGGTTCTGAACCACTACTCTGAACACACCAGAACCCCCCAAAAACAGCAATTGATTCCCTGCACTCCCCAGAGGATATATGGAAGCAGAACCAGCACCTCCCTGAGTCATCCCAAAATGTATTGGAGTTGTTTTGGACAGTCAAATATCTACATCACAGAAATCCCACCCATTGAGCTTGTTCTTGGCCAAACATTTCTGAAAGTGCTCATTGTAGTTTAGTTTAGTCAAGCCTATTCTCCAAATGTCTGATAAGCTCTCAGGATCATGTCAGAATACATTAATAGACCCAGATATAAGGATGGCTTGACTGCACCCAAAATACTAGCATAAGCAATAAAGTCAACAACCAGTTAAAAATAGATTTGGACACTCAAGGTTTAAGTCTCTTGCTATCATCTTTCCCATTCTCCCTTTTTATGCTCACTACCCTCACCATCGTGAGCCAACAATGAAAATAAATCAACATATTTCCCTTGCAATATTTTCCTATGCAATTTCTTAGAAGCTTGACTATCCAGAAGAGCAATAGCTGAAAGGGTACGACCATCCCTGGACTCCTACATCTGAGATGATCCTGCAACAAATGAGATAGAAATCAAACTCTCAAATAATACATTATTCTCCTCTACTTCAAACCATGAGGAAGTAGAATACTCAAATGAATTTGAAGACTCAGAATCCCCATGCTGCCTGTGCAATTACTTATCTCTATATAATTGCTTAACAATGCATCTCAAATTATGAACAAATCTGTTTTATCACGCAAGTGCTTACAAATGTGAACATGACTAACAGAACTCTTCCCTTCACCTTCCCATGCAAAACTCCTGCCGCCCCCAACAAAATCCCCTCAAATCCCTTTCACTCTCCGACTCGCCCACTATAGAACTGTTAGGCTCTTGTTCAGTGCTAAGTTCTTCAAATAGCCTCTGACGTCTATGATTTCCATTACTGAGAACCCCAGAACAATCCACTGAGATATATGCTCCCCACTAAACCTGGCTCGAGCAAACTGACTTCGCTTAGCTTGCTTACTCACAGGCAGCTGAGACGTACCCCCAGCTTGGAACAACAAATCCCCCCTGATGTTTAGACACCCGAGAGGACTGTTTGGGAACCCAAGAAGACTTTTTAGAAGTGCTGCCCTGTGAAGTCTTCTGAGAGTTTTTTCTTGACTGGTTGGTACTCTGACTCATCATTTATCATTTGTAGTACAAATAAGCAAAAACACATTTTTTTTTTAAATTTGGAAATATTAATTTGGAAGAATACATACTTTGTAAATGGGTCTCTGTCAGAGCCTCTAATGTTATTTAGAATATGTAAGGGTTGAATCTAATTCTCCCTGAAGAATAATGTTGCTTTACTTTGAGCCACATATTTAGGGTTCCATTTATGAAGATATGCTACCATTAGTGATGCACTGAATGCAAAGAAACCATGGAAATAGAATATGCTTCTTCATATTTAGCACATTTAGCACACCATTAATAGGCAGTGCACCTTTGTGAAAGGAGTCTTTAATTTGTGCTCACTCTGACTGGCACACCTTCTAGAAACAGGACCTTAAATTTTCTCAGGTCCCTAAATCAAACATTCAAAACTTTTAACAAAATATTTTTCTTTCATATGCTCTTATGAAGTCATTCTCAAGTGTACTTTTTAAAAACAAGACTAGCACCTCTGAGCTACAGCACCACTATGCAATTTCCTCAATAGCGCAAAATTCAGTCATGCCACAATAAGAACTGTTGTTGTTGCTTTTCTTTTACTCTTAGGCAAAACCTGAACTTTTTTTTAAATAAAACACACTCAGGACTCTGCCTCAGTCTCACTCTCTCTCTCTAAGTAAATAAAACAAATCAAAACAAACAAAAAAAAACCAACTCTTTTTACCAACTTTCAACCAAGAAGTTTAAATACTAGCACACACAACACATCTGCACACTTCAGCTGTCACTGCTCTTCTCAGCAACAGTCAAAAGAGCTGTTTCTAAGGAAACATAGCTTGGTCAGCTGACATGTCCCAGCCAATTGAAATGGCAATTTAGAACTTTTATTTTTTTTTTTTCTCTCTCTCTCTCTCTTAGAACCCTTTCTACTCAAACTGAAACTCCATTTTGTTTTAAAGTTTCCCCATATGAAATAATAGGAAATTTACATTTTAGCACATTTTTGTGGGAAAATAAATATCAATTTTCACCAAAAACATCAGGTTAAATAAGCACTATATACACCAACAGTTTAATGGTTTTACATTTCAAAAGTAGTCCTTTTTAATAGATGCCCTACCTTTTCCTAAAATAAAACTACTTAAAATGTCCCCAAATTACTTGACATTCCTCCGAATAATATATGTAACCTCTCCTCTATCAAGGTTTCATCATCAGAACCCACCACAGGTACCATTTAGACTACTATTTGAATACCCCCATTTAAACACATTTTTCTCGAATTTAAACCTCCTAGTAGTCATCAAGATGTTCTCAAGAACTCATAGCAACTAAAATAAAATAAAATTAACCCCTTATGACTCATAACTACGTACACCAAAATCAACAAATTTAAAAAAAAAACAATTTTAACAATTGTTCCCTTAGGCTCCCCATGTGGCAACTGCTCTTGGTCCGGGTCCCAATGGACCCCCAGCAAGCCCGTAAACCTACTACGGAGAACAGCAAATTCCCTGGAGCTCCGTCCAGGCAGGCTCAAAAATTGAGCCCCCAGATTCAACTTGGGCCTAGCTGGATCCCCCAAAGACAAACTCTTGCACATGCTCAACCCACTAACAGCCGGCAGGCCAGGCACAAAGCCAGCCACTTTCCTACCAGGCTGCTGCGTGCCTCCCCTCACTTGTGACCAGCACGTCTTTGCATCTGGTCGCATTTTGACACAGCTCCAGGCCTGGACCCCTCTGGAGCTCAACACTGGCCACTGGCCATCAGGAAATGAGCCACAAAACATCCCAAGCAAGCTTGGGACCACCCATCATCACAACTGATGCATTCAGTCTTACAATATTCTATAAGTGCTTCATTATTAAGATCCAATTTGATAAATTCCTTAAACTGGGATAATAAAGTATTCCAATCTGTGTTGTTTTGGTCAGTGGTGATAGAATGCAATTCTGTGGGGTTGCTTAATGGGTCCACTACTCTATCAGAAGAAAAGCTGAAGTAGTGCACCAAGAATTAATTAATTTATTTATTTATTTATTTATTTATTGCATTTGTATCCCACATTATCCCACCTTTTTGCAGGCTCAATGTGGCTTACAATTCATCATGGATACTGGAAATAGAAGTGAATATACATTTAGTTTACAGAGGGTTTTGTGTTACATGGTAGTGAAATACATGATGGTGTTAAAGCAAAAGACATTATAAGACAGTTCTAGAAGTTTTAAAGATTATGCAGTTACACATGTTGATCTTTGTGATATAATTGAATGCCATCGCTACTAGCAGTTGAAATCACTGTTCCCTCTAAGCTGAGTGGGAGTCCTGCAGCTATATTGCTGTCAGTTGGGAATTGGTGCTTCAGTATTGAGTTTTCAATTGCTAGGGACAGGCAGGCTCTCTGGAGTCATGTTGAGCTTCACAGCCCCTCACTATTGAAAATGTGATAGTGAAATAGCACACCCACTGGCAAGGCTATAGGTGGAAAACTTCCACTGAGCTTATAAGGAACAATGGTTGAAATCACTAAAAATAATTAGGTGGAAACAATATTTCCCAACTCATTCAACATGAGCACACAAACCAAACAGCAGCTCAACAATACATATAAATTATTATGCACTTTGGCACCAATATCATATATAACTCTTGATTAGGAGGAAAAGACTTCAGTGGTCCCAGCAAAAAAGTGCCTCTCAGGACACTTGATATAATCGTTGTTCAAAAACCTCCCATTTTTATGTCCATGCTCACTGCTTTATTTATTAACAAACGACAATCTCCATGTTTTATTGTGTAGTTATCAAGACGGTTAGATGATAATAATTGATCCAAACTATTTTTTTCACTCAATCTCTTAATACCTCTAGGAATAAAATAGATATTATCAAGTTAAATAGTTTCAACCTCAGGGTATTTCAATATATATCTGATATACATTTTAAACAATTCTAGAGGAGAAGGATAGTGGGTGACTGGAAAATTAAGGAAGCACACATTTCTTACTCACTGAGGGGCACTTTTACTAAGCCACATAGGTGCCTCCGTGTGCCCAACGCACGCCAACTTGGAGTTACCGCATGGCCCTTGCGGTTATTTCAATTTTGGTGCACGTCTGCTACGTGTATCTGAAAAATATTTTTTATTTTCTGACGCATGGCAACTACACGCCTCAAGTAGCTTGCAGTAAGGTATCAGACTCAAAATGGATGTAGCAATTTTGATTTTGCCGCATGTCCATTTTTGGCAAAAAAAGGCATTTTTTTGTAGATGTGCTAAAAATTAATTCTGCGCATGCCCAAAACACGTGTCTACACTACTGCAGGCCATTTTTCAGCACACCTTAGTAGAAGGACCCTGAGCATTTTCAAAAGATTCGAATTGAACATGAATTCTCATATTGTCCAGATTAGAAGCAGCAGCTGACTGCTCAGATTTTTGTTGAGAATTTTCAAGTTTACACAATTTTGTACCAAATTCCTTTATCGTTCTTACAGAATCTTCAGTGAATTAAGAAATATTAGGCACTATTTGTTGATTAAAATTATTAGTATGAGAAACCATTTGACAGCTTTTAAAGAAACATTTGAACTTTGTGAGGTTGATACGGTGGCATCATATGACGGTAACTGAATTGGAGTAGGATAAGTCTGCTGTTCTGACTGTTGTTGTTGCCAATATGGGGTTCAGCTTAAGAAACTTCTGAGGGGAGCCTAAACTCCAACATATAAAGACATTTCAATTTACCCAAAACCAAGGTACCTGGCTAGGGGTGGGACACCTTCCTCCCAAAGACAAAGAATTCTCAGCTACATAGTCATTAATAGAAGATTCAAAGTTTGTGGAATTAGAAAGCATCTTTACATGATGATTCATCAGTCCTTTAGACATAAGAACATAAGTGTTGCCATACTGGAGCAGACCGAAGGTCCATCAAGCCCAACCAACTGTCAGGTTACAAGTACCTGGCAAGATCCCAAAACAGTACATTTTATTCAGCTTATTCTACAAATAAGCAATGGATTTTCCCCAAGTCCATCTTAATAATGGCTTATAGACTTTTCTTTTAGGAAGCTATCCAAACCTTTTTTTTTAAATCTTGCTAAGCTAACTGCTTTCAATACATTCTCTGGCAACAAATTCCAGAGTTTAATTACACATTGAGTGAAGAAATATTTTCTCTAATTTGTTTTAAATTGACTACTTTGTAGCTTCATTGTATGTTGAGGGAGTCAAAGGACTTTCTGTTGCAATACATACCCTCTCAGATGGCCACAAGTGTGTAGTCTATTTCACCAATCACAGATGAGAAATGGGCTACAGGAGGGGTAAGAGATTACTAACGGAAGTGGTATATTTAATAAACACCTCTTTTAGGACCCTGTTTACGAAGACATGTTAGCATTTTTAACCACCTACAATTAGCGAGTTCACTGTGTAGGCACCTATAGGGATATTGTAGGCAAGTACATGGTTAACATACATACATGGTTAATGCGTGTTAAAAAACACTAACGCACCTATAACTTGGCTTAGTAAACAGGGCCTTTAATGTGTTTGTAGCACAATGTTTTATTATTGTTTATATGCATGTCTTCTGTTTTTAAGTTTTAGCATTCATGAGTCAGGACCTGAATGAATTATTGCATGAGCTATCATCTTCTTCCTCTCTCTTTTCCATTATGAAAAAGCCTTTGACTGATGAACTATCTAAAATGTTCTTTAACCACAAGTTGCTGCTGTGATCTGCACATGTCATCATCGTATGTTCATGACTACATATAGACATCAACACGATAAGTACAACACTGCATTTGATTTATTATATCTTAATGTGGAACTGATAACAGAAAGCATTTGCCTGGAGCTATTTATCTTTCAGATGGTTATCTTATCATGTGAGGTGATCCTACATCTGATGACTCAATTCACTCTTAAGAGCAGTTACAGGAATACTCATTTGGCAAAGAAGCACACACTGTAATTTGTTTCACTAAGTTGTTTCCTATTACTTTCGTGCTCTCCTGACAGGAATAAATTTCATAAGGGTTCTTGGATATCAGATAAACTATTATCTAGATGCAACATGAAATCAATAATGAATGATGCACAAATACTGCCAACCATTACAATATTTTGCTTCTGGGTGAAATGCCTGGAAATTCTATTATTTGTGTGGGGTATAAGGAGTGAAGTGATATTGTATTATAAATTTGTTTCCATATTAGAGGACATCTTTTTAGATGTCAAAGCCATAAGCCTGGCAGTGTTAGAAAAACTGTTTTTATGTGACCTACATTTTATGGTCGACTGGTATTTTTATCAATTGAATTACTTTAATGTCACCATCATTATCAACACCACCACAATCAATTTATGTTCTTTTCCTGTAGGGAACTTTTCCCTTTGTACTTGCTGTTATAACAGGATCTTGATGCTTTTCAGTCTTTTGCATTTCCATGTCTGAGTTGTGATTTAGGATGAATAGCTTTAAACATTTTTTCCTGAAGCAAATAGACTAAATAAGCTAAAAGACAATACGATATATGGAATCAACAAGATAATACATCTGGTTTTACCTTTGAAGGGCTCCTTTTACTAAGTTATGCCAATTGATTTAGAGTGTGCTAATTATTAGTGCACACTAAATTCTAAGATGTCCATAGGAATAAAATGGACTTCTGAGCAATTAACTCACATTAATCATTAATGTAAGCTTACTCCATTAACGCACCTTGTTAAAACCCTTAGTTATGTAGTGTCTGGTTCTAAAGGTATAAAATATGTGTCCTCTTCTTGTTTATGGTGAGGTGACATAGGCATAATGGCTCTGTTCTAAGTCAGTCAGCTAACACAGGGGTTCTTTTACTAAGCTGAAGGAAAAAGGTCCCAGCAGTAGGGGCGGGGACCGTTTTTCCCACGTGCCAGGGCCTTTGTTATTGCAGTGGGTAAAACCCCTAAAAAATGGCCATGTGGTAAGAGTATTCTTATCATGTGGCCATGTGAGGGGAACACTTACCTCCACCCACTGAAGTGGCAGTAAGGGCTCCCGTGATAACCCAGTGGTAACCGGGCAGCACACGGTGGTACCCAATTAATGTCAGGTTAGTGCTGCGCTTTTAAATGAAAAAATATTTTCCAGCGCATCAGAAATGGTGCATGCTTGAGCCTGAACAACCGCCAGAAGCCATGTTGGGCTGGTAGATGTTCCGAGATAGTGAGTGGTAAGGCTTGCCGACACTTTGTAAAAGGGCCCTACAGTGCTTCTCAACTTTTTTTCATTTTGTGGCACATTTTTAAATATGTTCTATTCTCATGATACTTTCAACAAATGTTTTCATGATCCTTACCACCTTCCTTTCATTGGCAGGAGGATAGCAGAACTTTTTACCCATGTAAGCACTCAAAAAATTATCAAATTAAAGTTGGTGAAGTAGTAAACACGGATAAGAAGTGCAGATCTCTTCCTGCCAAATGAAAAAAGGAAGAAATGATAAGGCAACCAGACTGTTACCTGTAGTATTACTAGTAAATGAGCAGTTCAGTTTGGTGGGGGAAGGTTTATCTCTATACAAACGTGTACTAATTTACTCTCAAACTATACCTAAAAACACGTGAAAGCTTCAGTGCTGGCAGATATGTACTGCATAAAAAAGTTATTTTGTATCAGAAAAAAAGTCAAATTAGCCAATAAATGCAACAATTTTGTGTATTTATCATGAAATCATGCTAACACAACTGACAGAAACAGGTATCAATGGAACAGTACTTGCCTGGTTCATATCCTATCTATCAAACAGGCAACAATCCATAATGTTTGCCAGCAACTCATCACCATCATGGACACTGACCTGTGGGGTATCACAAGGATCGATACTGTCACCTATTCTGTTCAATATCTACCTCAAGTCACTACATGAGCTGATTCGGTCAATGGACACTCAGTTCTACACCTACGTGGATGATGTGCAACTACTCATACCCATTGAACCTGACTTACCTACAGCCTTGAATAAACTGATTACCTGTCTAACATCAATTCATGAATGGGCTACATACAAAAAACTTTGCCTGAACCCAAGTAAAGCTGAGCTTCTCTGGGTCCTTAACACAGTGGATACATATCTGACATCAACATTTATTTTGGGAAGTACAAACTCCCCCTCAAATCACAAGACAGGAACTTGGAATACAGTTAGATTCAACACTTACTCTGATTCACCAATCCAAACAACCTTCAAGAGCTGCTTCTACTTTTTGCACTAGCTATGCTGCCTCTCACCTTACATCAATAAGGTAAATCTTATCACAGTTGTGCGTGCCATGATAAAATCAAGACTGGATTACTGCAATGCACTATACAATGGTCTGACTACAAAGGGCCTGCACCAGCTCCAATTGATTCTGAATGTTACAGCAAGACTCGTAGAAGGTTGTAAGTGACATGACCACATCACACCATTTTTGCAAAAACTTCATTGGTTACCAGTACAATACAGAGCTAAATTTAAAACTCTATCCAGCTCATTTTCGAAAGTGATCGCCGGCCATCTTCCAACACAAATCTCCTGAACTCGGCGAAATCGGTATAATCAAAAGCCGATTTTGGCCAGGTTCAACTGCTTTCCGTCACGGAGCCGGCGAAACATCAAGGGGGCATGTCGATAGGGTAGTGAAGGTGGGACAGGTGTGGGATGGGGGCGTGCTCACGAGATGGCCGGCTTCGCCTGATAATGAAAAAAAAAGCCAGGCTTGACGAGCATTTCGCCGGCTTTACTTGGTCCCTTTTTTTTCATGACCAGGCTTCAAAAAGGGGCCCCAACTGACCAAATGATCACCGGAGGGAATTGGGGATGACCTCCCCTTACTCCCACCAGTGGTCACCAACCCTCTCCCACCCACAAAAAAAAACAAACAAAAAAACCCCTTTTTTGCCAGCCTGTATGCCAGCCTCAAATGTCATACCCAGCTCCCTGACAGCAGTATGCAAGTCCCTGGAGCAGTTTTTAGTGGGTGCAGTGCACTTCAGACATGTGGACCCAGGCCCATCCCCCCTACCTGTTCCACTTGTGGTGGTAAATGGGAGCCCTCCAAAACCCACCCAAAACCCACTGTACCCACATGTAGGTGCCCCCCTTCACCCCTTAGGGCTATGGAATGGGGTAGAGTTGTGGGGAGTATTTTTTTTTTTGGGGGGGGGGGTTGGGGGCTAAACAGCCAAGGGAAGGGAGCTATGCACCTGGGAGCTATTTTTATTTTTTTAATTTTTAGAAGTGCCCCCTAGGGTGCCCGGTTGGTGTCCTGGCATGTGAGGGGGGCCAGTGCACTACAAATGCTGGCTCCTCCAACAACCAAATGCCTTGGATTTCGCCAGGTTTGAGATCGCCTGCATTTTTTCCCATTATGGCCGAAAAACGAAGCTGGCCATCTGAACCCCGGCAAACTCTGACATTTGGCCAGGCCCAACTGTATTATCGAAACAAAAGAAGGCGGGCCATCTTTTTCAAAAATATGTTGGCTCCGCCCGCTTACGGCGACGGTGCCAGAGATGGCCGGCCAGCTATTTGGCCGGCGCCTTTCGATTATGCCTCTATGTCTGATCTTCAAGGCCCTTAAAGGAAATGACCCTGAGTACCTGAAGAATAGGGTGATCCTCTACACACCGACAAGGACACTAAGGTCCTCTCAAGGGCTATTATTAACCACACCCTCTCCAAAAGACATTACACTATGTGATACCAGCAAGCGAGCCTTCTCCAGAGTAGCCCCCACACTCTGGAATGCACTGCCTGAAAGACTTCAGGAAGCATGTGAAAACTTGGCTCTTCAACCAGGCCTTTAATGGAAGTAATAACTAACTTATTAGTCTTACTCACACACACAAGGAGTGATATGGGCTGCACATACTTCAGCAGAACATGTTTATCCACTCCTGCCCTAGTTGAGATAATATTTAACCATTTCTCTGATCTTATGTGCACCTTATGTTAAATTAGTCACCTTATTTTCTAACTCATCTTACCTATCTATATGTTCCATCTTTGCTTATACCCTTCACTGTCAATTAAAATGTTCTATTACATATTGCATACTATTAGGCTTATTTTCGAAAGAGAAGGGCGCCCATCTTTCGACACAAATTGGGAGACGGGCGTCCTTCTCCCAGGGTCACCAAAATCAGCATAATCGAAAGCCGATTTTGGGCATCCTCAACTGCTTTCCGTTGAGGGGACAACCAAAGTTCACGGGGGCATGTCGGAAGCATAGCGAAGGCGGGACTGGGGCGTGCTTAACACATGGGCATCCTCGGCTGATAATGGAAAAAAGAAGGGCGTCCCTGACGAACACTTGGCCGACTTTACTTGGTCCTTTTTTTTTTTACGACCAAGCCACAAAAATGTGCCCTAAATGATCAGATGACCACCAGAGGGAATCGGGGATGACCTACCCTTACTCCCCCAGTGGTCACTAACCCCATCCCACCCCCCAAAAAAACAATTAAATATTTTTTCAGCCTCTATACCAGCCTCAAATATCATACCCAACTCCATGACAGCAATATGCAGGTCCCTGGTGCAGATTTAGTGGGTACTGCAGTGCACTTCAGGCAGGCGGACAAAGGACCAACCCCTCCTACATGTTATACTTGTGGTGGTAAATGTGAGCCCTCCAAAACCCACCACAAACCCATTGTACTCACATCTAGGTGCCCCCCTTTATCCCTAAGGGCTATGGTAGTGGTGTACAGTTGTAGAGAGTGGGTTTTGGGGGCTCAGCACACAAGGTAAGGGAGCTATGCACCTGGGAGCTTTTTCTGAAGTCCACTGCAGTGCCCCCCTAGGGTGCCCAGTTGGTGTCCTCACATGTCAGGGGGACCAGTGCACTACGAATGCTGTCTCCTCCCATGACCAAATGCCTTGGATTTGGTCGTTTCTGAGATTGGCATCCTTGGTTTCCATTATCGCCAAAAATTGGGGACAACCATCTCTAGGGACAACCATCTGTAAGGTCAACCTAAATGTTGAGTTTTGGGCGTCCCCAACCGTATTATCGAAAGGAAAGATGGCAGCCCGTCTTGTTTTGATAATATGGGTTTCCCCACCCCTTCGCGGGGACGTCCTTTGAGGACGTCCTCAGGCGCCCAGTTCAATTATGCCCCTCAATACTTTGTATTGTTATTTGAATATTTTTACTGCTAAAATTGCCTATTGCTCATGTTTGATTTATTCTTACTGGACACCGCCTTGAGTGAATTCCTTCAAAAAGGCGGTAAATAAATCCTAATAAATAAAACTTAATAAATAAATAAATAAATATAAAATTTATATGAGAGATACATCTATGTCATAAATTTTTATAGTGATAATTATATATATAATGTGTTAAGTGGAGTCTTTCAGGCATTGCATTCCAGAGTGTGGGGGCTACTCCAGAGAAGGCTCGCTTGCTGGTATCACATACTGTAATGTCTTTTGGAGAGGGAGTGATTAATGATAGCCCTTAAGAGAACCTTAGTATTTTTGAAACCTGAAAATACTGATTTGGATGTTTTTGTGAGAAAAACATCCAAATGCTGCTTTATGCCACTTTATAGACATTTTTCTCTTTTGAAAATGGGCCCCACAGTGTCCTCTTTTTCTTCTCACTTTATTGACTTTCTTAAGAAAATATATCTTTTTGCCCTTAAAATATTTCTTTTCAGATTTGTCAACTGCTTTTTTTACTTACCCTAGATGCCCCAATCCAGGTAAGAGCTCTGTGAAGTGTTCCCATATCTTGTCAAAGTTAATTTCCCTGAAGTCTAGGACTCTCACTTTTGACTGAACCCTTTCCACACTTGTTCTAATATTGAATCACATCATCTAGTGAAATTTGGGGCAAAGAACAAAGTTTCGAATGCCATTGAGCTATAAGCAGCAAACTTAAATTGTCCCTGACAGAGCGGCATTGGGAGCTGCAAAACGCTGACCCCATCATATGAGTTTTGAGTAACTACATGGCAGAGTTGCTGGAATTACAAGAAAAGTATACAAGATAAGACATCTACTTCAAAAAGTTCATATAAAGAAAGAAAAAAATGCTTCTGTTGGTATACTGGGGAAAGTGGTGGAATACATTATTCTACATATTTTGATGCTCAAGTATAATAAAGGAGGTTTTTTGAAGACAGTGATTGAAAAGAAGGAGCAAAAACATTATGTTAAAGCTACTCACTTTTTTCTGAGGCCTTTTCCTAAAATTTAGTAATTTAGGGGGATTCTATATATGGCGCCTAAAATATCGGCGCAGAAATCAGTGCCAGCTAAGTGTATTCTGTAAGTGGTGCCTAGATTTAGGTGTGGTATATAGAGTATCCTTTATAGAATACACTTAGTAGATATCTCAGTGCCTAAAACTACATGCATCCATTTACACCAATGAAAATGTGGTGTAAATCCCAACACGAAGATTTATGTGCACTGTGCCATATTCTATAACTATGCACATAAATTTCAGAATGCCCAAAAAATGCCTATTTCCCTGCCTATAACCATGCCCCTTTTTACCTGCATGCATTAGAGGTTTGCGGCACTTCATTACAAAATATGCTTTGTGAGTTGTGTGTGTAAATTTTAATTAGTGCCAATTAGTGCTCATTATTACATGTTAAGTTCTGTTATCAGTGCTCATTATCTTGCTAATCTTGTTAAATTACGTGCACTGCTATCCATTTGGATTTTAGCGCAGATCTGTAGGCATGCTATATAGAATCTGGGGGTTAGTGATTGATTACTACAGTGGAATTGCTGTTGGATATTCTTGGGTTTTATACCACTGTCATTAAAATTTGGTGTGAATTTCCATTCCCAGTTGCTAGAACAGTTCTGTATGTTGAGAATCAAGGATTCCCCTACTTCTACACAACACTGCAGAAGGGATATCAACATCTGGCAAATCGAAATAACTATTAATAGTGCTTCTTTTTTCATATGATGTTGTGAATGCCTTCAATTATTCTCTGTCAACTTCTTCCTGTGAATGAGGTCTGTATATCACACCAATACAAACTTTCCAGAGAGAGTAGAGCATATTACCCTTTAGAAGAGCCAACTGGTTTCCTTTGCTACTAACCCAAGCAGTGGAAACCCCCTTCCTCTACAATATCTGCTGACTGAGATGTTAAAGTGATAAAACAGTCCATTGGACTGGAGGGAAATCATGATAAGTATTTATTTACAAAGCATTTCTAACCTGAATTATCTACATTTCTAGGCAGGGTGCAACTGATGGTATTAAGGATGTACTATGAAAATGATAGCAGCCCCAGTTCAGAAAGGAATATCAAGAGTTAAACATTAAAAATGTGAAACTGAGATAATTTTAAGACAGAGCAGGACAGATGCATTTAACCTAGTTAGAGATAGCTGACACTTGTTGAATTAACAGTTTTGTTCAGATCCTGGGAAGTCAAAAACATGCATGTTTGAAAGGGAATAGGGAAGTAAGAGAGAAATATGCAGATGTCTGAGCATGCAGATATTATATGGAAAAATGTATATTTCCACATTTTTATAACTGTTAGACTTTACTGGAACCACTAGCAGTTTTGGAAAGTACCCTGAACTCCTGAACTTGCAGATGTAAGCAGAATATAATCTAGCCAATGATTTTTTCAAAGTTTGTGTCCCATGATTTGTGTCCCGTGATTTGTGATATAACCAATTTATGATTTAATGCATTCTTAATAAAAGAGCAGAGGACCTGAGGAATTGTGAGACAATTTTGAGCGGCCTCAATGCTATTATATGAGACCCTCAGTTTTCTCTCCCGAAGGCCTTTGATTTGTATATATTTATCTTGTGAGTGTGTGTGTGTGTGTGTGTGTGTGTGTGTTTTATTTCTCTTGACCTCTCCAGGGACAAGCAAAAAGAATTGATAGATCCACTACCTGGTGGGGGAGGGCATAATAAAGATCAGCTCAGCCCTAAATGCTTTCAGCTTGTGTCGTGACTCGGATCCTGAATCCCTAGGAGACGTGAACAGAAGAAGACCCCTAATCAGGTAATATCACTATACTTTATTATTATGGGGCCTCTTTGTTCTAAAACATCTAATGATAAGGAAACTGCTGCAGGAAGTAAAGACAGCCATGGGTTAGGAGTGGCTGGGACTGTCCAACATTAGGGTCATGGCAGGATAAACTCTCATTCTTATTCCTTGATAATGACTATCTAAGAGTAATGCAAGGAATTGGAAAAGCCATGACTGGTAGAATTTGTGGCAATAGAAAACCACATGGGTATGGAAGGAGAGCTGACAAATGTTTAAGTGATCTGTTTCACTTACACTGCTATTTGTTAAAGTTGCAGTGGAACTGAAAAGAAAACAAGTATGAATATTCTAGAGAAAACAAAGCATTACAACTGAGAATTTTGATTATTCTAAATTGTGTTCTTTAAAGGGAATACTGGAGGATTCCCTTCTAATGATATTTTTAGGCAGAGGGAGCAGAACTTGAGTACTCAGCCTGATTAAATTTAAAATATATATATTGTAACAAGGCTACAGCCCAGAGGTACAAAATGAAACAACAAGATCCTGAACTACGTCTCCCAGAATGCATTGCCCGTCCCAGCAAGGGAAGCCCCAGGGATAGACAAGATGATTATATACCCACTCTGACCACAAGAGGGAGGGAGAAGGAAGAAGCCCAGTTCCCTGGCTCCATAATCAATACATGATTCCTCCCACTTGTAGAGGGAAGGGTGGGGTGAGAAGCAGGTGGAGGAGGGGGTTAAGGAGGCTGAGCAAGAAGCAGAAAGAGGATGGAATGGGAGCTGGAGAGCCCTGAGGCAGGTAGCACCTGAAGGTGGAAAGCTATGTGTTTAAAAGTTTTTTTGATTTAAAACCTGTTGTAAGGAAGAAGCCTGTTTTGGATTAGAACTGTTTGCTGTGGGGGTGCAGAGGGCTGGAAGAGTTATAGGCCTGGTTCCCCAGCTACTCCTGTTTGTTGGGTAAGGACTGTGGGAGCTGGAAACCCTGGTTGGACAGGAGGGAACAATCCTGTTGAAAGGCCAGCACTGCTTGTGATACATACTGTGAAAAGGAAGTATTTCCAAAGGGGACTATTGCAGCCCTTAAGAAAGGTCAGAGACTTTGGATTGCGGGGTGAGGGGCAGCACTACCCTGCCTGGGGCAGCCCTAACCCAGGGCTGGACTGAAGCTTTTGTTTGTAACTTGGAAACAAAAATAAAAAGAAAAGAATATTTGAAAGTATCTGCTGGTGGCAATTTGTGGGGCTTGGATTAATCCTGGGGAGGAGACTTCCTTCCTCCCCCTACTGGCGCAGCGGTCCCGTTTACAATATATATATATATATATATATATTAGGGAATTGTAGGCTGACTAGGTGTTCTGCTGGCATGCTCTTATCTAACACTGTTTGCTGTCCTTTAAGTCTCTATATTTAAATGTGTAAAATTTTAAGGAGATAGTAAGAATGATTTTTAACATATTATTTGAAGTATCTCTTTCCTAGCAAGAGGGTTAAAAGAATATGACTTTACCATGCCATGCATTGCAATTGAAGTTAGATAAGCAATCTGTAGGTGAAATGAAAGAAAATGATTCTAAGCTATGTGATTTGTGAAAACTGTAAACTCCTTTGTCTTTTTAATCCTTCACAGTTCAACGGCAAGGGGTAAGAGAAAAAGTTACTGTATTTGCTGAAGCTTTGCTTTGATGTATACGAGTAAGAATATAGAACATATGTATTTTTATTTTCTTGATTTTATTTGTTAAAGAAATGTGTTAAAGGACTGAGTTTTTTCTTTCCTTTTTTTTCTTGTTAACCTTTGAGATTTCTGGGGAATGTAGTTGTCTTTGCATTTGTTTGGGTTTACGGGTTATAGAAACTACATTACAGTGAAATTACGTAAGCAAAAAAAGAAAGAAAAACAAGGTCTTTCATTAACTGAAGTATCTAACTTATGATGTTTTCTCAATTTTAAATCTGTTATATGTAAATAAAGTTTTGCATTGTCATCCTGCTTAGATTAGTTTTGAGGAAGTACTTTGATCTCTGTCACAGCATGAAATAAATAGAAAATTTTGAGTTTCAGCAAATTGTCACTATGTTTGAAAGTTATAGGGTTAATGTCTATTGTTTGAAATATGCTAAAGTGAAAGTCAATCTTAACTTACTTTTGATAATAAGTGAAGTTTCTTGAATATTGCTGAAATGAAAGGATATCATAAATTAAGCCTGCTTGTTTCTGTGTGGTTTAGTGCTCACATCCTGTTTCTTTAGTGACAGGAAGCAGATTTGAAACACTATAAGATGTAATGAAAAAAGAAAAGTTAAAGTTATATTGTGATTTTGATTCTACTTTACATAGATATGAATATGCTCTAACATTGTAAATGACATTTTTTTAATGTATTTAATTTATGCAGGGAAGGAAATAATTTTTGTGAGAATCACGGCTATCTTAAAAATGTCTTCCTGTTAAACTGTTCGTGAGCATCTGTGCCTAGGCTGAAGCTTAGGAAGGATCTTGGCCAAGGCCTAGGGTTAGATCGACCAGGCGCAAAGCAGTACCACGGCCACAAAGCCCTGCATACTCAGCACAATCCACTAGCACCACCAGAAACGGGAGATAGACCACTCAGGCAGGCCTCACGGCTGAAAGAGAACCCACTCATACAGAGTCCAAGTGTACGGGCCTCACGGCCGATCTGGAACTGAGTCATACATGAGGGAAGGGAGAAAGAACAACGAGGGGTCCCAAAAGGGACTGAAGTGCATGCAACGCACACAGCGCTAGCTAGTGACAAAAGGGAAGGATGACAGACAAAAGCTGGCAGGTATAACCTACATGCACTAATCAAACGGAAGAAAAATAACAATAAACTACCTAAGTCCTACAGTACCATTACACAATACTATTCCTTAGGTCAACTTCAAACAATTACCTCATATATATATATATATATATATATATATATATATATATATATATATATATATATATATATATATATATATATATATTGTAAGGAGTATGTAGAAAGGGCTAGGGAACAAAAAGGGAAAAGGAGAGGAAGGAACTACAACTCCCAACATGCCCCAAAGGAACCCTGGAATAGGCAAGAGTACCCCCGTTACCGGCAGGCTTTTCCCAAGAAAGACCTCGACATGAGAAACTACAACTCCCAGCAGGCCCTAAGGGAACCTGGGGATAGGAGAGAGTACGTGCATTCCGGGGAGTCACCAGAAGAGGGCCGCAGGGGAGTGAGTAAAGCCAATTCTCCAACCTGGGGGGGAGGATGGTGGAACAAGTGGCTGGAGAAAGAAAAGACACCAAAGAATCTTAATGAGGAAAAGGGGCAGCAGCTGGAGAGGGGGCGGGGTGCAGAGAATATGGATTGGGCTCCTGAGGAGGGAGGGGACAGAGAGGAGCCTTGCCCGATGGAGATGACTGAACCTGAGAACGCCTTGGAAGAGCCGATGGACTGTGTAGCTCTGGCTCAGCGAAGGCCAGAGAAACCGCGGGGCCAAGCCGGGTCTGCGGGAGGAGGTCAGGAGAGAGTGTGACTGACCAAGAGGGTGGGACCCTAGGCTTTGAGCCCGCGCAGAGCCATTGTTCGTAGAGAGAGAGAGAGAGATAGAAAGAGAGAAAAGACTGTTGCTTATTTTTCTCAAGCTAAGGAAAGACTGAACTGTGGACATTTATACTGTGTTTTTTTTTTTTTGGCAATGCTCCCGGAGAGAGGGGAAGTAGCTGCTGAAGCATGGACTGTGTAACTGATCGGCTTGCAAAGGAGGGAGAGGGGAAGTAGCTGCTGAAGCATGAACTGTGTAACTGACCGGCTTGAAAAGAGGAAAAGGGGGGGGGGGGTATGCCGTAAGAGGAAATAAAGGCTGAAAGGCGGAGGGATTAACCTCCTATGCAATAAAAGGCTGTCCTGTGGATTTTTTTTTGTTAAAGTGACCGGCCCCTGAGGTTGGGGGGTTTTTCTTTGGTTTTTGGAGCTGTACCTGCCGAGAGAAGGAGGAGCAAACTTACAATTGGTGGCAGTGGTGGGATCAAGGTGCGGACCTGTCGCTCGAGGAGGCCAAGACAAGCAAGAAAGAAAATCCCGACGGAGGGACCAACGCGGAGCACAGCGCAGACCCGTCTTGGGTTCTGGTAAGCAGGGCCAAGAGGGGGGGGGGGGGGAATAGAGGGAAAACCTAAGTGGTGAAATCGCACTTGGAGTTTGTCCTCTGCTTTTCTTTCCTCAGGAGTAGCGGTTCCAGCGCAAGTATGGATCCCAAGGAGATCTTCGCCTGGATGACTATGCAGTTCCAGAAGCAGCAAGAACTGGCTGCGAAGATGGTGGAGGAGTCCTTGACTGCCGCCCGAGATCAACAACAACCAGTGTTGAATCTGCTCCAGGACTTTTTTCAGAGGGGGAGCAGTACCCCTAGGGAGTTTGAATCCAGAACGGCCGGACAGGGGACCGGAGGAAACGGTGCGGTAGGACCTATATCCATGAATGCACTTAACTGGGGGAAGTTATCTGAGCAGGACAATGTGGATGATTTCCTGACCGCATTTGAGAGGGTGGCGGCGGCCGCCGGATGGCCACAAGAGCAGTGGGCCATGCGATTAGTGCCTTCACTATCAGGGGAGGCTCTGGCCGCCTTTAGAGACTTGCCCCCTGGGGACGCTGCCAACTATGGGAGGTTAAGAGAGGCCATCAAGGACCGATATGGACTCAGTACCCAGGCTTATAGGCGAAAGTTTAGGTCCACGAAATGGGAAAAGGGGGAAACACCTAATGCGGTGGCCAATAGACTGATGGACTTAGTAAAAAAATGGTTGGAACCCGATCACCACACCACTGCCGAGATTCTGCAAGAACTGGTAGTGGAGCAATTCCTGCAGGGCCTACCCAGGGAGATTAGGGCAGGGCTGGTCCAAAGGGGCTGTAGGATGGTAGAGGGCGTGGTAGCGGGGTTGGAATGGTACCTGGAAGCCCAACATTGGGGGGGGGGGCACGACCTGGAGGGCGGAAAGTCCCGGCCTCAGGAAGGCTGGGGTTCCAAAGTTTCCTCCCGCAAGAATGATCCCCAGGGAGGGCAGGCCGGTTCAAGTGGGGTGGGTAAAAAGCCAGTAGGGCCTGAAGACCATGGTAAGAAGGCTACCTCTTATGAGGGAAAACTATGTTATCAGTGTGGAAAACCAGGGCACTTCAAGAGGGATTGCCTAGGTCGGGAGGGGTGGATCTCGCAGGTTGCTCAGGGGTTCAGGCCACGGTATACAACCAAGGTGGAGGTGGAGGGTTTGCCTATTCTAGCCATGTTAGACTCGGGGGCCGATCAGTCCATGATCTCTAGGCGGTTATGGGAGCAACTAAGAAAGAGGAGGACACGGGGTAAGGATACTTATGAAGGAGCAGTGGCCATTCAGTGTATACATGGCACCAGTACGCGGTATACCCTCCATAGAGTTAATTTGAAGGGGCCCACAGGAGAGATAGAGATAGCCATGGCTGTTCTACCCAGGTTGCCACAGGAGATGATTTTAGGAAGGGATTGGCCGCCGTTTACAGACTGTATTAGAAAAAAAGAAGTGTTGGTAACTACCCGCGCACAGGCACGACAGGACCCTGGCGGAGGAAGAGGGAATAGGGAGTATTTTCCCTTTTCAGGGAGAGGTCTTAGGGGAGCCGGGAAAAGGGAGAAAGGGTAAAGCTTTGAGGAAAAAGGAGCAGAGGGGTAGACGGGAGGCATGGGAGCAGGTACAAAGAGAAAGTTACCTGCCGGTAGCCCCGAAAGAATTGAAGGAACAGTTTCCCCAGTTTCATAGGGAGCAGGCCGCTGACCCCACTTTAGAATATGCCTGGGAGAGGGCACACCAGGGGGGGGGGGCATTGAGGCTCCGGGTTTCATGGTAGAAGGGGACATATTGTATCGTAGGGTGCCAAACTGGGAAAACGCTGAAGGAGGGAGACAGATAGTAGTTCCGCAAACTTTTCGTCCACTAGTGGTAAGGCTGGCTCATGATCATCCTTTGGGGGGGCATAAGGGTTCTCAGGCGACCCTAACTCAGATATTGGCGCGGTTTTATTGGCCAGGAGTTTATGGGGAGGTGGAGAAGTATTGCAAGTCTTGCCCAAATTGTCAGAAGGTGGCAGAGCATCTCCCACCTAAGGCCCCTCTAAGGCCACTCCCTAGGGTGGAACAACCGGGGAGGAGAATAGCCATGGATATTATTGGCCCAGTAACAAAATCTCCGAGAGGTTTCCTCTATGTGTTAGTGATAATGGATATGGCCACTAGGTACCCCTGGGCCATACCTTTAAGGAGCATATCCGCGAGGGGTATTGCCCGGGAACTGATAAAAATTTTTTGTGAGGTGGGGTTTCCCCAAGAGGTTTTGACAGATAGGGGATCCAACTTCATGTCAAGCACCTTAAGGCAAGTATGGGAGGCTTTTGGGGTACAGCATATCCGTACCGCGGCCTACCATCCGCAAACAAATGGGATGGTGGAACGTTTTAATAGAACCTTAAAGGGGATGTTAAAAAAAGCGCTAGGCGAAGATAGGACGGGTTGGGACCAACTGTTACCCTTTGTGCTATACGCATATAGGGAGAAGGTGCAGGACTCCTTGGGAGTTTCCCCTTTCGAGTTAATGTTTGGCCGGAGGCCAAGGGGAATTTTAGATATCATACAGGAACATTGGGTACCTCCGGAAACGTCAGATCAGTCAGTGGTAGAATATCTACAGGATCTGAGAGCCCGATTGGATAAGTTACAGGAATATTCCCAGGAAAGGCTGGAACAGAGCCAGTATCATCAAAAGGAATATTATGATAAAGGTACGCGGGAACGGGAGTTTGTAGCAGGAGATAGGGTCCTTATCCTGGTCTTGGAAGATCCTCATAAGTTTGCCTCTAGGTGGAAGGGTCCATGGGTTGTGAAGAAGAGACTAGGGCCGCTTACGTATGAAGTGGCGAACGAGAAGGGTCGTGTCCAAACCTTCCATGTGAACCTTATGAAACCCTGGGTAGCAAGGGTAGACTTTCAGACCCGGGTGGAAGAAAAGGAGGGAGAGGAGTTGGGACCGCAAATAAGAGATATTTTCAAGCCCGGGGAGCCCGGGATTAATCCCCAGTTGCCCCAGGCACAAAAAAAGGAGATCGAAAGGCTCCTAAAAGGGTTTGACGATGTGTTAACGGCGTGTCCGGGGAATACTCACCTGGTGGAGCATGACATTAGAACAGAAAGAGGTAAAGTAGTTCGGCAAAGGCCATATAGGCTGTCCCCCTTGAAAAAGAAAGAGGTTATTAAACAGGTGCAGGAAATGTTAGATTTCGGGGTGATTGAGGAGTCAAATAGCCCCTGGTCAAGCCCCGTGGTATTAGTGCCAAAGCCCGAGGGGGAGTGGAGATTCTGCATAGATTTCCGCCAGCTTAATACCATTTCTCAAGCAGATACCTATCCTATGCCCTACATTGAGGAGCTGGTGGATAGGTTAGGATCCGCACAATATCTTACTACCCTGGACTTGACAAAAGGCTACTGGCAGATTCCACTTACTCCAGGGGCTCAAGCTAAGATGGCTTTTAGTACGCCCATGGGCCTGTACCAGTTTAAAAGATTACCCTTTGGCCTTAATTCAGCGGCTGCGAGCTGTCAGAGGTTGCTAGACAAGGTTCTCCGACCTCATCAGACATACGCCGCAGCGTATATGGATGATGTTGTAATACATAGTGGGGATTGGAATACCCATTTAAAACAGGTGGAGGCGGTTCTGCAGGCTTTTAGGGATGCAGGACTTACCTTGAACCCCCAAAAGTGTTATTTTGCTCAGTACCGGGTGAAGTATTTGGGATATAATGTGGGCCGGGGAGAGGTGCGACCCTTATTAAATAAGGTCAAGGGCATCCAAGAGTTTCCCCGACCAAACACAAAGAAACAATTACGTAGATTCCTGGGTATGGTAGGGTATTACCGCAGGTTCATCCCGCAGTTTTCCTCAATGGCCACGGTCCTTACTGACATGTTGAGAGGGAAAAAACCGGATCGATTGAGGTGGGGAGGGGAGGAGTTGAGGGCATTTGAACGGATGCAGAGGGCCCTGTGCCAGGAACCGGTGTTGAAGGCGGTAGATTTCGAGAAACCCTTTGTCCTTCAAACAGATGCTTCGGGGAGGGGGTTAGGGGCAGTTCTGTCCCAAGAGCATAAAGGGGAAGAACATCCGGTGCTCTATTTAAGCCGGAAGCTCCTGCCTCATGAGGAGCATTACTCCACCATAGAGAAGGAGTGTTTGGCCATACGATGGGCAGTGCAAGAGTGTAGTGTCTATTTAGAAGGGAGGAAATTTAAGCTGGTTACTGATCATGCTCCATTGAAATGGCTAAATATGATGAAGAATAATAATGGGAGATTAATGCGATGGTACTTAGCTTTGCAGCCGTTCCAATATTCTGTGGAGCATCGCCCGGGTCGATGTTTAGAAAATGTGGATGCCCTGTCCCGGGTGGAGGAGGAGAAGGGGGGGAAGGAGGAAGAATGGGGAGAGGGAAGCTTAAGGGGGGGGGGGTATGTAAGGAGTATGTAGAAAGGGCTAGGGAACAAAAAGGGAAAAGGAGAGGAAGGAACTACAACTCCCAACATGCCCCAAAGGAACCCTGGAATAGGCAAGAGTACCCCCGTTACCGGCAGGCTTTTCCCAAGAAAGACCTCGACATGAGAAACTACGACTCCCAGCAGGCCCTAAGGGAACCTGGGGATAGGAGAGAGTACGTGTATTCCGGGGAGTCACCAGAAGAGGGCCGCAGGGGAGTGAGTAAAGCCAATTCTCCAACCTGGGGGGAGGATGGTGGAACAAGTGGCTGGAGAAAGAAAAGACACCAAAGAATCTTAATGAGGAAAAGGGGCAGCAGCTGGAGAGGGGGCGGGGTGCAGAGAATATGGATTGGGCTCCTGAGGAGGGAGGGGACAGAGAGGAGCCTTGCCCGATGGAGATGACTGAACCTGAGAACGCCTTGGAAGAGCCGATGGACTGTGCAGCTCTGGCTCAGCGAAGGCCAGAGAAACCGCGGGGCCAAGCCGGGTCTGCGGGAGGAGGTCAGGAGAGAGTGTGACTGACCAAGAGGGTGGGACCCAAGGCTTTGAGCCCGCGCAGAGCCATTGTTCGTAGAGAGAGAAAGAGAGATAGAAAGAGAGAAAAGACTGTTGCTTATTTTTCTCAAGCTAAGGAAAGACTGAACTGTGGACATTTATACTGTGTTTTTTTTTTTTGGCAATGCTCCCGGAGAGAGGGGAAGTAGCTGCTGAAGCATGGACTGTGTAACTGATCGGCTTGCAAAGGAGGGAGAGGGGAAGTAGCTGCTGAAGCATGAACTGTGTAACTGACCGGCTTGAAAAGAGGAAAAGGGGGGGGGGGTATGCCGTAAGAGGAAATAAAGGCTGAAAGGCGGAGGGATTAACCTCCGATGCAATAAAAGGCTGTCCTGTGGATTTTTTTTTGTTAAAGTGACCGGCCCCTGAGGTTGAGGGGTTTTTCTTTTGGTTTTTGGAGCTGTACCTGCCGAGAGAAGGAGGAGCAAACTTACAATATATATATATATATATATATATATATATATATATATATATATATATATATATATATAAGATCATTATAACATAATTGTATACATTTTTGAATTGCGCTCAGTTCGTACCCATTACACCCATAGCATCCCCAAGGGGAGCATGTAGTAGTGTCACACATGGAACCATCATAGCACAATCTATGTTCCGCCTCCTTTAAAGTGTATGTGCACACACCTGCATCCACTGATTATAATGCAAATTTCACATACCACTACATCAGAATCAACTTATATATACTTTTTCATACTTAATTCATATAGCACCTCAGTTGTTTACAAATGCATACACAGATAATTTCTGAATACTATATGATGATAATTAAAGTTTGCTATGAACATTGTGCTCCCACATACCACAGTCTCAAATACCACTGATATGAAAAAAACTTGTCAGTGAAACATATATACATATAAAGTCACTTCCCTTAAGGACGCAGATGTGCTCGTGTGAGTGATTTAAAAACTCCATAGAAATCCATTCATACTCTTCAATTTTACTCCATCTCAATGATTATCCCTTTAAAGAGTTGCTGGGTATAATGGTTCGTATCTTTATGATTTTCTCTTTGAAGTAGTTGGCCAGGTTGTTTGCTGATGGGGTATCTATGTTATTAGAGGTAACCGGCATGGTATTTAGTAGATTGTTTACAAGTTGGAAGAGTTTATGTGTATCCTTGTAGCCTGGACCGATTTTAGTTTTATAATATAATATTTTGGTCTGTCTGATAGTGTATTTTTATTTCCTCTGTAGTTGCTTCCAGGCATTAAGTGTACAGTCTTCTTTTTTCTTGTTCCATGCACGCTCAAGTCTTCTGACTTGTGTCTTTAGTTCTTTTATTTCTTCATTAAACCATGGTATTGATTTTTTTCTATGTGAGGTTCTGGTTTGGAGTGGTGCTATGTTGTCTAATATGATTCTGCATCTGTTGTCCGAGTCATGGAGAAATTGGGTTGAGTCTGTTTGTGTTGTCCATTCGTTGTCATAGATTTGTTGCCAGAACGTCACAGAGGCAAAACCCACAGAGAAAAATGGAAAGCCGAGGACAGAATGGGACACAGACTTTATAAGAGCGAAGCTCCACAGGAACACGCTGGGCTGTACCATACAGCACTCAAATACACTAGGCTGCCTCACACAGCGCTCAAGGAAAAAGGGAAGCAACTCATAGGAACACCCTAGGCTGTACCATATAGTACTCAAGGGTAAAGGGAAGCCGCCTATATGAATACACATGGCTGAGCCACAGAGTCAAATAACAGACAATAGAGACAAAGGGAAAAACAAGCAAACAGGAAAGGCTGCCTTTACATACACCAAACAGATAAGAGCAATGTTCACATGAATCAGGAGACAAGCACAGCAGAAAAAGCGTGAAAACAGGCTAAAGGGACAAGCTGCTAAACACAAGTTAAGAAGAAGCAGGGCTTACACTGCAGTCAAAGGATTAAAGTTAACAAAGGGGAAAAACAAACAATGTTTTACCAGAACTCAGGGCCAGATGCATCAACCAAACGTAAAAAAATCTAAAACTTAAAAGTCCATAACAAATTTGAAAAAACGAAGAATGCACCCAAAAAACAAGTCGCACATGTTTGGTGCGGTATTATAAAGTACAATGCATTAAACTGGTGTAATCCCCGTTGGTAATTGGCCCCTAAGGCATGCGCAGAGCAGCCAAGCGTTATGCTGGCTGCTCTGCGCATGCCACAAACATCAAAACAACAACAACAACAACAACAAAAACAAAACACAAACACATGTGTTTCGGGAGGGGGCAAAGGTGCTCATCAGGATCATCCTGTATGGACGGCCTTGCCCCCCCCCCGAGGTCACAGTTGCTCCCCGCTTCCCCCTGCAGCATAGAAATCCAAACTTTAGCAGCCCCGACCCCCCTCCCTTTCTCTTTTCCTTTCTTTTGCCCACAGCTCCACCTCCAGCCATCCTCTGCCCTTGTGCCCCGCCCCTGCCACCCCCCTGAGGTCATCGCCGCCACTACCCCCTCCACCGGGCCCCCCCTCCGCCTTACCAGGCCCGCGCAGCGCCTCTCACCTCTGTGTGAAGGCGCTGCACGGGCAAGAAGAACATCTGATCACTGCGAGTCTTCAGGACGTCTCTCCTTCTTCCCTTAGCTGGGCCCACCCCCGTCTGCTAAAGTTTGGATTTCTAAGCTGCAGGGGGAAGTGGGGAGCAGCGGCGACCTCGGGCGGGGGGCATGGGGTCGGAGGATGGCAGGAGGCGGAGCTGTGGGAGAAAGAAAGGAAGGTGGGAGGGGGGCCAGGGTTGATAAAGTTTTAAGTTTTGTGCTTTTTAATGCAGGGGGAGTGGGGAGCAGCGGTGACCTTGGGTGGGGGGGGGGCAAGGACGCTCATAAAGGATGCTCCTTACAAGCTTTTTTGCCCCCTCCCTCCAGATTTTTTTTTTCATTACAGTTTGGAAGCCGGGCAGCCCTAACAAGAGGTACAGACCTCTCGTTAGCTTTCTGGTGGTTTTCCTGCGTTAGGGCAAGCGGTAAACTTTGATGCATCTCATTCCAATAGGGTTTCTAAACAATTTGCTCATCTGCATTCCTTTTTCGTTAGCTGCTGTTGTCTTCGGAAAAAGGCCTTTAATGCATATCACGGTTTAAAACTTGTTCGTTAAAGGGTTGTAAAAGGGTCGTTAAACTTTAGTGCATCTGGCCCTCAGTCAGCACACAGAGACAGAGCAACAGAGCACTCACAGGTGCAGGAGAGCAAGATAATCAAGAAAAACAGCTTAGCTAGGAAAACAAACAAGCATAAGCTGGGAACAACCAGCAGACAGAGACAGAGCAACAGAGCACCTTCAGGTGCGGGGAAGCAAGGTAATCAGGGAAAGCAGCTTAGCTAGGGAAACAAACAAGCATACGCTGGGAACAACCAGCACACAGAGAAGCTATGAGCAATGAGAGTAGTAAACAAACTCCCACAAAAGCACAGTGTGCTACTAGCACAGACAGAGAGATGGTAACATGCTTCAGATGACAGGGATCAATGCTAAAGCATGGACTGTAGGGAAAGATAGGTTTAAATAGATCTGACTTCTGACGTCTGCTGCCTCAGACGTCAGCTCAATCCCTAACAGGCCAATCAGAGGCGAGTCCCAGTCATTTCCCTGCCAGTCTAGCAGAATCATAACACTTCCCCTGTGCAAATTGCCTGTATTTTTGTGAATAGCAGATTTCATGCACAGTATTGAATTTATTTATGCCATGGTAAAGGAATCTATGAAAACAGCTAAGGCAGCTTTAACCAGAATACCAGAGTTATGACAATTTAAGGCTGTGAATATTTATAGACAGCGGATAGAGGGAATTTCTAACTTCTAGTTTTTTGTACACAGTGGTGCAATGTAATTCACGGTGCTTGGAAGCGCATGTGATAGAACTGAAGTGGCATTTTGGGGGGAGATCTGTGTTGAGGGAAATATGTGGGTGGCGATTTTTGCTGAGAGAAGGATGTGTTGATGGCAGGAAATGTGACTTGTTGTGGTTGTTGGTTGCCATTTTGAAGGTTGTGATGGCAGCGTGGCAGAGATGGGATGGACGTTGGACTGTAGCTGTGGGTGATGTGGTACGTGCGATGATGGTACAGATGAATGTTGGTGTAGTTTGCACGCTTGTTTGGGTGATTATGATATGTGCATTTGGAGTGATTATATATAGTGCAGCAAGAGATGAACATTACGAAAAAGCATTTTCTTTCTGGAAGAAGCCTCTTACGTTTATCAGGTCCTTTCAGATTTAGTGCACCCTGCTAGGCTCCTTAAGTAACCCAAGACTGACACTTCCTAAATAGCTTTCCTACATACACTACTTATCACTAATTAAATCCACCCTAATTACAACCCCATCATAGTACACCCATTTCAACCAATCAAGATTACTCTTATTCTCTGTAATAATTGTGGTGCTTTAGTTTCAAGGCCAATTATCTGGAGACTTAAAGCTTGTCCTATCTGTCTTCAGCTCGCTAGTTTATAACAAGGAAAGACACCACAGGAACCAGAGCGGGGTGCAACACCCCCCCTCCCCCCCAGGGAACTAGCACAGGAAAGGAGAAATAGTACAGGGAGCACCCCGTAACCACAGGGGAATACGGAGAAAACAACCAGAAGACTGGGCTGCCACAAGAAAACCGCAGCCAGGAACTCCCCAGCACAGAAGGGAAAAGAACTAACTAAAAGCCACAAAAGCCAGAGACAGATACAGCAAACAAAAAGTAGACTAGCCCCCAACCCAGAGGCCAGAGGCAAAGACACAAAAGGGAGGAAGAAAATCCTCTGTCTTAAACACACAGAAGTCAGAGGCAGAGACACAGTACACAAGGGGTTAACACTTACTGAACCAGAAGTCAGAGGCAGGAACATGGAGGAAGAATATAACAAAATAAACAAACAAACCTGAGGGAAGGCCCATGGACCAGCAGCCTGCTCAGTCAGCAAAAAGAGAGCAAAACTCCCACTGAACAAACAAAGCAGCTGGCCTCCCACAGAGAACTGCAAGCAGTGAGGGAGAGCCCCAGCTGGAGGCAAGTGAACTGATTACACACACACACACACACACACACACGCTGACAGAAACAAACTCAGACAAAGGTAACTAAACAGCCAGCTGAATACACACACACACACACACGCTGGCACCAAAGGGGAAGTAACTGAAAGCCTCGAACAGGGGAACACAGATTCAAAACCAGAGCACAACGTTCCAGTGGCGTAGCCAAGGGTGGGCCCAGGTGGGCCCAGGCCCACCCACTTTGGGCTCAGGCCCACCTAGTAGCAGCACACATATGATGTGGCTGGCAGGGATCCCCAAGCCCCACCAGCCAAAAACTCCCAACAACTATCCTTCCTGCATACTTTTTAAATAGCAGATCTTCACCTGCAGCGAGCAGCAACTGATACATAGTGCTCGCACTAGCCCCACAGCCTTTCCTCTGATGTAGTCCCTCCTATGTGGAAACAGGAAGTTGCATCAGACGGAAGGCTGTGGGGCCAATATGAGCAGTGTGTATGCAGGGGAGGGGGTATGTTTGAGAACCATATGGCATGCAGATGAGAGAGAGAGAGACCAAATCACTTGTGGGACAAGGTGGAGTTCTTCTGCCCACCCATCTTGGGCCCAGGCCCACCCAAAATTGGGTGTCTGGCTACGCCCCTGCAACGTTCTGACAGAGAACTGCAAAGACTTAGCCACAAAGGAATGTAACGCCAAAGCAGGGGAAGCAGGAACATGTAGGCTTAAGTACCACCCACTGACGTCAGCTCAAACCCTGACAGGAATGAAGTCCACACCCCTCCCCTGCCAGACCGGCAAGATCATAACACAAACTCTATCCCTTCACTTGTCTTCAGCTGCAGATTCTTATGTGGGATCCCTGCTTCCCATCACAACTCCTCAATCTATGAACTTGAGCCACACAGAACCAGACTAACCCGAACTTCTGATGCAGTGAAGCTGAAGCTCACAGGTGGATGAGTTGTGGCAGGAAAGCAGGGATCCTGTGACAAGAATGTGTGATCCCCCCCCTCAAAAAACTGATGAGCTTCTGCAGGCCAAGAGAAGGCACTTGACAGGCTGGGTTCTGACCTGCGGGCTGTAGATTGGGCAAGCCTGGCATAATACAACACTGTACGCAAGCACATGAGAGGGTTCCTGATTAATAGAACTTACTGTAAATCTATTCAAGACAGACAGACAGAAATGATGAGTTTCATTTATTATAGACATTGTTTAAAATAACAAGGGTATGAACAGAGAATAGGTGGATATATATTATGTTGCATATTTAGGTCATTAATTCTCTTGTCTAGGACCATCCCAAAGACAGTGCAAGAGGTGCAGCTGCACTAGATTTAAGGGATATAGGGAAATAATAATCACTCCCTGCTCATTGTCTCCCTATAGTGGCTGTAGCAGAATGGGATGGGATGTGGGTGCTAAACAGTGTGTCATAGAAGGTGTGATTTTGGTTCTGGACATTTTTGCTCATGTCATATAACTTTTCATCCCAATTCTTCACCATGTTAGTAGGCTGTTTCTGAATTGCCTCTTTTTGCCTATATTTATTCATAGGTACAGCCTCAAAGATTGAACCCAATATTACAGATAGGTTTTGATGACTGATTTGTATACTGATAATTCTGCTTCCTTTGTTTATGCTAATTATGGTCTGTGAACACTAGCATTGACTGGGATGAACTCTAGAAAAAATCCTTGGTCTACATCTTCCATTCATGCTGGGAATATCTCTGGATCTCAGTACCGTTACTGCAGTAAATGGAACAATAGTAGCAAAATGTAGCATACCTTTTAGTTTTAATAAGCAGTTTATTCATTCTCTAATGTATGTGTGCATTTGAGTTAATATTCTAGTATTCTCTACTGTGACGTTCCTTTCACAACTTATCTTACTTTAATGAAGAACACCTGGATGCTTCATTTTCTTAGTTGGGCATATTAGCATCAAATGTATATTTTACATGATATTCCTGTTCATTAACATATAACATTTTGTAAGAAATGCAGTGAGTATGAGGAATTCTTTCTCATGAAAACCTAATTGCTGTGCTAAAAATGTTTAGTGGGCAATAATTCCTTGTGAGAGCACCTTACTAGATATAGATTTATTGTGCAAAAAAATGGTAGTGTTGGCACATTAAATCAAGTATTGTCAGTTAATAAACTATTATACATTTTAATCAGGATTTACTTTAGCTTGTAAAAATAGTTTTGTAAAACAGCAACCATGTATTAAGTTAGAGAACATAGAGCCATATTTTCTTTTGTCTCTAAATCATAAACATATACACACTAATTATGGTTTTTACAGCAATGTGATCCATAAGGAAGCTGCAAGCTTTTTGTTCTCAGTTTGCTGAAAAATTGTATGGATACCTGTTCCGTAGTCATTATTCAAATTGCTGCTGACAGTTCATTTTGAAGAAGTTACTCTCTGGTGATTGATATGAACTCAAATATATGTCAAGTATTATAGTTTTCAGATTGCTCAGGAACTGTTGACTGTTTGACATACTGTATGTTCCACACTGGTTAGAAATGAATCTGAGTGTTTCAGTCCAAATTCACATTAAATTCACACACAACAGTAAATAATGTGAATCCAACATCATTGTTTATGTTTTATTTAAATTTTTTCTATACTGTCTTCATGTGATGAGCAAGTCAAATTGGTGTACAAATACAAAATAAAATAGCAAACTTTTTTTTCAATATATTTATTGAGAGAGAGATCATATAACATCATGAAATACAACAGCCTGCAAGGTACATAAAGCACAGAACAGGTTTCTAGGATAAAAAAAAACTGCTTACATTTTTTAAACAGATAACAAAGCTCAGTACAAGATGTCAAAAGATGTTTTACTTGGTGTAAATGAATGCGTGTAGTTCTAGGCACTGGGATATCAACTAAGTGTATTCTAGATACCATGCCTATATATAGGCACCACTTATAGAATGCACTACAGCGGAAATTTGTTCTGCACAGATTTTTCAGGTGCCATATATAGAATCTGGTCCATTATGTGGAAATTCTACAAAGGTTGCTCAAAATTTGGTACTGAAAAAAATTGGTGCTGAACGGTATTCTATAACAGGCATTCTGGGATTGGTGCTATATAGAGAATAGTGTGTACCACCAGGATTCACTTTTAACTTTGGGTGCTAGGAGTTACAACAACAGAAACTGGTATAAATTCCAGCACTCAAGATGGGCGTGGATTCTCCGAATTCTATAACAATGTGCACACTTTAAGGGAAGGCCGTGGCCTGCTCCAGCCCATCCCATGGCCATGCCTCCTTTGCAGATCCACACAAAACATTTACACACTATTCTATACAAGGGCAAGTCACTATGTATTCACACAGAACTGTCATTCCTGCCCTGTTCTGGTGCCTTGCATCTATTAGAATGCTTTTGCATGTGTTTTCATATATACTTGGATGAGAACAGTAGATTCCAAGGTTGCACCTTTGAAAAAAACACAGTTTGATTTATCATCTAATTCCTCTAGTGGAGATGAGGTAACAATGGAGAAATCAGGGGAACAGGTAGGGGATCAGGTACATACAAAGGCAGTGGCAGGGGGAAATGGAAGAACAGGGGAAGACCAGATGTTGTAAACGACCAATACAGACCATGTACCAGGTGCAAACAAAGGAACGATTCCCTGTGATTAATTTGTCTTGATTTACCCTCAATCCTATACAACTGAGGGTTTATTGAAATGTTTAACATTTGTTCCTACTCACCTTCATGATCTATTCCAACTGCGGGTAGACATTGTGAAGTTTATTCGCATTCTTCAACTTAAATTGCATTTTACTGATAGAGAAGTGGGATTTACATCTTTTTTTGAATGTGTGGCAAAAAAGCACTTGGTCTCCCCCAGGACCTATAGATCCTGCCATTGACACCTTTCATAAATTGATACTACAGGATGTTTTTAGATTAGAACAACAACAGTGCAGAGATAAGAAATTCTTATCTGTTTCTTTGTGCTTGTGTCAGTCCATCTTTCTTTCTATATATGCTACAAAGGAAAGAGAGGAGGAGGTACCATGGGAGACTAAGCAGTTTTCTCATCTTTCCTTCATAGCAGGCATGCTCAGGCCAAAGCCAGAGGTGAGTGGTGAGCAAATGAACACAATAGATGCATGTTACCGAGAGCAGGTCAAAGGACAGCAAGGCATATTTTGGGGGAAGGACACATTAATGTAAACCCCCTGGTGGCAGAGCAAGGTATTAAAATGATGGTACCAAATATGTCACAGTGTTTCCCCAAAATGACTCAACACCAACCAGGGAGTTTAACAATAAAAAGACATATTTTGTATTAGTATTATATTTAAATGTTAATTAAATTTTACCAACTTGCACATTCAACATATGTATTTCAATTACAGGTTTAAACATTGGGAGCATTTTCAAATAACTATAAATATTAGGTACATAAATCATGTAAGCACATTCAATTTTACAAAACACTAGATTCTTTAACATTTCTTTTCTCCTGTCTTTCAGAGTTCCATAGACCCTCAAGGATCTCAACATGTAACTCTACTCTTTTTTTCCTTAGTTATCTCTCACTTATTGTTCACGTTTCCTTTACTATTTTCTCTTATGTGCTCTTTTTAAAATAGTTCCTGTCACTTAGCTGCTCTCTTTGTTTTCTCTCTCTGGCTCTCTTGAACGGTGGGCGCCTTTTCTTTCAGGTGATGATCTCCAGCATAAACTTTCTTCCAGTCTTTTCCTAGTAACATCTTCTCATCAATACAGCTCCATCCCAACTGCCAGCCTGAGCTGTTTGTCACTCTCCTGAGAGTTCCATCAGCATGCGGAACACTCAGCGCATGCACACAGACTACTCAGTTTAACTGCACTGCTCACTGTCTCCACACCAGATTCAGAACAAGCCAGGTAGTCTTTTAAAATTTAACCCATAGGGTTACATTCGGGCTGGCAAAATAAAAAAAAATATGTATATAATAATTTTTTTTCCAAACACCACCCCAAAACCAACACCCCCTTAGACAATCCATTCCATCTACATTTGTCTAATAAATACATCTTCAACTATCCCCAACATTTCAATTTCCATGCACTTTACCCACATATACATTTAATTTTGATGAAAACAAAAGGGTTGATAAAGGCTGGATTATCCCAGATGAGCCTTATCATCCAGAATATGAAACTAGAACCATAATAGACATGCCAGTGTATATAAATGCCATACCAAGGCAGATGTCTGAAAGCAACTCATCTGTATCTAACGAGGAACAGGCAGAGGAAGCAGACACAGAAAGAATCATTGAAGAAGACAGTACAGTTGGAGAAGGGGAATCAATTGGAGAAGGACTCTCAGATTTAGAGGATGCGGAAAGGTCAGACCAACCTGTTGTCAGACGCTCATCCAGGGAAAACAAAGGTGTTCCACCCCCAAGACTGTCTTACCTAACAAAGTCAGCAGAAGCTCAAGAGCCCTTAACATGGGATGAGATTGAGAAAATGCCAGCAGAAGAAGCTGCTGAATGGCGTAAAGCTGCACAAGAAGAAATTGATGCATTGGATAAAAATAATACTTGGATTCTTACAAAATTACCTCCTGGCAAGAAAGCTATAGGATGCAAATGGGTATTCAAGTTAAAAAGGAATGCACAAGGAAAAGTGGAAAGGTATAAAGCCAGATTAGTCGCAAAGGGATATCTTCAAAAATATGGAGAAGATTTTGATGAAGTGTTTGCACCTGTAGTGAAACACACGACAATTAGAACACTTCTGAGCATTGCAGTCTCAAAAGGCATGCAAGTCAACCACATTGATGTGAAAACAGCGTTTCTTCACGGAGATATAACTGAAGACTTGTACATGGAACAACCAACAGGTTTCATAAATACAAAACAAAGACAGCTAGTGTGTAAATTAAACAAAGGTCTTTATGGATTAAAGCAAAGTGCAAAATGTTGGAATGATAAATTGCATGAAATATTGACAAATTTAGGATTTAAGCAAGGTGAAGCAGATAAATGTTTGTACACTAGGTGCACAAATGGACAATATGCATACATTTTAGCTTTTGTTGATGATCTGCTCATTGCAAGCAAAAGTGAGCAAGAGTACAAGGACATTGTAAAGTGTTTAAACCACAATGTTGAGATAAAAGAACTTGGTAATGTGTCATACTATCTTGGTATAGAAATTGAGAAACAAAATGATGGTTCTTATCTTCTAAGCCAGAAGCAGAAAATAAATGAGCTTATTGAAAGTTTAGGTATGCAAGATGCCCAAGTTGTAAGCACTCCCATGATCACTGATTTTCTGAAGGATGAAACAGTAAGAGAACCTTTACCAGATAACATCCAATATAGATCAGCCATAGGTAAGCTTTTATATCTAGCTACCACATACAGGGCTGATATAGCAAATGCAGTAGGAATTTTGAGCAGAAGGGTCAGCTCACCTACCAAATCAGATTGGACTGCAGTTAAAAGGATGGTAAGGTATTTAAAGGGTACCATTGATTGTAAATTAAAGATTTCAGCCAATAGTAATCCAAAACTAATATGTTACTGTGATTCAGATTGGGCAGGGGATCATTCTGATTATAAATCCACAAGTGGATATGTGTTTATGTATGGAAATGTACACATTTCATGGGCCAGTCATAAACAAAGTATTGTGAGTTTGTCTTCTACAGAAGCTGAATACGTGGCCGTATCGGAAGCGTGCAGAGAACTGATGTGGATTGAAAAACTTTTGCTGGATTTCGGAATAGCTGAAAAGAGACCAATCCAGATAATGGAAGATAATCAGAGCTGCATTCGACTGTCACAGAATGACAAGGTTCAGTCACGCACCAAGCACATCGCAACGAAATACCACAACGTGCGAGAGTTGGCGAAAGAAGGGGTCATCAGTCTACACTATTGTCACACCAGTGAGATGACAGCTGACATCATGACCAAACCGTTACCCAGAGAACATTTTGTGAATCTGCGTATAAAGCTTGGACTTTGTATGAATAAATAATTGCATGACAGTTATGCATGAGAAGGGGTTTGTTGGAATTTATTGTATTTTTACATGCATTGCCTGTCACCTATTATTTCTCTGTGATTACTCTGTGACCTCTGATGTGAATTACTTAGAGAGGTCACACAGCTATGCAACTTCCTGTGGGGGTTAGATGCAGCAGATGCAGCACATGGAGCACATGGAGCTCATGATCTCTCCTAACCTGAGAGGATCTATGGTGGTGTGAGCATCCATTACCATCTAAGCACATGGAAGGAGCTGATAATACAAATGTATAGTAATATGTATATATAAGCCTGTCTGATTATAATCTAACTGCAAACTGTGAGTAAACAGATGTTTTGTTACTTCAACTTTAAAGTGACTCAGCAGTGAATTATTCAGGGGTGAATGAGAGAGAGATGAAGAAAGAAATTAACATTTCTAAAGCTGAAGCTGTGTGTACTAAAATCTGCTAATTATTTACTACAAATAATCCAACACAATTTTTGACAACTTTTATAGAATTAGGAGGCATGTGACTAAGACTTACTATGAGTTCAATTGTGCAATATGGATTATAGAGCCAGTGGTTTCTTCTGCAGTGATCGGAGCCAATGTAAAAACACCTGAAAACTTTGGTGGGCAAGAAATCCTGGGTGACAGTGTGCAGTTTATCCAACTTCACATCACTCCTTTCTTTCACCCACTAAGCTCATAACTTACAGTTAGATTTTACACATTTCTGCATTAAAGGGATATTCACTTTCTGCTCTTTAGAAGAACAAGAATTAACAAGATTTGGATTTAGATTTGATTACTTGCCTTAGAAACTCTGGTTGCTAAGCAACTAATTAATCATGCTTTGGAGACTGTGATGCATAGAACACAGGAAGAAAACTTCCAACTGTTACCTTATATTTTACTTCTTTCAAACTTGCAAGAAGATAGTGAAAGAGCCTGCCGTTTTGGAAATCTAGCGCCCATTCATCTGGTGGCGATGAGCGTTTTAGTGCCCGCCGCAGGCATTTTTCTTGGATATTCACTGCTGGGCGCTGTTCATGTTTCAGCATTGAATATCCATTTTTTAAAACCAGCTAACACATAACCAGTTAAGTCAATATTCAGCCCTTGAACACATAAGCCAAACTGCTTAAAGTTAGGACTGCTATTTACGTGGCCCAATTTGATCAGTTTACTTATGTGGTGAGCAGTTGAATATTGGCACTTAACCCATCTCCACCCCTGGAACACCCAGAAGTTAGCTGCTCTTGAAATGGGTGCTAACTGGTCATCTTCAACAGAGATAACCATTTAAGTGCCACTGAAAATGATCAGATAGCCACAAACAATCAATTTAACTGGTCGGTGGCCGTTTCTTGACAGTTAAATCATTTCGAATATTGGCTGGTAAGTTTCTGGGGAAGTACCAGAAACAAAATCAGTTATATTTCAATAAACCTTTGCAAAAAGGGTCTGTTTTTTAATAAATATTTCAAAGCATAGAGTAGCTTGCTCTATTGCTCTGTTTATAGCCAGTGGAAGACAAAGAGGGGCATAATCGAACGCAAACGCCTATCTCCATGGGTGTTTATCTCCGAGAACGGGTCCGTGAAGGGGCGGGCCGTACCGTATTTTCGAAAAAATGGACGTTTTTGAGCTGGGCATTTGTTTTTTTTTAGCGATAATGGAAACTAAAAACGCCCAGCTCAAAAAAGTCCTAATCCGAGCCATTTGGTCGTGGGGGGGGCCATGATCCGTAGTACACTCGCCCCTCTGACATGCCAGGACACCAACTGGGCACCCTAAAGGTCAGTGTGGTGGACTTCAGACAACGCTCCCACATGCATAGCTCCCTTACCATGGGTGCTGAGCACCCAACCCCCCCTCCCCAAAACCCACTACCCACAAATGTACAACACTACCATAGCTTTTAGGGGTGAAGGGGGCACCTACATGTGGATATAGTGGGTTTTGCAGGCCTCCCATTTACCAGCACAAGTGTTACAGGTAGGGGGGGATGGGCCTGGGGCCATCTGGCTGAAGTGCACTGTGGTACTCACTAAAAGTGCTCCAGGGACCTGCATACACACAGGCCTCTAGGACTTGTTGCTGCTGTATAACATTGGCACACCAGTTGAAACCTGAAGAATAATCTCTCCGAAAAAGTCCTTTATTGGAATAAGCACGTTTACTCACAGTTAACTGCATAGGTTGTGCCCCAGTGGCAACGAGTCTCCCTGGTACTGAGATTAGCAGTAGGTCAGAGCTGGCAGAATGCTGTACAATGATCTTTTTCAGCCACATGCAAGGTAAGAACTAAGTTGTCTAACATGGCTAACACAGGAAAGGGAACTAAAACTGGCTTACAAAAATGGCCACTACCGCATGAACTACAACAGGAAACACAACAGGGCACACTCTGACTCAGTAGGCAGGGGGAAAAGCACCATGGGAGAAGAGCCTACCAACTACCAACATCGTGAGACTGTAACACAAGCTAATGAAATCACGGAGCCCAATACCCTACACCCACCACAATGCAATGCTGATGTGACCCTGTAGTGCACCCGAGAGCCACATCTGACTCAGGGAAAGGCTGTGAGAGGATTGAACACATTCTGCTGTCATGGAGGTGGGTACAGCATTTGAGGCTGGCATACAGGCCTGGAAAAAGTTTTTAAAGTGGAGGTTTTTTTTGTGGCAGGGGGTTAGTGACCACTGGGGGAGTCTGGGGACGTCATCCCCGATTCCCTCCAGTGGTCATCTGGACAGTTGGGGCACTTTTTTGGGACTTGTTCGTGAAAAAAAAGGGGTCCAAGAAAGTGACCCAAAATCGCGGTAAAAACACTTTTTTTTCCAATTATCAGCTACAGACGCCCATCTCTCCTTGGCTGATAACCATGCCCCAGTCCCGCCTCCGACACGCCCCGTCAACTTTATTCGTTTTCGCGATGGAGTGCAGTTGGAAACACCCAAAATCGGCTTTCGATTATACCGATTTGGGCGCCTTTGCAAGGAAAACGCCCATGTCCCGATTTGGGTCGAAATAGAGGCGTTTTTCTCTTTCGATTATAAGCTGGAAAGGCAACCAATTGTAACTTTGATGCCATCATTTGGTATTGAATACAGGGAAAACTGAGGTTTGTTGGGTAACAGTGAAGAGAGATCATCCAAGTATGTCAGTGACTCTTTTGGGTGACATGATACCGGTGATCGATACCTATAAATAAAGCCACACACTATTTTTAAATTGTGCTTGTTAATATTTCTCATTCTACATAGACAGGAGCATGAATACACATCTAATCTTATTAATTTGCCCATTAGGAACTATGATCATTCTTTGAGATTATTTTTAACATTGCATTACTCAAATTCTTGTAAAATTGTGAATAAGACTGTATTTTTGAGATTGTTTACTTATCAATTGGCAAAATGGTAGAATTTACTACCTTTGGACATCTGGCAATTGACTAATTATAAACAATTATCAAAGATGCTGAAACCTATCTATTCAAAATGTTTGTTAGTATTTGCGTAACCCAGGCAGCGCTATAGAAATGCTAAGTAGTAGTAGTAGTAGTAGTAGTATGTCATGAATAATGTAATGAACCTGGGTATGCCCTGTCTTTTACCTGTGAACTGCAATGAACTTTAAAGGCTAATGTGGGATAAGTGCCTTTTGTAATGTAATGCAATCAAGATGATTAAAAAAACATATGAAATAAACAGTCAAATTTTGATGACGGTAGTCAACACATTCAAGTATATGCTGTGTTCTCACAAACATTTATTCTAGGTTTATTAGCAAAACTGGTTCACAATAAATTATTTGATTTTGTGGGCAAGAGCCATCATCGACTTTATAGGATAAAGCCTCCCATACTTCACAAAGAGGTGGTGGGGCAGAAGAAATGAAGAGGTCTCAGTTTCTGGATCCTAAATCGGAGCAGAAAAAAGTTAGGTGTAGTTTATAGGATAGTGCATACATAGGACTCATGCCTAACTTTAGGTACGGCCATTTGCACCATATGGAATGTGGTGCAAATGTATGTGCCCAAATTAGGTGCATATCCATGTTAGTCTATAATAATATATGTAAATGCCAGGAATGCCCCCATTCCACTCAGGATCCTCCCATGTCTGTGCCCCTCTTTTTTACTCGCAAGTAAAATTTAGGCGCGGATCCTGTGCCTAAATTTAAATTCTTAAGTTACATTTAAATCAAATTAGTGCCAATAATTGCTTGTTAAAATAACAATTATTGACACTAATTGGTTTGCTATTCAATTAAACTGTGCGCACAAATTGGGCACCTGCCCAAGTTTGCACACACAGTTTTTGCAACTTTTATAGAATTAAGGGGATAGTGTGCATTCTTTAAGAAGAGTATTATCAGTGAATATTTAATTACAAATGACAGCCCATTTCTAGTTCACAGCATATTTGAATAACTTATTGATGAATTCCTAAGGATAAATGTGGAACCAGTCCATTAGAAGTAATTTTTATTTGCAAATCTTAACCAATGCTAAAATATAATGGAAGATTATTCAAAATATGAGTGTTACTTTCTGCAAGGAATTTGAGACAGTTATGTGCTCTAGATGTTTCCTGATGTACCACAATTTTTTTAAAGTTAAAATTGCTAAGATACACAATAATGGGAGTTACACAACTGTGTAATTACTTCAGTGCACAGTAACAATTTCCTCAGCAGGAGTTTATATATTAAAGTCTGCATGTTCTCAAAGATAAATAAAAGACACCTATACGTTTGGGTAACAGTGGGAGTCACACATACCTTTTGCCTCACTCATCACAACACCCAACCAAATAACAACTGTTAACTCTTAATTAACTAACATTGGGCAAAGATTGGCAATGGCTTTATTAACACAACAAACTTACAATATTCAGCTATCCCACCTTAAAAATTAACATAACTACCTTCCTCCAACTCGTGCAGCTAATCGGTGTCAAACTAGCTGCCCCCATTTCACAATTTTCAACTTCCGTTAACTCCCCACGAATGGCTTGTGGCGGTGTCACACATAAGCGTCAACATATAGGCCTCCACTGGACCCCACTTATCACACTATGATCCTGAACCTTCCCTTTACACTTTCTTTTTGTCTGCTGAGCTGCGACTGCCCCTCCCCACCCCCTTTAAAGCACCCCAAACACACCCCAGAACCCCTACCCCCCCCATGTCACAGGAAGGACTGGGAGATAAAACATCACCCTACCAGGGACCTCTCACCACCACCTTTCCTTCTCTCTACAACCCTCTTCCCAACAAAGTTTAAAAGTGGGTTAGACAGTTTCCTAAAGGACAAGTCCATAAACCGCTACTAAATGGACTTGGGAAAAATCCACAATTCCGGGAATAACATGTATAGAATGTTTGTACGTTTGGGAAGCTTGCCAGGTGCCCTTGGCCTGGATTGGCCGCTGTCGTGGACAGGATGCTGGGCTTGATGGACCCTTGGTCTTTTCCCAGTGTGGTATTACTTATGTACTTATGTAACTTCACCTAAAATCTCCCTTTCCTTTCCCAACCTTGCCACTAACAGCACTCGCCAGTACTCTGTTTTTTCTGTGCTTACCCATTCAATATCCATACTAGCCAGCCTGACCCTTTGACCCTATTCCTCCCCACCTCCCACCAGCCCTTGGAATCTTAGCAGAGATTGGGTGGCAACACCAGTAATTGGGAAGCAAAACCAGTGCTGGGCAGACTACTACGGTATGTGTTCTGATCATGAGTGAATAGATATGGATGGGCTGGAGTGTAAATTTTAAGGGGCTTTGACATTAGCTTCAGAACGTTTAGTACAAGAATAGTGCTAGGCAGACTTCTATGGTCTGTTTCATAAATAAACAATGCAAGTAGGTATTTTTAAAAAGAAACAATGCAAGTAGGTGGACTAGTATAAAATTACAATCCAGATTAGCAGATATCATTAGAACAGCCCTTCAACTTTTTTCCCATTTCATCCAGCGTCTTTTTTGGCAACCAGTCCCTCGCTTCAACAGCTTGTGCCTGTACATATAAAATGTTCAGAAAGTTGATGGAATTCAAATGGGAGTGACAGATCAGTTCAAACGTCATACAGATGTCAACAGCACAGATGTTTCCAGCAAATAATCTATTATCCCATTCCTTCAGTATATCATAGCATAGAAATTAATTGACTGCATCTAATACAAATTTAAATGGAAATGCATATGCACTAATTTAAAAACTTGATCTGTGGAATATATTAAAAATATAACCAATTGTAATTAAAATGCTGTCAAAAAACCTCCATGGTAACCTGTCAGATGGCTGTTACTGTTTGGCAGTACTGTGGCACAAACACAGACTTTTCTTTTTAATTCTGATGAGATATTATTTTAAATGAGTATATCCTTTAAATGTGCAAATTGCAAATTGACAACATCTGGCACTTTCATGTGGAATGATATGACACTGATTGTTAGATCAAGGTTATAAAATTTGACACAAGTTCTTTATAGAGCACAGGATATAATGCTGATTAATTTCAGTGCCAGCGTCTACATTTTGATACTCTTTTAACTTTGAAATGAGATGGTTCTTAGTAGATTCTTAATTGGTTCGTAATAGTGATCTTGAAATGAATTAATCTAGCAGACTTTGTCAGGCTGTGTGAATACAATGACATATTTTATAATTTGCTGTACCTTTCCCTTAATTAGTACATAGTAATAAACATTTATTTTAGATGACTGGACAGGTGCAGTCTTCACATTTTTTTTTCCACCTTATTCTTACTCAAGTCCTGTACTTAAAAAAAAAATAACTTTAATGTTAGCATTTGACATTATTTAATATGCTTTTTATGTAAATCTGTTGAACATGAAAGTAGAAGGTATTTTTAGTCATTTTTTGGTTTTGGTTTATGGAAGTTTAATTCTTTCAATTTTCCTGGAGATTAAACTTTTCTTTGTCTTATAGAGTTAGGTGGAAGGTTAGGTGTTCCACAGGTTCTCTATCTCAGTAAAGGCCAAGAGTGGAACCACGCTTTCCAAAAATACTAGGACTAGGGGGCATGCAATGAAACTACAGTGTAGTAAGATATTGCTTTTTCCTGATATCTCTAAGGAGACAAGGTGACGGAGGAAACAATTTTTGATCCTTAAGCCTGAAATTCTGCACTTGGGGGGGGGGGGGTACCTTTTTTTAAGATACCCCTCAAGTGCATAATAAGACTTAGGGAAAAGAAATATGTATTTACAGAACCTGCCCATGTGTCGGCGCTTATAGCCTCAGCGAAAATGGAAAAGCGCCAAGGATAAATAAGACATTAACTCCACTTAACAGAGTTTGTGTTATCCTGAATATTGTTACTATAGCTTTCCTTTTTTTCTCTCTCTCCATGTTTTTCCAAACTCTTGGATCTCATTTTATGGACTTGAGTGTTAATTTTTCCTAAAATGTATGTATTCTAATTTTGCTTATTATTACTATAAGTAACTTCCTAGGTAACACACACTTTTCTATACAAGATGTTTCTTGTATAATTTACTAAATAAATAAACAAAAAAAACTCTGGAATTCATTGCCGGAGAATGTGGTGAAAGCGGTTAGCTTGGCAGAGTTTAAAAAGGGGTTAGACGGTTTCCTAAAGTACAAGTCCATAAACCACTACTAAATGGACTTGGGAAAAATCCACAATTCCAGTAATAACAAGTATAGAATGTTAGTACGTTTGGGAAGCTTGCCAGGTGCCTTGGCCTGGATTGGCCGCTGTCATGGACAGGATGCTGGGCTCGATGGACCCTTGGTCTTTTCCCAGTGTGGCATTACTTTTGTACTTATGACTCAGGGGCCCTTTTACTAAGCTGCGTAGGTGCCTACGCACACTGAATGCACGCCAATTTGGAACTACCACCCGGGATGCAAAGAACAAATCATAAAGAAACTTTAGACCACTCAAAACATGGCAGCCAGACTTATATTTGGAAACACGTGATTTGAAAGTGCCAAACCCCTCTGAGAAAAACTGCACTGGCTCACAATCAAAGAACACATTGCTTTCAAAATGTGCATCCTAGTTCATAAAATTATCTACGGTGAAGCCCCGGGATACATAACAGACCTCATAGACCTACCAACCAGAAACACAACAGGGTCAACAGGAACATACCTAAATCTCCACTACCCAAGCTGCAAAGGACTCAAATACAAATCATCTTATGCATCCAGCTTTTCCTGCATAAGCACACAACTATGGAACGCATTACCAACAGCCGTGAAAACAACGTATGACCACCTAAACTTCCGGAAAGCACTAAAAACTAACCTGTTCAAAAAGGCATACCCTACCGACCCAACTTAAATGCCTGAACCCTGCAACGCAACAAAACCAAAGCTCATAATGGACATAAAATAACTCTTCCTCACTACGATTCCCTAACACATTTGTCACACATGAACCTTTTTCTACCACATCACTTTGTATTTGTTCATACCAAAATTGGCGAATGCCTTCATGGTACTATGTAAGCCACATTGAGCCTGCAAATAGGTGGACAAATGTGGGATACAAATGTAACAAATAAATAAATAAAAATAATTTAAATAAATATAAATAATTTCATTTTTACGTGTGTCCACTATGTGTGCCGGAAAATATATGGGAAAATGTGGGATACAAATGAAATAAATAAATAAAATAAATAAAATTGAATTCCAAAGTTTAATTACACGTTGTGTGAAGAAATATTTTCTCTGATTCATTTTAAATGTACTACATTGTAGCTTCATCGCTTGCCCCCTAGTCCTAGTATTTTTGGAGACAGTAAACAAGCGATTCATGTCTACATGTTCCACTTCACTCATTATTTTATAGACCTCTAACATATCTCCCCTCAGTCGTCTTTTCTCCAAGCTGAAGAGCCCTAGTCGCTTCAGCCTTTCCTCATAGGGAAATCTTCCCATCCCCTTTATCATTTTCATCGCCCTTCCCTGTAACTTTTCTAATTCCACTATATCTTTTTTGAGATGCGGCGACCAGAACTGAACACAATATTCGAGATGCGGTCGCACCATGCAGTGACACAAAGATATTATAACATCCTCATTTTGTTTTCCATTTGTTTCCTAATAATACTTAACATTCTAATTGCTTTCTTAGCTGACTCCGCACATTGAGCAGAGGGTTTCAATGTATCATCAGCGATGAAACCTAGATCTCTTTCCTGGTCAGTGACTCCCAACGTGGAACCCTGCATTACATAGCCATATTCTGGGTGTCCTCTTTTCCACATGCATCACTCTGCACTTGCTCACATTAAATGTCATCTGCCATTTAGATGCCCAGTACGGACGTAAGGACGATGACCAACAGATAGTGAATAAAATCAGATTTGGTGACCTTGTATAATTTTTCTATTAAGAAACAGAAGAAAACTTACTATTCAAAAGTACTTGGTTCAGGTTTAATGGACCAATTGAAACTGTTTCTTAATGTGAACAGTCTCTGTTCTACAAAATCACTTGCACTACATCTCAATCTCTTTCAACAGCAGAAGATTTAGCTACATTTTTTAAACAAAGAAGAAAAAAGGTAATTCCAGGTTCAACGTGAAATGTTGTCAGTTCCCATGCTCTTTCTAATATTTCAAGAAATGATAGTGTACCAGATGATAGGATGTGGAATAATTTCTCTCCTATTGATACACATAAAATCCAGCCTCTTTTAAACAAATATGCATCTAAACATTGCTCTTTTGATCTTCGCCGTGATTATCTTTTGAAATCTTTATCCCAATATTTATTGGATGGCTTACAAAGTGATTTTCTTGTCACAGGGTTGTTTTCCAATTAGTCTGGTTGATATTATACCAACTCCATTACTGCAAAAGTCAAAATACAGATAGTAGTGTTCTTTCTAACTACATATTGGTTGCCAGTATTTGCAAAAATTCTATAAGACCTGATATCTAAACACCTACAGGTCAATATTCAAAATGATTTAAGTAGGCAGGAGAAGCTCCCACCTGCTTAAATCACTTGTGCCTGCCTAGCCTCTAATATTCAGTGGCATTTAAGTGAACCGTACCGCTGAACATCGGCACTCACCAGCCATGACCAAAGTGGCAGGTCAGGGCATTACATAGAGTGGAGTCAGGAATGATCCAGAAGTTATATTCAGCAGTATTCAGTGTTAGCACCTGTTTAGATAACTGGTGCATATAGGACCACCTAAAAAGCAGTCTTGGGGTCATGTGATGGACTGATTCAGGAAGCAGCATTTTCCCTAAGCTCTTGAGTCTTCTCACGATTTCCAGCCCCATTGCACTAAATTCTGCATTTAACTGCCTAAGAGAATGCCCCAGTACATCTGAATCTTGCATGGACAAATATATTTGCAGGTTTGGAAACATTATGGCTGCAAGATCAGTGAAAAAGTACAAAGACAAGGTCAGAAAACCAGTTGCATGTGAATTCAAGATGGTGGAACCTGCTGATGGCAGTCCAGTAGTGACTGAAGCAGTAATACTAAAACTCACTGAAGTGGTGGCTTGAGCTTTAGATGCTAGATTTGACACTATCAATTAAAATTTAATCATTGGCTCAGTTTGTGGATGACTTTAATGGTCACGTTTCTGAGTTAGAGAGGAAGTTTGGTGAGGTGGAAAATTCCTTAAAAGAGTGCATGACAGAACTGCTTTGTCTCCACATGGTGGTGACAGGCTGTGAAGACGATAGCTTAGAGAACTGGTCCCAGAGAATCAGCATTAGGCTGGTAGGACTCTCAGGAAGCTTAAAGGATAATGAATTAATGGGTTTTATGGAGAAATGGCTCTCTACTGAACTTCATAAGGACTCAGCACTAGGCCCCTTAACAATAGAGAAGGATCACTGTGTGGGCAATAGGGTGAAGGGTGCAACTAGACCCAGAGTGGTTATAGTCAGAATACTAAACTTTGTCCACAAAGACTTAATTCAACATAATTATCGGCTTTTTTCCCAAGACTATTTGATCCATTTGGTGACACTGTGCTGCAGCTATACCATCACCTGCAAGATGCTGGTGGCCCACAATATGCAATTCATGAGGCGATTTTCAGCATGGCTGTGAGTACAATATGAGAGAACAACTGATATTTTCTACTAGCCAAGATGCTCAGGCACATGTAGCAGCACGGTTTCTAGGCTCTATGAGAAACTCCCAAGGGGTTTAAAGCTTTTACAGAACTGGTCACATGTTCTACAGAAACTACATATTTACTTTTGGATGCTCTATATCATTGGTTTTAAACCCAGTCCTCAGGGACCACCTGGCCATTCAGGTTTTCAAGATACTCTCAATGAATATGTATGAGAGTTCATTGCATGCAACGGAGGACGTGCATGCTAATGCATACTCATTGTGGATATCCTGAAAACTCAACTGTCCAGGTGGTCCCTGAGGACTGAGTTGAAAGCCAATTGCTCTATATCAGAAAGGGATTTCATTTATGCCACTATAGTGATCCATTCCTCACTGGTATGTTGCTGTATTTGAAGGCTGAATGTGAAGATGTTGGATGAATGAAGCCTTAGCTGCCTGCAGCAATGTGAACGAGGGTGGCTTAGGGCTTTAATAAGTATAGAAACACAGAGATTTCAACATTAAAGAAAACAATTTATTTATGTGCAAGAGAACTGGGTGACCTGTTCCATTCACCGGTCAAGAGAAAATAAACACACTAAAAATACGTTTTTATATTCATATAGCATAATGTTCTATCCCATTGCCTGCCCCAGAAGGGCCACAGTGTGCACTAGTCAGTCTCTCAAAAGTAGTACAAACAGCTTGTCTCTGGCCTGCAGTCCCAGAGTTAAAGTTCTGTCTTTGAAACTCAGCACAATTGAGCCAGGCTTGGCAGCATGGTTCAAGGATAAGCTTGGCCTACCCGAATAGAGCTTCTGCAGCTTACAATTTCTGTGGTGGAGACATAAGGTGGAGGGCTTCCCTTCTCTCCTCTAGGCCTCTCTGCCCCCACTGTTCCCTGAGCTCTTATCCTCCCTGGATCACACCCACTTGGTTCTGCCTTTGCTGAGCCACTCCCTACCCTGGACTGGAGTGAGGGTTTTAAGGAGGTTCTTCAACTGTGAGGGTGTACTGTTGTGGGATGATAGTAACTCCCTATAGGCTCCCTCATACTGCCTCTCATGCATTATTCAATACAAATTATACCTGGAGCCCTATTGACCAAGAGATATTTGCATGCTCTGCCTCCACTGCATACAAATCCTGCTCAGGAATATTCATTGTGAATATCCGGAAAACATGAATGGCTGGGGTGCCTCCAGGACCAGGTTTTGGAACCACTGCCATAGTCATTTAAAATTCTGGATGATGCCGCTGCCTTCAGGAAGAAATTAAAAGTGTAGCGGGGCCTTTTTGATATGATGTCCAAATCTGATTTTGGTCGTTTTGCAAAAAATGTCCAAACCTCCAGTGCCAACCATGATCATTTTTTGAACCAGAAAAACGTTTATGTTTTTGGTTTGAAAATTGCCCTGTTTAAGACAGTTTTGTGCTCGGTGCATCTTTCTTTAAAGGCCATTTTCAAACAAAAAATGTCCAAGGGAAAAGTACACAAAAACAAGCCATTGGGACATGAGGGGGGGGGGGGGGGGGTTCAGCATTCTTACTATACTGATCACACAGACATCCCAGCAGAAAAGTGGGGCACCCTATGGGGCACTGACGTGAACTTCACATAAAGAGTGCCAAGTACACATTACATTAGAACATGAGGAGACATACTGGGCCAGACCAACAGTCCATCTAGCCCAGTATCCTGTTTTCCATCATATTATAACCCCCTTATATCGTATGGTGAGCCCTTCAAGAAAAGCAAAAAATGTTCTGTACCCAGCTGTATAACACTACAATTGCCCATGTGCCTGTAGGGTATCTTGTGGTTCAATAGGTATCTTGTGGCTTTTGGGGTGCTCACACTTTCCACCCCAAGTGTACCAGTTAAAGTGGGATATGGGCCTGAGTCCCCTTCTTTACAGTCCACTGCACTGACCATTAGGCTACTCCAGGGACCTGCTTGCTGCTCTAAGAGGAATGGCCATTAAATATATAGCTCTCATAGAGCCTAGTACGTACTGTCACTTTCACCTCTTAGAGGGGTGGGAGGGGGGTCAGTGACAACTGAGGGTTTAAAGGAGGATCATGCTTTTATCTTGCCAATGGTCATCTGGTCAGTTTGGGCAACCTTTTGGCACTTAGTCATTATTGAAACAGGTCTAGCCAAAAAAAAATCCTATTTTTTTGTCCTGGATGTTTTTACAATGTTCCTTAATCACACAAAATGCCAAAATTGTAAGCCCTTCTAGTCCCACCCAAAACACACTTCCAATATGCCCCCCTTTAGATTTAGATGAGCTGCATGGAAACAGTCTTAAAAATCAGTTTCAGAAATATCGATTTCAATGTTTTTGCAAAGAAAAGTCCAACTGCCGCTTTGTACCATTTTTTGGACAATTTTCTATTTTGAAAATGAGCCCAATAGTTATTTGAGGTGATTTTTAACTGATTATTTATGTGATTATTTATATATTGTATATTTGATATACATTTCATTGTTATATTTTTATGGTTTTGAGCCACCTTATAGCCTTCGTATAAAGGCATTATAAAAGAACTAGTAAAAAAGGCCCGTTTCTGACAAAAATGAAGCGGGCGCTAGCAAGGTTTTCCTCTGAGTGTGTATATTTGAGAGAGTGTATGTGAGAGTGCCTGTGTGTGAGAGAGAGAGAGTGAATGTGCGAGTGTGTGTGAGAGAGAGAGAGTGAGTCTGGATGCGAGTGTGTCTATGAGAGAGAGAGCATGTTCTCCAAAAGTTTTGTATCCTCTCCTCTCAGTAATGTTGGGTAATTATGTCATGCTTATAGACTGTGTAACCATTCTCATGTTTTGTTTAGATTTGTGTCTCACCTTTGATAGACATTATTTCCCTTGTTTGTTCCTCCTTGTTTTACTTATATCAGATACTGTCAGATATGAACTTGGGATACCAGTTCTCCAATGCATAATATATACATTCTTTTGAAACACATTAGACTTCTCTCTTTGTTTTTCAATTAACACTGTCTTCTAATCTTTTTTTACAGTGCAATTCAAGATTCTTCTTTTAACCCATTTGGTTCTTCATTCTGGATAGTATTCACTATACTTCCATGTGACCACTGAAACTTTCACAAGACAGTCTTTGACCCCTGCCCTTATTATAGCCTGTTTTGAGATTATTTTTCATACAGCGCTAGTTATCTTGCACCTTCACATTGGAAAACGTTTTCTCTTGATTTCAAATCTCATCCTAGCTATCTAACATTCAAGGTTGCATTCAAAACATAGCTATTCTGCCATAGCTTTTTCCAATCTAGTCTAGGATATTACTTTAATTTTCTATGCCCCTTTTTTCATATTCTGTCATCATCAGGGGCTCCTTATCACCACGTTCTTTGTGTTATTCTTCACCCTGTTTACTTATTGTGTGATGAATGACTCCTCTTGTTTGTATATTTGTTTCTTTCTGTGTTCGTGTGCTCTGATAAATATCATACTTTCTCCCAATTTCTTGGCTGTACCCTAGCTACTCTTCTGTTTTATGACCATTATGTTTATGTATAATTTATTTTGTTTTGATGTAAATACCTATTTTGTTATTACTTGAACACTGTCTACTATTTTTTGTATTATTTATGTTGTTTCTTTTGATGTGATAGCCATTTATTTTATTCTCTGTCAGTATTACTTGTACACCACTTTGCTCTTTCTTATGAAAGGGGTTGAGCAAATCAATAAACAATAAGCTAAAAGTAGATGAAACAATGCGATCAGATAAGATATTTCTGATATTACTAAAGAAGTTCTGGCAGCTCCACAGTTTGATTATTTCAAAACTTCATCAGTCAGGAATGGATAATATATGGGATTATATGGTGGTTCTACATACATGTAGGGCTAGGTGGAAGCTGGGAATGACAGGCTGGTTAGTCAGACCTTGGTAATAAGCAAATTATTTGAATTGCTGCTAAAACAGATCATTGTGCAACTTCTAAACTTCATTGGACTACCGGAAATCAGGCAGCATGGTTTTACAGGAAGTTCATCTTTTCAGTTGACACTGATTAATTTTTTGACTAGTTTGTCAGGAAGCTGGATCAGGGAGTAGGCTAGAGTGGTGTGCTTAGATTTCAGCAAGGCCTTTGACATGGTTCTACATAAGAGACATACATACACTCTGCATCCTTATATGGAGCCTAAAGTGACTGACTCTTGTTGAGGGGAAGACAAGAAAGAGTAATGGTAAATGCAGTACAGTTCACTCAAAGAAAAGGCACATTACAACTTGCATGGTGCAGGGATTTGTCCTTGGGTCCAGTAGTTTTCAACATTTTTATAGCAGATATTGTGAAAAGGCTATGGACATTTTTTGATACACAAATACAATACTATATGTATGCTTGAAGGTGCAGAGGGGGTGAAGCTCTCTACATAGATCAAGGGTATGATCTGGGAGTGATTATGACTGGTGATCTTAAAGTGATCAGACAGATAGATATAAGTGACAACAAAACCCAGGCTTGTATGCACAGGTAGAAAAATGACCAGCAGAAAAGAAGATGTAATATTGCCTCTGTATAAGTCTACTACTACTACTACTACTACTACTACTATTTAGCATTTATATAGCACTACATGGTTATATTATGACTCCTGTCCTGACCCGCTCCCTGACACTTACCGCTCCATCTTGGGGCCTCTGTGGGATGGTGTCTGTCCCACCCATCAGTTGAGTGCTGCCTTCCTAGGGTGCACACATATGCCACTGCCCATGTTATTGAGCTAGCAGCAGGAATGTTCCTGAGTGCATTCAGATATGGGTCTGGGCATATTTCAAGGAAGCCCAGACCCTCTTCCTGTGCCTTCACAACTTTATTCTTCTTGTCCTGCCTAGGCCCTCTCTTGCTAGTTTCTGAGTTCTAGTCTTGCTAGTTCCTGAGTTCTAGCCTTACTAGTTCCTGAGTTCCAGCCTTGCTAGTTCCAGAGTTCCAACCTTGCTAGTTCCTGAGTTTCAGTCTTGCTAGCTCCTGTATTTTATCCTTGTTAGTTACTGAGTTCCAGCCTTTCTATTTCCTGTGTTGCAGCCTCACTAGCTCCTGTATTCCAGCCTTGCTAGTTCCTGAGTTCTAATCTTGCTAGCTCCTATGTTCCAGCCTTGCTAGTTTCTGAGTGCCAGCCTCGCTAGCTCCTGAGTTCCAGTCTTCCAGAGCTCCTGAGATCCTGCCTTGCCTTAAAGACCCCACCTTACCAAGCTTATGAGCCACTGCCTTATCTCCTTTCCTTTTGACTTCCGAGGTGACCTGTCTGCCGCAGTCAGGCCTATGACTGCGGTCCAAGGGCTCACTACCTTGCATGCAATTCTAGAGAAAACATCTTCAACAATATATACATTGGATGTAGTCAATCCAGAATGTAGCTACTCAAATAGTCAATAATCTCCGTCAAAAAGCATATGGAAACAGATTTAGTAATCTACTATATACTTGTATCCTGGTGGAAAGGTAGGATAGAGGAGATATAGTGGAGACGTTAAATAACTCTAAGATATAATTTTACTTTAGTCAGACATCTTAACTAATAAGAAAACTCTGGGATGAGATGTCATAGGATGAGGATGAACACAAGTGGACTCATAAGAAATCTAAGGAAACATTTCTTTATAGAATGTGTGGCATAGACTCCGATTGCTGATGATGGAGACGGCAGTATCTATATTCAGAAAAACAAGGGGAAAATATGGGTGATTTGGGAGCCCTTTTACTAAAGCTAGTATGTGCTAACAGACATTAGTGTGCTCTAGTGGAGGAGTAGCCTAGTGGTTAGTGCAGTGGACTTTGATTCTGGTGAACTGAGTTCAATTCCCACTGCAGCTCCTTATGACTCTGGGCAAGTCACTTAACCCTCCATTGCTCCTGATACAAATAAGCACCTGAATATACCATTTTAAACAGCTTCGAATGTAGTTGCAAAAACCACAGAAAGGCGGTATATGAAGTCCCATTTCCCTTTCCTTTCTAAATGCCACACGGCCCATAAGTATAACATAGGATGCGCAGCATTTTGCACACTAATTCTGTTAGCATGTGCGAACCTTTAGTAAAAGGGATCCTTAGCTTCCTCTAATGTTTCTATTAGCATTATTAATTTAATATACTACATTTTAGTATAACTGATGTTATAAACAATTTTTCTGTGTTGGGTTAAAGTCAGGGCACATAGAAAGGATCTTTGCGGTAGAAGAAGGAATCGTAGAACTCGGCAGTTTGGAAGGACATACTGGACAATAGATTGTATGAACATTTTCTGTGATTTCATTTTCTATTTTTATGATTTGAAATCTAATTTTAATGAAACTGCCTAACAAAAAACATTGCTAAGTGCAAGAAAGGTAATCACAGATATAACGACAGCCGATGACCATGGTGCTGAGGAAAGTGTAATAGGCTTCCAGGAGCATCTGGCAATTAATCTCAACAGTTTCAATGCTGAGATGTTGGCAGAAATGCTGAACTATAAGCACTTCATTGCCATAGCAAAGAAAAATGATTAAAACTATAAGTATGACCTTTGTTAACCATGTCTCTATCCACTGAAGTAAAAGAACCAAAGCAGTCATATATGCTTCAGAATGCAAGTTTGATTTGTTGTATACTTTTACATTTTAAACCACAAATGGGACTTGACTCCATAAAAGGGTGATTTTCCTGAAACTAGCACTGTTACTTAGAAGCAAAAGAGTGTTGCCAAGTACTTACAACTGTACTATAATCCATCAATCAAATGTCTCTTTTACTTTAAGTCAGTAGTTGGCAATAACTTTTCTGCTGGAATCCCACTTGAGAACTGTTACAAAATCATTAGACACACAGACCTAGACCATACAAAAATTGTATCCTAACTACTTTCCCTCTGTTTGTTTTGCAAATGCTAAAATTTAAACCCCTCAGACTCTTTGCTAATAAAGCAATAAAGTCTGAATTAGATTTAAGCTTAAAAACGCCAGCACTTTCTGATCTGTCCTCTCATAATTTTCTTAGTGCCACTCGATAAATTATAAGGTTCCAATCAATGTTCCCTCAAATTTTTCATGCGCTGCGTGCACACTTTTTGTGCCAGTTTTTATAAGCTGAGTTCAGATTTGTGTGCTATGAGCCAAGTCTACCTCTGCACACATTATGAAAATAATATTGGCTTTTCAAAAATGTCATTTCAGTAATTGTTTTAATGAAAGTGATTCTACAGTAAGGGCTCCTTTTACAAAGCTGCACTAGTGATTCTGGTGCGGCAAATCCAATGAAGCCCATTCAATTCCTATGGGCTTTGTTGCATTTGCCGAGCCGGAATTGATAGTGCAGCTTTGTGAAAGGAGACCAAAGTTATTTTAGCATATCATTTTTTAAATAATTAGAAAACATCAAATAAATTAAATTTGATTTTAGATGTTATAGATACGCATGGGCATAATTATATATAGCAAATAATATATGATATTATGCCTTTTATGAGGTAACACCAATTGAAATAAGACAATTGCAAAACAAGATAAGATCAGTCAGACAAAAAATGTTGGGTTTCTTTGAGCTGCTTTATAACACTCACTTAAAAGTTGTTGTAACATTAAATAAAAACAAAGACAGGGTAGATATTCAACCAGCGGCAGTGAACGTTTTTGGCTGGTGACAGCATTATTCCAGTATATTCAAAGCCAGACCATGATCCAGCACCAACTTTGAATATCTGGGTTTATGTGGCTAGCTATCTTTTATGTGGTTGAGTGTGATATTCAACACTTAACAGCTTAAGTAACATCATATAAAGATAGGAGTGACTCTTATGCAGCCCAATATGGCTGCTTACCTTAGGCTGTTAAGGACTAGATTCTATATATCACACCTAAAAATTTGGTGCCAAAATGAAATTCTTTATAGAATAAAGCCTAAATTTCCACATATTATATGGAATATAATAAGTGCTGCTGCGCACAACTAAATGTAGTCACGGGCAGTTGCACCAAGTAAAACTTGGTGTAAATCCTGACACCTAAATAATGCATGGACTGGGTGTATTCTATAACAATGCACATATATTTTAGAAATGCCCATGACCAGCCCATTCCACGCCCATGGCCATGCCCCCTTTTCAACCGTACAACTTAGAATTTACATGCATCACGTTACAGACACTTCTGCATGTAAATTCTATTTAAAAACAATTAGTGCTGACAACTGGTTGTTAACATCCAAATATCAATGCTGATTAGCTTGTTAACCAACTAGCTTATGCACATTGCTATGGAATATGCTTTGATTTCCACATGGAAATCTCAATGTGATATATAGAATCCTGGGGTAAGTGCTGAATATTGGCACTTATCCTCATAAGTGCACACTCTACCCCTAGACGACCCACATAATAGCCGATTTTCACTTTAGCAGTCTGTGGAGATATTCAGTGGCACTAACCAGTTAAGTGTTGCTGTGTATCAGTAGATTGCCCCACACAAGCTATTTAACCAGCCTGAAGCCATTTCTGGCTGGTTGAATTGCTTTGATTATCAATCTCATAGAAAATAATGGCAAATCAAGACAAGCCTATCCAATCTGCCCATCCATACCATCTACTAACCCTTCCTCTCCCTTAAAAATCCCATGTGCTTATCCCATGCTTTTTTTGAATTCAGATAGTCTTTGTATCCATCATCTCTAATAAGAGGCCATTCTACACATTTACATCACTTTCTATAAAGAAGTATTTCAGAGTAAATTACTTCCTTTCACCTCATCCTATGTTCCCTCATTCCAGAGCTTTCATTTAATTGAAAGAGACTTACCTCCTATACATAGTATCATAGTAGGTGATGGCAGAAAAAGACCTGCATGGTCCATCCAGTCTGCCCAACAAGATAAACTCATATGTGTATACCTTACCATGATTTGTACCTGCCTTTTTCAGGGCACAGACCGTACAAGTCTGCCCAGCAGTATTTCCCGCCTCCCAACCACCAGTCCCGCCTCCCATCACTGGCTCTGACACAGACCGTATAAGTCTGCCCTCCACTACCCTCACCTCACAACCACCAACCACTCTTCCCCCCACCTGCTCCGCCACCCAATTTTGGCTAAGCTTCTGAGGATCCATTCCTACTGCACAGGATTCCTTTATGCCACAGAGATATGAATTTATGCCACAGAGATATTTAAATGTCTTTATCAGGTCTCCCGCCTTTCTTCTTTAAGTCTGTCCCTGTATACTTTGTGATGAAAACCACTGAACATTTTAGTAGCTCCCTCTGGACCGACTCCATTCTGTTTATATCTTTTTCAAGGTGTGGACTCCAGAACTGTACATGATGCTCTAAATGGGGACTCACCAGAGTCTTATATAGAGGTATTATTTTCTTTTCCTGCTAGCCATTCTTCTCCCTATGAACCTAGGCATCTTTCTGGCTTTTGCCTTCAAATATTTTACCTGTTTGACCATTTTAAGTTCTATTAAATATTATTACCCCTATGTTCCACTCCTCTTTTTTACCCCTATCCTGTACCACTCTCTCAGATTTGTACAGTCCATATGCATGGTCCTGCATTTTTTAGCATAAAATCTTAGCTGCAAAATTCTACACCATCCTTCAAGTTTCACTAGATCTCTCTTCATTTAATCTATACCATCAGTGATGTCTACCTTGTCAGCTACCTTATTGCAGATTTTTGAATTATCAGCAAAGAGGTACACCTTACTAGACAATCCTTCTGCCACGTCATTTACAAAAAATGTTAAGAAGAACCAATCTTTGTGGCATATCATTAGTAGCATCTCTTTTCTTGGGTTATTCCACTCAGACAGTTTCTGAGTTAGTCGCTTTAGGCCTATACTAAGGGCACTTAGTTTATTTATAAATCACTTGTGTGAAACTGGGTCAAAGGCTTTACTAAGACCTAAGTACATCACCTCTAGTGCTCTCCCTTGAGCCAACTATCTGGTCATCTAGTTAAAGTACATAAGTACATAAGTACATAAGTAGTGCCATACTGGGAAAGACCAAAGGTCCATCTAGCCCAGCATCCTGTCACCGACAGTGGCCAATCCAGGTCAAGGGCACCTGGCACGCTCCCCAAACGTAAAAACATTCCAGACAAGTTATACCTAAAAATGCGGAATTTTTCCAAGTCCATTTAATAGCGGTCTATGGACTTGTCCTTTAGGAATCTATCTAACCCCTTTTTAAACTCCGTCAAGCTAACCGCCCGTACCACGTTCTCCGGCAACGAATTCCAGAGTCTAATTACACGTTGGGTGAAGAAAAATTTTCTCCGATTCGTTTTAAATTTACCACACTGTAGCTTCAACTCATGCCCTCTAGTCCTAGTATTTTTGGATAGCGTGAACAGTCGCTTCACATCCACCCGATCCATTCCACTCATTATTTTATACACTTCTATCATATCTCCCCTCAGCCGTCTCTTCTCCAAGCTAAAAAGCCCTAGCCTTCTCAGCCTCTCTTCATAGGAAAGTCGTCCCATCCCCACTATCATTTTTGTCGCCCTTCGCTGTACCTTTTCCAATTCTACTATATCTTTTTTGAGATACGGAGACCAGTACTGAACACAATACTCCAGGTGCGGTCGCACCATGGAGCGATACAACGGCATTATAACATCCGCACACCTGGACTCCATACCCTTCCTAATAACACCCAACATTCTATTCGCTTTCCTAGCCGCAGCAGCACACTGAGCAGAAGGTTTCAGCGTATCATCGACGACGACACCCAGATCCCTTTCTTGATCCGTAACTCCTAACGCGGAACCTTGCAAGACGTAGCTATAATTCGGGTTCCTCTTACCCACATGCATCACTTTGCACTTGTCAACATTGAACTTCATCTGCCACTTGCACGCCCATTCTCCCAGTCTCGCAAGGTCCTCCTGTAATCGTTCACATTCCTCCTGCGACTTGACGACCCTGAATAATTTTGTGTCATCGTCGAATTTAATTACCTCACTAGTTATTCCCATCTCTAGGTCATTTATAAATACATTAAAAAGCAACGGACCTAGCACAGACCCCTGCGGGACCCCACTAACTACCCTCCTCCACTGAGAATACTGGCCACGCAATCCTACTCTCTGCTTCCTATCTTTCAACCAGTTCTTAATCCATAATAATACCCTACCTCCGATTCCATGACTCTGCAATTTCTTCAGGAGTCTTTCGTGCGGCACTTTGTCAAACGCCTTCTGAAAATCCAGATATACAATATCAACCGGCTCCCCATTGTCCACATGTTTGCTTACCCCCTCAAAAAAATGCATTAGATTGGTGAGGCAAGACTTCCCTTCACTAAATCCAATTTTTTAACAAGACATACTTTTTGTAAAACCATGCTGCCTTTGGTCCTGCAATCAATTGGACTCCAGAAAACTCATTATCCACTTTTTTAGAAATTTGCAACCCATAGTTGCTGCACCCTATTCAAATGGCTGCAGAGGTAAATCATGGCACAGTCCTTTCCTTTCCCTCCCCCTCATTCAGGGCTGCCGAGGGTCTGGGACGGGCCTGAGGCAAGGCCAGCCCTGGGGCCCCGCCCCCTCAAGGCCATTGTCGCCGCCGCCGCCGCCACCGTCCCCCTCCACCCGCCCCCTCCGTTCACCACCAGGCCGGGCCCCCTGAATTCAAATTACAATGCCTCTTCACCTCGCTCCGTGAGAAAGCGCAGCAGCAACAAGCTGCAGATCGCCTCTCTTCGGGCCTTCCCTTCCTCTGTCCCGCCTTTGCAGAAGTTACATCAGACGAGGGTGATCTGCAGAATGTCACTGCTGCGCTTTCACACAGAGTGAGATGGTGAGGCACTGTGATTTGAATGGATGGGGCCCAGCCTGGTGGTGGACAGTCGACGGAGCCGAGGGCAGGCAGGTGGGACTGCGGCGCCGGGCCCCTCTTGGAGGCCTGGGCCCAGGGAATGTTGTCCCCCCTGCCCCTCCCCTCTTGGCGGCCCTGCCCCCATTATTTTTTTTGCCAGAAGAGAAATATGAGAGGTTTTAATTGCTGGCCACTCCTCTGTCATCATAATAACATTTGAAAAGCATCAGGAATGGGAATAATTAAGAGCGAGAGAGTGTAATACTTAGAGAAGGTAATGGTATAAGAGGCCACCTAACTTGTACAGCAAGAAAAAGTTACACTATTTTTCAAAGAGAAAGCACTGCATATTTTTTCTCAGAAAACTGTTCCATGGACTGCAGGTATCTCCTAGCTTTATTTTCCATATACACATCTATCTATATGTGATTTTCTCTCTCTCTCTCTCTCTCTCTCTCTGTATCTATCTATCTATCTATCTATCTATCTATCTATCTATCTATCTATCTATCTAGATACAGTAATAGATATGTACATACAGAGAGAGTGGGAGAGAGAAAGAGTATCATAATAAGATTTTCAGACTACACAGAAAACTAATGGTAAGTAGTTTATTGTACAATTATCATTCTAAAAAGACCACCAAGAACACAAATATTGGAAATATAGGTGATAATAAGGTTCTTGTAACACAGAGAAATTTCCAAAGCCCTACAAAAAAAAAAAAACACTTTCCCTATTCCACTATAAGACATTACATATGACTGTGTTTAAGATGCCTAAGCCCATAACAGTAAAGATTATAAGAATGCTTAAGAATATATGTAGTATCATGAGAAATTCAGCAGTATAAAGTTGCCTGAACTATCAGTGCTGTTCTCAATTTCCTTTATGTGTAAATGTTTTCCCTGCTGGCCCTCTTTAATGTGATACAGCTAATAGTAGAAGCTATCTTTTTTTTTCATCTACAGCAGATAAGCAGCCCTGAGGTCCATCCTACTTGTAGCCTCTAGTTGAGCTGTTGTTTTTCCTGTGCCTGTCAGGAAGGCACTAGTAAGATACAAGAAGATTCTAGAATAGAGTGGAATTGTATAGAACAGCTGGGTTGTCCCTGGAAACTGATGGAAGATTAGGAGTGTCCTATGTTAAGCAATGGGGAGGGTCTGGTGGCAGCAGTAGGTCCCCTACCTCAACTATGTAAGCCCACTCCAGGATCCCTAAATTGTCTTAGGTCCCATCTCCCACCTCTGACCCATAGTCCACAGGGAGATCCCTTCTTGCAAAGCCAGCAGCAGTAACCTGGATGAAGAATCCTCATGGGTTAGTAGTACAGAGGCACTCGTCTCAGAGCAAGGATTCAAGGACCAGGTACAAGTATCACAACATAAGAAGTTGTTGGCTTGTGCAGTGTGAAGGTATAGGGATCTCTACACCCTAAAAAAAAGTCCTTAAAAAGCAGAAGTCTATTCAAGTTATCTGCTATATCAACCAGGAGCCTGGCTCTAAGTCTTAGGAAACAAATTTCCACCAAAGATAGAAGAGTACAACATCTTATAAGGATTTATAACACCATCACTATAGAGCCTCAGTGTTTGTCACCTGGGTAGCTGCATGCCTGAAAGTATTTACCATCTTCACTAAGCAAATGATATCGTTTGAACATCTGATCTCTGAGAATGGAATATGTAAACAACTGTATTTGCAGGACCCTCACCAACTCAGTGAGCCAGTCTGAACATCAAAGAGGAATGAAAAATAATTATATATTTATTGCACTGCTAGAGGAAAGGAGATTAGACTGTATATAGTTTTGCAAATACATTTCTCTGTTACCTTTCCAAGTAATGGAACAGTAAAAGTTTGTTTCAGAAAAAAAGAGACTATGGACCCTGTTTACTAAGCAGTGCTGTAGGTGCATTAGCATTTTTAGTGTACGTAAACACAAGAGACACCCATATATTCCTTTGGATGTCTTTAGCATTAGTGCATGCTAAAAATGCTAGCGCACCTTAGTAAACAGGGTCCTTGCTGTGGACTGTGTTCTTACGTAGAGTGTGGATTTAGTCTGATACATAGAAAGAGAGAAAAATGTAGGCAGATAAAGACCATACGGCCCATCCAGTCTGCACATCCATGCCATCTACACTCCTTATCACTCCCTCAGAGATCCTGTGTTCTAGTCCCAAGCGCTCTTGAATTCAGATACTATTTTCATCTCCAGCACTTCTAGTGGGAGGCCGTTCCATTAATTCACCATCCTTTCTGTGAAGAAGTATTTCCTCAGGTTACTTCTGAGTCTACCCCCTTTCATCTTCATTCTATGGCCCCTCATTCCAGAGCTTCTTTCAATTAAAAGAGATTCACTTCCTATGTATTTATTGGATATCTCTATCATGTCTCCCCTTTTTGAAGGTGCAATTTCCAGAATTGTGCACAATATTCTAAATGAGGTCTCACCAGAGTCTTATACTTGCTCAACCCTCTAGGGTAAATCCTAATTTTGGCTTTGGTCCATATATAAAGAAATAAAAGTACACTACAACTCTGATTAACCAGACTATCCTCTGCAGGGAGTGGTCTGGATAATCATAAACCCAGATAATTGGACATTCCTTTTCATTTGGAAGTCAAAAAAATAACACGTCATACGTCAGGTATAAATCTTGGGCGTCTGGAAGGAGCCGATCACCATTTTGTAAGAGTGCCATGAGAGACTAGTTAGGTGAAGAACATAATCTTGGATGTGTGAAAATTGAATAAATGAACTTCCTCTGAAGCAGCCCGGTTAAGGCGAAACAGGGTCCCCCTGTCGGGAGACTTGAATAATATTATCGCGAAGAGGACATTGGATAAGGAGAACATTTTGTCATCCAAGATAAGTAACATCTTTTCATAAATATTCACTATTAAATTGAGTCTCGTTTCTTAGGTATTATTGAAAGGTGGTTATGTAGTTGTTTCATGAACATAAAATTGAATGTGGAGTTTTTTTTGGAGACTTATGATTAATAAGGAGTCCTCTTTACTCAGGAAGGTGTTTCCTTAATATTGAGGTATCTCCATGAATACTGAAGTATTTTTTCTCCACCAATTCTTCACTGAAACTTACAAGACACACCTTTGAGTACCGGGCATATAATTGTAGAATTAACACTATAGTGTTGATATTGAATTCTACAGATTCCAGTATTGTTAAGTTTGATTTCAATTACCCCAATATTGACTGGATAAACGTTACATCGGCGAGTGCCATGGAGATAACATTTCTAGATGTAATCGACGACTGCTTCTTAGGGCAAATGGTCCAGGATCTGACATGAGTGGGAGCCATTTTGGATCTGATCTTTGGTGATGTGAAGGGCATAGTGTGATATGTTGCGGTGTTGGGTCTTCTGGGAAATAGTGATTATAACATAGTCAAGTTTGAGCTATTATCAGGGATGAACCCATAAAGGAAATCTGCTGCATTTAATTTTTGAAACGGTGACTATAATAAAATGAGGAAAATGGTTAAAAAGAAGCTAAGGTTAGGACACTAACATTTGTGGACGTTATTCAAAAATACCATCTTGGAAGCCAAGACCAGATGCATGCCACATATTTGCAAAGCTGAAAAAAATAGAAAACGACGGCCAGCCTGGTTAAAAGATGAAACAAATTGTTTACCCTCAAACATTACATTACAAATACAAGGAAAACGTAACACAAAATATGTTCCCAATGCCATAACTCTGGGTCGCAGTTCTAAAAATGCCCTGTGCCGCATCTGTGTAGGCTTTGAGAGATCAGGAAAAATCCGGACCTTTGAGCCCCAAAACAGCTTTTCTAAGTGTCTTAGGGAAAGTCTTAATACAGCATTCCGATCTGGCTCCAGCACAAAAGTAACCAGCATAGTTGACCTCTGAGTAATGATTTCCAATGAACTTTCCAGGAAAGAAGTAAGGTTCATTCCTTCCCCCATCACAGGGGGGGGGGGGGGGGGAAATCCCTTCCGTCCCCTTAAAATTCCAGATATAATAGGCTCGTGTGATGGGAGGTAATGTATCTTTGTCCATTCCTAGAATTTCAGTCATATATTTTTTCACCAATTCTAAAGGGGAAATTAATGGTGATTTGGGAAAATTGGGAAACCTAAGGTTAAGTCTTCAAACCTGGTTCTCCAGGTATTCCAACCGTTTATGTAAGAAATTGTTATCTTTAACCAAAGCATTTTCCAGAGTCCCCATGTCTGGAACCTAAACAGCTTAAAGAATTTCTAGATGCTAGAGTTGATGTGAATGTTATATGCCCTCCCTAATTTGGAGGCTGGGGTCTGAAACAGAGGTAGCAACTGTGTGTTTTTTTTTTTTTTTTATATTTTCCTTAATGGTTATAGATACTTGAAATCTTGGAATCATTTTGCTCTTAAATTGTGGACGGAAAGGCCGTATATATTTTTTTCTAATGTATTTTAGTTCTATTTTACCTGTAAAATGTGCCGATTGCATATTCACATTCGTTTGTGATATATTATAAAAAATATTAATAAAAAAAAAAAAAAGTTGAAACAAAGGTGGCTATTACAGCCAAAAGATTGCCCTTCAAAGAATGATAAAAAATAAGAGGAAACATAAGCAAGTCAGATGCAAAGCATTAGTAAGAAGTCTCAAAGAGTACATGAAGAGAAATTTGCCGTAGAGGCTAAAACTCATAGTAACAACTTTTTCAGGTACATCAGAAGCAGAAAACCTGTGAGGGGATATGGTAACAGTGGTTAGCATATCTGGGTTTAAAAAAAGGTTTTGATAAGTTCCTGGAGGAAAAGTCCATAGTCTGCTATTTATACAGACATGGGGAATCAACTGCTTGCCCTGGGATTTATAGTATGGATTGTTGGGTTTCTGCCAGGTACTTGTGATCTGGCTTGGCCACTGTTGGAAACAGGATTCTGGGCTAGATGGACCATTGGTCTGACCCAGTATGGCAATTCTTATGTTCTTATGACTGTTTTTTAAGATCTGAATTATTTTGCCAGTTTGTCTGAAACACTGACCATTTTTTGATTGAGACCACATTAGGTATATAAAATAGAGTATGGTGTTAATTGGAAGACCAGAGATCTTTTTTTCTTACTCAGCTATATTCAATACTATTCTCATGCTCATCCTGTCTATTTTCTTTTCTTTTTCTTATCCCTATCTTATTTATACTGCAAGAACTCTGATAGAATCTGTTGGATCAAGTCTGGATCTAGTGTTCAGTGATTTCTCTATTTATTTTCCTTAAAGAAATATTCTGCACTCACTGTCATCCATTATAAGATTATATCATTTATTTCAATTTTCTAATCAGATTAGGATCATTAGCATCAATGACCTTTTTGGTTTATAAAAAAACTGCAATACAGCATATGCAAATAATATGCTGAGTATGATAATCTTTATGAATGGTCAAAAAAGCATCATATGGTCATGCAGCAAATGATTAATGATGCTGAGATGTACTGGGAAAAATGATAGACATAAGTATATATTCATGCAAAGACCACAGAAATGCTTATCATTCTTTCAAAGCATTAATGACCCTTGAGACACCAGGTAAATGACTTGATTAGTAACAGAGAGAACATGTAGGATCAAATAATCTCGATATGATCCCAATTACTTTCAAAGTCAAATTCATTTGTCCAGGAGAGCAAAGAGAGGGACATCTGCCATCTGGAAATTCACTATCTTAGATTAATTCTTTCTAAGCCTAATGAAGAATTATAACTCTAATGTATAGAATGTACACTTTTAATATAGATGGAGCAGGACAGAGATTGCATGATCACTTTTTTTCACTTCTGCTGTGATAGTCGCTGCATATCATTGTCTCTGCTGGTAATGCTAAAAAATCCCGATTCCTCCTCCTTCATTCTAACATAATTGTTGGAGTACTCTAGGTGTCATTGAAATTAATATCCCTTCATTGAATTCCAAGAAAGTCATTTTAGAGCATCAATATGTGGAAAAAGTGGCATTTACTCTGATTGCATATACCTGTAAATGGCAATTTAAAAAAGTTTCTATTTCCTCATGTTAATATGTCAGGAAGCATAAATGCAAAATGATGTGGTTTAGGTATAGTTTGGTTTCCCTGAACCTAATTCACTTTCCTTGGTGGTCACTCCTAATGTGGAACCTTGTATCAAGAAGCTATAGTTTGGTTACTGAGGGTGTCTTTTACTAAGGTGCACTCATGTTTTTAGTGCGCGCTAAAATTGTGGGCACGCTAAATGTAGAGACTTCCATAGGAATGCATTAGCGGCTCTAACGTTTAGGGTGCCCACAATTTTAGTGCGTGCTAAAAACGTGAGCACGCCTTAGTAAAAGACGCTCTAATTGAACTATTCTTGATACACTCCAATCTGGCTTTTGCCCTCTACATTCTACAAAAAAAAAAAAAAAATACTACTACTTATCACTTCTATAGTGTTACAGGAATACCCCGGAGGAGCACAGTGACGTCAGAGGGGAGAGGAGGAGCGGCTGCAGAGATGACAGCCAATGCCAGATGGCTGTCTATGGAGCCGTGTTTCAGGTTTAAAATCTTTTTTTGGCTTTTTTCTTTTTGTACCGGCCGCTGCTGCTCAACAGGAGATGCAGCAGCAGCCGGACAGCGTTAGTATTGGCGGCTGCGGGTGGCGAGGGGGTGATGTGCCCGAGGGGGGGTAGGGGCTTGGGTGATGCGCTGGGGGGGGAGGGGTTTGGGTGATGTGCCGAGGGAGGAGGGGAGGGTCGTTGGACATGGGTGGCTGCAGAGGGAGAGTAGGGTCACTGGACATGGATGGCTACAGGGGGGGGCAGGGAAGAGGGAGGTGGGGAGGGGGTCCTGAGACCAGATGGGTGGCTTCAGGGGAGGGCAGGGGAGACAGAAGGGACGCTGCAGGGGGGCAGGGGGAGAGGAGGGTCACTGGACATGGGTGGCTGCAGGGGGGGCAGGGGAGAGAGGTGGGTCACTGGACATGGGTGGCTACAGCGGGGGCAAGGGGAAAGGAAAGGAGGGTCATTGGACATAGGTGGCTGCAGGGGGGCAGGGGAGAGGAGGGTCGCTGGACATGGGTAGCTGCAGGGGGAGAGGAAGGTTGCTGGACATGGGTGGCTGCAGGGGGGGGCGGGGGAGAGGAGAGTCGCTGGACATGGGTGGCTGCAGGGGGAGCAGGGGAGAGAGGAGGGCCGCTGCACATGCTTGGCTGCAGGGGCAGAGGAGGGTTGGTGGGGAGGGGGTCCTGAGACCAGATGGGTGGCTGCAGAGGGGCAGGGGAGACAGGAAGGGACGCTGCAGGGGGGGGAATTACCTTGCTAGTGCCCGTTTCATTGCCTACCGAAACGGGCCTTTTATACTAGTAAATAAATAACATTTCTTGTCTCTGGCTCCTCCTCAGTGCTTTTTTTCCTGAGCATCATAATGTTCCAACACAGCAAAGGAATTATATAAAGGCAAATGTTGGGAGGGTGAATGCCTCTGTGGCACAAGTTGTAGACTGTCTGACCCTACAGTGACCCATCTATTCCTTTTTTTGCTTTATTCTCTAAGGCAGTGCTGGTGGTAAATTGACTTGGAATTGGGTAGTCATAGATGCTTGTTTAATTGCAGCCAATTCCTTCTTGAGTTTGTTAGCTATGAAATATTAGCTATGAAAGATGAAATCATTTGGAGACAGATGGGGGAAAGCTCAAAGGTACCAGATGGTTTGCCTTAGGACTAATGCACAATATAGTTTGCCTTGAATAAAAGACATGTTGATATGATTAACAAGTGTGAGAAAACACTAGCGCACCATTGTTAAAGGGGTCCTGAATGTGGGAGACCTTACCTCCTCCTATTTAGGAGGCAGCAAAGGTTCCTGTATTATCCTGCATTAATTGGTTCCATGCCCACTCTCTGCCCATTCTCTGCCTATGCATCACCCTGTTCCCCCCAAAAATAAAATAATAAATGCCACATATTCAGCATGTGTAGATGGCACAACTAACACAGGAAGCTTTAGTGTGTTCTGCGTTGGGCCATTTTTGCTGCATTAAGCACACATTAGGCACTCAGCACCTAATGCAGTTTAATAAAAGGGTCATGCAATGAGTTGAATGTGCATTTGCATAAAATTGACTCTCAAGTAAACACATTGCAACTGTTATCAGTTCTAATGTGTAAGATTATATAATTTGAATGTGTTGAGAACTCCTTGCATGTAAGAAATCTTAGATTACTGAATATTTCTAACACCCATTATGTTGCTTTTTTGGAATTATTGAATAAAATATGTGTAGGAGGTTTTATGTTACCTTCAGGACTATGAATAATATATATTACTAAGGAAGCTAGGCAGATTTAAGACAAGGATGGGGCCTTTGAGCCTATTGTTTCTCCAAGTTAGCTTAGATATATCAGAATTTTTAGAATCATCTCAGGATAACAAAGCAATGTTAGCTGTTTTGTTTCGGGACTTTCCAATTTGAACTTCAGAAGCAATCCATTTTGAAATTGTATTTTCCTAAGAAAAATGCTTCGTTGTGTGGTCAAAAAAAAAAAAAAAGAAGTGTACCTTGACATGACCTGGTGGTTGTCAACTATGTAGGAAAATCTTTTTGGCAAAAAGGGAACAAAGTCCTCCCATAAAACAGTACAAGAAAGGAAAAAAAAGAATGGAAGGAACCAAACCCACAAGTCAAGATGAAACAAAATGGCTCAGTTTAAACAGTCTTCTAGGAACGGTATCTAATGTGAGTGTACATAAAGAGTAGTGTACAGAATGTACTTCCAGATGAAGAAACCCAACACTGCAGTGTTTCAGCACTTTAAACACTTGTATTCTACTACACAACACTGTGGATGTGTCACTAGAAAGCAGAAGAGCATTCTGGATATGCAAAATCAAATGTGTCTTCAAAAGTTGAAGTGTGCAACAGAAACTGTCAAACCCCCGATGATGGCAATATCTTGCCGAAACACTGCAGTGTTGGGTTTTCTTCATCTTGAAATACATTCTGTACACTACTCTTTATGTACACTCACATTGGATAATGTTTCTAAAAGACTGTTTTTTTTTCTTTTAGTCAATAAATTGAGACATTTGTATCATCCTGACTTGTGGCTTTGGTTCCTTCAGTTCCTCTTTTTCTATTGGAAAGCATTAATAGGACACAAACATTGGGTTTTGGCTTTGGGGATACTTTCTTTTTAAATTTTCCTTGTGAATGCATCGTCACATTGTGAAAAGGAATTGATTTATTTTTATGGACTCTATTCACTTATAAAATGTTCTATTTCAGTGGTCAAGTGGCTGCATAGTTTAATTGCAGTTACTATACTTTTCTGGGGTACTGATGTTATGTAATTTGGAATCTTGTAGCCAGCCTTGTATTACACTTGATGTGGATATTATCATTTATTTATTATCATTTGTTCATGTTGACTTTTTTATATTTGCCCTTTTTCTGATCACTATGATGTATAGTAATTATTATAGACATTTCAATAAAATAAAATAAATGCATGCATACTTTTTCAAAGAAAGGGTAGTAGATACCTGGAACGCCCTTCCAGGAGAGGGGATAGAATTCAAAAATGTGTCACATAGACAAATTAGAAAGAGGATGGAAACACTACATGGCTGTTGAGGCGTTATGTTGGGCAAGAGTAGTGGGAACTATGGCTGAAGCCAGATACTTCTACAGTGTGTCCCACAAATGGCAAAATACTGAAAGAAGATTCACCAAATCCAACATGGAGCAATTAAGGCTGATGCCTCACAGTCCTCTATGGTCTGTATTCCTCAAATTGCAAAACACTGAAAAAGATTCAGCAACTTCAGCATTGGAGGAATTGAGGCTAATGCCAGACAGAATTCTATAGTCTGTGTCCTACAGATGGCAAAAGACAGGTGAATCTGGCAATTCCAATGTTGTAGATCACTTTATTGTCATGTGCTGTGAGAGAGAGTACTGTACAGCTCAGGGAAGACATCTTGATTGGTAAACTGAATACTATCAGCAATACTTGGGGTTGATATTTAGATATAACCAAAACTTCACGTTTAATTGCCTATATGTTTGGCATGGTGGAGACTTGACAACCAGTGTTTAAGCATGGGTGACTGGGGCCAGAGTGGTGGGCATGGTTCTGGCCAGTTTGTTGGACAGACTGGATGGACCATGCAGGTCTTTATCTGTGGTCATTTACTGTGTTACTGTGTAAATAAAAAGGTTTTTTAGGGTGATACAAGGAAACTATAGACCAAACAGCAAGAAGCTTGTGCTGGATAAAATGGATGGCAGATTTACAATTGAAACTGAATATAGAGAAAATTGTTTTTCAGAAATGTAAGGTTCTTCTGAAGACTTAACTCTTTCAACAGGTGTTTAAACAAAGGTTTTCCTCTTTCTTCTACTGGCCATTTTTTAAAAGAATATAGTGGATGATGCTTTGAGCAGGGAATACAGCAGTTTTATAATTTCTACTTCTCTTTTTTTTTATATTGTACTTCCTTTCTTTTTTCTTATGATATAGTTGTAATGTACAGTGCTTTAATGGCTCATTCTATAAGGAAGTATATCAAAAATAAACTTGAATTTATTTTGGTTTAGTCATTTGATACCCTCCTCTTCTAGATTTTCTGGATTGGGGCAATGGTCAGAAGGGGGAGTTTCAGTAGTTAGGCTGAAATTTGGAAGCATGGATGGACTCTCATTTGGAGCAGAAAAATACACTATGAAGTTGGTAAAGAATTTTTGTTTTGTTTTGAGAATGCTTTATCAGCTATGACTTTCTTTAGGGGTCCTTTTACTAAGCAGCGGGAAAAAGTGGCCATTGCTAGTTTAGATACGAGAAACTGACGTATACTGGGCTATTTTTTACCATGACTGGGAAAAAGGCATTTTTTATGGGATAGTAAATAGCCATGCACTAATATTAAAAGTAGCACGTGCTTGTTTACTGCTTGAGCCCTTACCATCACCCATTGACCTAGCGGAAAGGGCTTACAGGCTACTCATGCAGTAATCAGGCAGTGAGCACCAATGTGGCTGCGCTGCTGATTACTGCCGGGAACACTCCTGTGGTAGAAAATAGAAAATTATTTTCTACTGTGGGAAACAGCGTGTACCAATTTTGGAATTACCGCCAGAAGCCTGTGCTACCCTGGCAGTAGTGTTGATTTAGCATGCTACCTGTGTGTTAGCCCTACCACAGCTTAGTACAGTAGAAGGGCCCCCTAGTGCAGGCCAATGTGTGTGTGTGTGTGTGTGGGGGGGGGGGGGGGGGGGGGGTAGTGGTTCAATATTGTGCTTTCAATGCAGGAACAAGTAGGTCTTCTGGAGTACTGCAGAACTTGCCTGTCCCTTGTTATTGTAAATGTGATTTCAAAACTGCGCCACTATTAGCAGAAATGTAGGTGGAGGACTCCCTCATGACTTAGAGGGCTTATTGATCAATTGTATTCATTGCAAGGCACACATAGGTATGCCAACTTATGCCATCCATTAACTAGGTGTAAGCGTTTGTGCCTAAATTATGGCATGTCAAATTAGGTTTATGCTAGTATTCTATAACGTGTTTAGCAAACCCTAACACCTTTATTGAATTGACAATATGCATGTCCCTTTGTGGCACCTTAATCTAGGCAACACTTTATAGAATTTCCACTTTATTATTTTGCTTTGATTGTAGCTACTCTTTATCACCACTCAAAGCCTACCATCCCAAGTAACCAACTAGTTTGCCTAATGGTTAAGGGGCACTTTTACTAAGCTGCGGAAACACTAATGCGTGCTCACCACTGGCTAAAAAGCACTACCATGGGGCATGCTCAGGAGACCCATGGTAGTTTTTGGATTTGCACGTTCTTCCTATTTGCTAAAAAATATTTCTTATTTTTTAACACTGGGAGCATCCCAGCACTAATCAGTTAGCACAGCTATATCACCATGCGCTAACCAATTAGCATGTATGTAGCACAGTAGCCCTTACCGCCTACAAAATAGTTGTTGGTAAGAGCTCCTGCGCTAATGGCTACACACTAATTGGGAAATTAGTGCATGGCTGTTAATTGAGGAAATGAAAAAAATGCAGCCATTTTACAGTCATGTTAAAAGCGACCTCAGCACATGGGAAACCCACATACTAGTCACTGCAGGCCATTTTTTTGTGCAGCCTAGAAAAAGTACCCCAAAGTTGGCTCTGATCAAATAACTTCAGACAACACTGAAAGGAAGGCAGACCAATACCAACACTACTACCGTGAAGGGGCATAATTGAATGGGGGCCGGCCATCTATAAGGGCGGCCATCTCTAATGACGGCCCCGTAAAGCAGCGTACCCGACCGTATTATCGAAACAAGATGGACGGCCATCTTTCATTTCAATAATACGGTCAGGGTCGGCCAAATCTCCACATTTGGGCTGCCCTTAGAGATGGCTGGCATTGATTTTTGCCGATAATGGAAACTAAAGGCGCCCATCTCAAAACCCGCCAAATCCAAGCCATTTGGTCATGGAAGGAGCCAGCATTTGTAGTGCACTGGTCCCCCTCACATGCAAGGACACTAACAGGGCACCCTAGGGGGCACTGCAGTGGACTTCACAAACTGATCCCAGGTGCATAGCTCCCTTACCTTGTGTGCTGAGCCCCCCCAACCCCCCCCCCCAAAATAAAACCACTACCCACAACTGTACAACACTACCATAGCCCTTGAAGTGTAACAGGGGGCACCTAGATGTGGGTACAGTGGGTTTTGGGTGGGGTTTTGGAGGGCTCCCATTTACCACCACAAGTGTAACATGTAGAAGGGGATGGGCCTGGGTCCACCTACCTGAAGTGCACTAGAGTACCCACTAAAAACTGCTCCAGGGACCTGCATACTGCTGTGATGGAGCTAGGTATGACATTTGAGGCTGGCATAGAGGCTGGCACATAAATTAAAAAAAAAAACATTTTGGGGTGGGATGGGGTTGATGACCACTGGGGGAGTAAGGGGAGGTGATCCCCAATTCCCTCCAGTGGTCATCTAGTCAGTTCGGGCACCTTTTCAAGCCTTGGTCATGAACAAAAAGGGACCAAGTAAAGTCAGCCAAATGCTCGTCAGGGCCGGCCTTCTTTTTTCCATTATCGACCGAGGACAGCCATGTCTTAACCACGCCCCCATCCCACCTTCGGTACACTGCCGACACGCCCCCTTGAACTTTGGCCGACCCTGCAACGGAAACCAGCTGAAGCCAGCAAAAATCGATTTTCGATTATACCGATTTGGCCGGCCTTGCGAGAAGGCCGGCCATCTCCCGATTTGTGTCGGAAGATGACTGCCCTTCTCCTTGGAAAATAAGCAGGATAGCCATCCTGACTCCTCATATCTGAAGTATACATCAATTTGTTGTGGGGATGTTAATACTTTTCCAGCATTTGGAAAATATAGATTATTTTGAGTTCTCATTTTCCTGGGTTCCTTATGTAGATCATCCATGGAGGAGACAGACCTGCTTATTTTCGAAAGGAGAAAAACGCCCATGTTCGGGAGATGGGCATCCGTTTCCCGTGGGCGGCCAAATCGGTATAATGGAAAGCCGATTTTGGGCGTTTCCAACTGCACTCCATCGCGGAAATGAATAAAGTTGATGGGAGCATGTCGGAGACGTGGTGGAGGCGGGACTGGGGCTTGGTTATCAGCTGAGGAGAGATGGGCGTCTTTAGCTGATAATTGAAAAAAAAGGCGTTTTGACCGCGATTTTGGGTCACTTTTTTTTTACTCTTTTTTCTCACAAACAAGTCCCAAAAAAGTGCCCCAACTGCCCAGATGACCACTGGAGGGAATCGGGGATGACCTCCCCGGACTCCCCCAGTGGTCACTAACCCCCTCCCACCAAAAAAAAACACTTTAAAAACTTTTTTCCAGCCTCTATGCCAGCCTCAAATGCCGTACCCACCTCCATGACAGCAGAATGTGTTTGATCCTGTCACAGCCTTTCCCTGGATCAGATGTGGCTCTCGGGTGCAGTACAGGGTCACATCAGCATTGCATTGTGGTGGGTGTAGGGTATTGGCCTCCGTGATTTCATTAGCTTGTGTTACAGTCTCATGATGTTGGTAGTTGGTAGGCTCTTCTCCCATGGTGCTTTTCCCCCTGCCTACTGGGTCAGAGTGTGCCCTGTTGTGTTTCCTGTTGTAGTCCATGCGGTAGTGGCCATTTTTGTAAGCCAGTTTTAGTTCCCTTTCCTGTGTTAGCCACGTTAGACAACTTTGTTTTTACCTTGAATGTGGCTGAAAGAGGGCATTGTACAGCATTCTGCCAGCTCTGACCTACTGCTAATCTCAGTACCAGGGAGACTCGTTGCCAGTGGGGCACAACCTCTGATCTGCAGTTAACTGTGAGTAAAGGCGGTTATTCCAATAAAGGACGTTTTCGGAGAGATTAGTCTTCAGGTGTCAACTGGTGTGCCAATGTTATACAGCAGCAACAAGTCCTAGAGGCCTGCGTGTATGCAGGTCCCTGGAGCACCTTTAGTGGGTACCGCAGTGCACTTCAGCCAGGTGGGCCCAGGCCCATCCCACCCCCACCTGTAACACTTGTGCTGGTAAATGGGAGGCCTCCAAAACCCACTGTACCCACATGTAGGTGCCCCCTTCACCCCTGAGAGCTATGGTAGTGTTGTACATTTGTGGGTAGTGGGTTTTGGGGAGGGGGGTTGGCTGCTCAGCACCCGTGGTAAGGGAGCTATGCATGTGGGAGCGTTGTCTGAAGTCCACTGCACTGACCTCTAGGGTGCCCAGTTGGTGTCCTGGCATGTCAGGGGGGCGAGTGTACTACGAATCGTGGCCCCTCCCACGACCAAATGGCTCGGATTAGGATGTTTTTGAGCTGGGCGTTTTTAGTTTCCATTATCGCTGAAAAAATGCCCAGCTCAAAAACGTTCATTTTTTCGAAAATACGGTACGGCCCGCCCCTTCACGGACCCGTTCTCGGAGATAAACGCCCATGTGGATACGCGTTTGCATTCGATTATGCCCCTCCGAATGTGATAAACAGGCCGACTAGTAGTAGTAGAATCTATGTATTGTTTTATAACATGGAACATACGTCTTTATAATATGAGAAATCAAAACATAATAACTGATTTCTTGTATATTTATAACCATAGGAAAACTCTGTGGACATAGGCGGTCGGTGACCCAGCTGTTTGGGGAGGCTAAAGGGGGCAGGATGGGGGTTGGGTCAGGGATAGGCCCTACTCCATAATTGCCTTACAACACGCAGAAACAAAAAGTAAAATGGGAGGGAAGGAAGATGCTGGACCAAAGTGCAGAGATGCTAAGAGTAGTCTTTCCCAAACATTGAAGAGTACTATCTTAATTAGTGAGATTGAAGGCTAGTGAATGAAGGTTTTCTTGCAGTGCACTCGGTGTATACAATTTGTAAAGATGGAGATTGAGTCCTAAGGAAGGTATTGACAAGTAATAAACACCTTCATGTGCATGTAAAAATGGATTTATATATCATGACACATCATAAGGATTACAGTAGGCAGTAGAACATTAATACACCTAATGGAAAACTAAAAAAGCTGGATTAGTACAGATCAATCCTACACAGAATCAGTACTAACAGAATACCCAGCCTTTTTCAAACACAGGTAGACCCTCAAGTATAGAATAAGTAACCACAAACTAAAAAATATGTAGACTAAAATTACACTGAACCCCCAAGAAGCTACATTCTGTATATGGTGCAACACCAGAAAAATAGGAACAGTGACCCATGTCCCTCTGTACTATGCAAATATAAAAAGAGCAGATGTAAATTTCAAAAACTGTCATAGTCCAATTGCTGCATTATACATTAACAAAATTAAAACAGAAACTAAGATAATACTTTTTTTTTTTTTTACTAACTTATTACAGTTTTTAACTAGTTTTCAAAAGCCAAAAAACATCCTTGCTTAATTTAGGACAAGCATACTTTTAACAGCAATATAATGTCTAGACCTAAAAGAGGAGGTTTTGGTCTCCGAAAGTTAGTCAAAAAATGTATTTAGTCCAATAAAAAGATGTCACCTTATTTTCCTTTTTGTCTTTTATTTAAGTGTATTAACTTTTTAAGTGGACTAACACAGCCACCACATTATTTCATCCTAAATTAAAAGTAAAATTCTTTTTTTTATCTTTGCTGTCTGGTCACTTAATTTTTTTTAATGTGTTGGCCCCAACCTCTGTTTCCTGCTTTCCTGTCTTCTTTTAACTCTTTTCAAGGGTCTCCTTTTTTCTCTTCTGTCTTCTTCACCTCCTCCACTACATCCAACTCCAGCACTGATCTGTTCCTTTCAGCTTTCTTCCATTTTTTTTCTGCTGTCCATTCTGATTTCATTCATGTTATCCAGACTTTAATCTCTTTTTTTTTTACTGCGTCTACATACAGCTTTCCATTTCTTTCCCCTACTCTGGCCCTCCCATTCTTCTTCCCCTTACTCCCCAGGCTTTCACTAACTCTTTTCTCTCTCCCCTTCCATCCAGCATCTTCTCTCTTTACTCCTGCAATCCAGCATCTTCTCTCTCTCCCTTCCCCTACAACCATCCAGCCTCTCCTCTTTTGTCTCTCCCCCCTGCCGACCAGCAATTCCTCTCCTGTCTTTCTCTCTCTTCCCCCTGCTAGCCAGCATCCTCTTTTAATTTGTCTCTCCCCCCCCCCCCCCGCTAGCTAGCATTTCCTATCTTGTACCCATCTCCCCCATCCAATATCTCCATTGCACCTCACGTGGTCCGCGCTAATAAACATCCCTCCCGTTGAACTTATCCCATCCCATCTCTTTCTGCCCCTTTCATCCACCCACCTTTCAGCACAATATCTCTCCCGTTGCACTTTGCTTGGTCTGCGCTAATAAACATGCATGGCAGAGGCGCGGGACCATGGCTCTCTGCCTGCCACTACTGCTTCCTGTGCCGTTCTTGCCTCCTCTGAGGTTAACTTCCGGGTCGGCACAGGAAGCAGTAGTGGCAGGCAGAGAGCCATGGTCCCGCGCCTCTGCCATGCATGTTTATTCGCGCAGACCAAGCGGGAGAGATAATTTGCTGAATGGTGGGTGGATGAAAGGGGCAAAAAGAGATGGGATAAGACAGGATAGGAGGGGCAGTGGGATCTGGGAAAGATTGCAGTTGGGGCTGGGGAGGCGTGGAGGGGCATAATCAAACGGAAACACCTATCTCCATGGGCGTTTATCTCCGAGAACGGGTCCGTGAAGGGGCGGGCCGAACCTTATTTTCAAAAAATGGACGTTTTTTAGCTGGGCGTTTGTTTTTTTTTAGTGATAATGGAAACTAAAAACGCCCAGCTCAAAAACGTCCTAATCCGATCACTTCCACATGTATGTTCAGTGGGACTTTTTTTTGTATTCCAGGGAGCAGAGATTTATTTATTTATTTATTAAGATTTATTTACCGCCTTTTTGAGGGAAGTCACTCAAGATGGTGTACAGTAAGAATAAGTCGAACATGAGCAATAGACAATTACAGCAGTAAAAATATTAAAATAACATTACAAAGTATGGCATAACATACTACTTATAATGTCAACACAATACGTAAAATAGGGCATTTTAATTTACAGTATAGGGTATAAGCAAAGATAGAACACATAGAGGGGCATAATCGAACGGAAACACCTATCTCCATGGGCGTTTATCTCCGAGAACGGGTCCGTGAAGGGGCAGGCTGAACCGTAATTTCGAAAAAATGGACGTTTTTGAGCTGGGCATTTGGTTTTTTTAGCGATAATGGAAACTAAAAACGCCCAGCTCAAAAACGTCCTAATCCGAGCCATTTGGTCATGGGAGGGGCCACGATTCGTAGTACATTCGCCCCCCTGATATGCCAGGACACCAACTGGGCACCCTACGTCAGTGCGGTGGACTTCAGAAAAAGCTCCCACATGCATAGCTCCCTTACCACGGGTGCTGAGCTCCCAACCCCCCTCCCCCAAAACCCACTACCCACAAATGTACAACACTACCATAGCTCTTAGGGGTGAAGGGGGCACCTACATGTGGGTGCAGTGGGTTTTGGAGGCCTCCCATTTACCAGCACAAGTGTTACAGGTGGGGGGGGGGGATGGGCCTGGGCCCACTTGGCTGAAGTGCACTGCGGTACCCACTAAAAGTGCTCCAGGGACCTGCATACACGCAGGCCTCTAGGACTGGTTGCTGGTATATAACATTGGCACACCAGTTGACACCTGAAGACTAATCTCTCCGAAAACGTCCTTTATTGGAATAATCGCCTTTACTCACAGTTAACTGCAGATCAGAGGTTGTGCCCCACTGGCAACGAGTCTCCCTGGTACTGAGATGAGCAGTAGGTCAGAGCTGGCAGAATGCTGTACAATGCCCTCTTTCAGCCACATTCAAGGGAAGAACTAAGTTCTCTAACGTGGCTAACACAGGAAAGGGAACTAAAACTGGCTTACAAAAATGGCCACTACCGCATGGACTACAACAGGAAACACAACAGGGCACACTCTGACCTAGTAGGCAGGGGGAAAAGCAGCATGGGAGAAGAGCCTACCAACTACCAACATTGTGAGACTGTAACACAAGCTAATGAAATCATGGAGGCCAATACCCTACACCCACCACAATGCAATGCTGATGTGACCCTGTACTGCACCCGAGAGCCACATCTGACACAGGGAAAGGCTGTGACAGGATCGAACACATTCTGCTGTCATGGAGGTGGGTACAGCATTTGAGGCTGTCATACAGGCTGGGAAAAAAGTTTTTAAAGTGGGTTTTTTTTGGTGGGAGGGGGTTAGTGTCCACTGGGGGAGTCCGGGGAGGTCATCCCCGATTCCCTCCAGTGGTCATCTGGGCAGTTGGGGCACTTTTTTGGGACTTGTTCATGAAAAAAAGGGTCCAAAAAAAGTGACCCAAAATCACGGTCAAAATGCCTTTTTTTTATTATCAGCTGAAGACGCCCATCTCTCCTCGGCTGATAACCACGCCCCAGATCCGCCTCCACCATGCCTCCGACACGCCCCCGTCAACTTTATTCGTTTCCGCGATGGAGTGCAGTTGGAAACGCCCAAAATTGTCTTTCGATTATACCGATTTGGGTGCCTTTGCGAGACAAACATCTATCTCCCGATTTAGGTCGCACTATAGGCGTTTTTCTCTTTCGAAAATAAGCTGGTTAGCCTCCCCAAGCCTCTTATATGGGGTGCCTATGTCTGTGGAAACAAGTTAGAAAAGTGTTAATAGCAGCAGTAACAGCACCATAATTGGTGTTAAGGACCTGCCTTTATTGTAAGCAAGTCTGAATGTCTAGACCTTATAAGAAAAGGGATTAGATCCAACACATTCACTTTAAATGTAGGATCTAAGGTTTTTGCCAGGATACAATGGTTTGCGATGAGCATGTAATGCACTATGATGTTGTAATTTAGACAATTTAAACCGGTAGACAAACCAAACACCCAGGGGAGCTTTAACACTCTCGCTTTTTTGTCTGCTTTACTTGTTTGTTATTTAGCAACCTTGTGTCAGAATGATTTGGCTCAATCCAGCAGAAGCAGCACTCATTTCATGAGCAGCCTCTTTGAAGACTTGCCAAAGCTCATGCTAGTAGAACACAGTCTGAATTGAAGCAAATAGACTTTCCGTTGAAGCTGCATCTTCACTTTCTGCAGCTGCATACACAATTGTAATGTCAAACAGCAGCAATCCATATTGATACAATTCAAAAATCACTATTCTAATTGTGAAATAGTATTAAGCTAGTGGTCTAGACTGGTATATAACAAGTCAATATGCAATGCATTAGACTTGGTATAAAGGACTACACCAAGCCCAAGTGAAAGATACCACATGATATTGTAAAGGGAGGGGGAGAGGGAGGGAAATGTTTAAGAGATAAGGAAGGGCAGTGGGAGGGGGCTTTCTTCGGATATATGTAAAAAAGTTATGCTTTCGTGGATGTGCACTTCTACATATTTGTTTTATTCATAGTTGTATATGTTTTTCTTTCTGGGTTAATAAAAAATCATTTAAAACAATCACTTCAAATCATTCTAGTCTGTGAAGGGTACACAGGACAGCTGCATCTCTTGGTAGTAATTATGAAACAGTCTGCATTCAAAGTTCAATATTCTTTTTAAGCTATGAACTTGGCATCAATTTTGAAAGTAAAATCTTTGAATCTTTATGCTAATATTTAGATCAATATTGACAACTGTAGGCTAGCCACCACATAATAATAAGTAAATGATCTATCTTTCTACCCAATATTCATAAACCCTATAAGAGCAATTCTATAAAAAGGGTATCTACAACCTAGCAGATAGATGGTAAGATTCTATTCTATAAAGGAAAGTAGGCACCTAATTTCCTTTACACCAATTTTTCCCAAACTGTGTTGTGACCCCAAATGCGGTCACACAATCTGCATTTGGGGTTATGACCAAAATAGGTGCTTCCCCCCAACATGGCTGCGCAGCAACTGCTTCACTTTCCGCATGACCATTTCTTAAAAAAAAGAAACACCTACCTTTTACCCACTGCGGTAAAAGAGAACCTTGACATGCATCAAAAAAACATGCCAAAGCCAGCACAGGCCCTCTTTTGCCGCAGCTTGGTAAAAGGGGCCATTAGTGATTTAACCTAGATATTTGAAATATGGAGGAAATGAGGTAAAAGGCTAAGATTAACTAAGATAGATAGGAATAGTGGGAGGTGGGATGGGGTAAAAATGAATACCATGAATTTATTTGATAAGAGTGCTTATTTCCCTAAAGGTTAGACTGGAGAAAGAGGAAAGGGAAATGGGACTTGATATACCGCCTTTCTGAGGTTTTTGCAACTACATTCAAAGCGGTTTACATATATTCAGGTACATTTTTTGAGATTTCAATAGACTTTGGAATCACAAAGGTACATTTGATAGTTTTAGGTAAGGATATCAGTGATGGAGAATGAAGGTGTAATGTCCTCTTACAGGGTGCTCCTGGATCTGGGACCCGACCTAGCTGGAGCCTCCCAAGGGTAGTCTCCATTGGTCACTTAAACACTTAACACTCGTGGTCCCTTACTCACTTATCACTCGGTGCCTCAAACTGGAGAAGAAAAGTGTTAGTGAGTGGGATTACCCTCTTCTCTCCCCAGAAAAAATACAAAAGACTACTGTAAACAGGGCTGGCTAATAAATTAAACAAGTTCTAGTGATCTATTTACATAGACCTCTATATACACTGTCTTATGTACCTATGAAACAAAGATTTCTTATCACATCAATTCAGTTACCAACACATTTCAACAGTCTTGGTACTTAACCCAGTACTTGTGCACTTAAACCAATGGTATTATTCTATAACTCAGATCTTTAGAACCAGTAACGTATGGTCTTTCACACTTTTCAAATCCTTTTCAGTCTTGCTTGACAAAGTAGTAGCTGTTAGCTCCTCCCAGCTTCTTAGTTAAATCAGTGTGTGCATGGTTGTGTTGTCTAGGTCCCTCCTGTCCTTTCCTTGCAACTCCACCTTCTCCTAGTCTCTTCAGATCTCACCCCTTTTCTGGAGATGTCTTGGGCTGGTGGCTGCTGGACTTCCAGACTGGCTGTACCTGTCCTTGTTGTGACTTCCTGTAAGCTTTCCCTGGGCTCTGACTGGCTGTCCTCCCCAGAGACTTTCTCCTCCACTGGGCTTCTGGTGCTAGCCACACTTAGCTAGCTTCCTCCCTTGCTAGGCCCCTAGTGCCGATTGCACCCAGATGCCTTGTCCCTCGCTGGTTCTCTCTTCAACTGGAGCTTCTGGGGTTGCTCCCTGCTGGGATCCAGGCTTACCAGCTTTTAACATGGCTCTGCAACCACCAGTAACAGGGTTTCCCACTAGAGGACTGCCTCTGCTCTTCTCAGTCCTAAGCACCAATAGTGCCCCTGCAGGCTATTTTATTTTGTCCTTAGCTACTCCTAAAAGCATCTGTGCCTCGAGCGATACTCATGAGCTGCTGCTCTTTTTGTCTTCAGGAGACCCTCTAAGGTACTCTACCTGCTGGGGTTCAGAATTACCAGCCCTTAACAGGGCTCTGCAACTACCAATGACAGGGCTTCTCCTCTAGAGTGCTATCTGTTATCTTAGCCAGAAGCTAAGACCATTCACCAAAGGTGAACACAGAACCAAATCCCACAGTCCTAGTATTTTTGGATGTGAAACGTCTGTTCACACTTTCCAAAAATACTAGGACTAGGGGGCATGCGATGAAACTACAGTGTAGTAAATTTAAAACAAATCGGATACAATTTTTCTTCACCCAACGCGTAATTAAACTCTGGAATTTGTTGCCGGAGAATGTGGTGAAGGCGGTTATCTTGGCAGAGTTTAAAAAGGGGTTAGACGGTTTCCTAAAGGACAAGTCCATAAACTGCTACTAAATGGACTTGGGAAAAATCCACAATTCCAGGAATAACATGTATAGAATGTTTGTATGTTTGGGAAGCTTGCCAGGTGCTCTTAGCCTGGATTGGCCTCTGTCATGAACAGGATGCTGGGCTTGATGGACCCTTGGTCTTTTCCCAGTGTGGCATTACTTATGTACTTATGTAGTGAATTCCTAACCATGCCACAAATATCCCCCTCCCCTAAACTCATGGGGAGCAGGTTTTTTAATTCCTTTATTCTGACACAGCTCTATCCTTTCAGTGTGTATGAACATGGATCCCACAAGATTTATTCCCTTCAGCGAATTAATTCACTCATAACATGTAAAAGAGTTCCCAGCATTTTGCCTGTCAGTCCCTTTTTACATGCAGGCAGAGCTGTGGGATCCATCCCTATCTTGCAAATGTAACAATATTCAAACAGCCACATTCCCGTATAGCTCTACCAAGGCAAGTAAACAGACAGTTATGAACTCAGAACAAATAAACCTGTTTTTGTTTTAAAAGCACTTTACCAGGATTTCTTCTGTCTCCTCAATAAACCCAACCACAAAGGGGGTTGCAATTGTGTAACAGGAGGAGTGGCCTAGTGGTTAGGATGGTGGACTTTGGTCCTGGGGAATCAAGGAACTGAGTTTGATTCCCACTTCAGGCACAGACAGCTCCTGGTGACTCTGGGCAAGTCACTTAACCCTCGATTGCCTCATTGAGCCTGCCATGAGTGGGAAAGCATGGGCTACAAATGTAATATAAAAATAAATAACAGGAGAAATTCAGCATCCATGAACAGGGGTCTTCTTTAATATCCACAGATATTCTTGCTACTCTTTCTAGGCCTTATTTATTAAGTGCAGTAATTAACAAAACTAATGTTCTGTAGATGCAAAGCCTCTGTATTAGGAGTGTATCCCAGATTTTCCCATATAGTTAACACAGACAGACCAATATTCAGCTAGTTGTGGTCAGCATTTTTTAAAAATACTGTCTGTTGCCAGTTAAACTAGCCCAGGATATTTAGTGCGACAAAAATGATAAAGGGGATGGGACGATTTCCCTATGAGGAAAGGCTAAAGCGGCTAGGGCTCTTCAGCTTGAAGAAAAAGCGGCTGAAGGGAGATATGATAGAGGTCTATACAATAATGAGTGGAGTTGAATGGGTAAATGTGAAGCGTCTGTTTACGCTTTCCAAAAATAGTAGGACTAGGAGGCCTGCAATGAAACTACAATGTAGTAAATTTAAAATGAATCGGAGAAAATGTTTCTTCACTCAATGTGTAATTAAACTCTAGAATTTGTTGCCAGACAATGTGGTAAAGGCAGTTAGCTTAGCGGAGTTTAAAAAAGGTTTGGACGGCTTCCTAAAGAAAAAGTCCATAGACCATTATTAAATGGACTTGGGGGAAATCCACTATTTCTGGGATAAGCAGTATATAATGTTTTGTACTTTTGGGGGATCTTGCCAGGTATTTGTGACCTGGATTGGCCACTGTTGGAAACAGGATGCTGGGCTTGATGGACCATTGGTCTTTCCCAGTATGGCAATACTTATGTACTTATGTGCTGAGCCATGACCCTGAATATCAGGGTCTCATTGCATTGGTGCTAGCCACTTGAGCTTATGCAGGTCATGGCCAATATTACTACTAATAATAATCATTTCTAGATGTATGCGAAACTGTACACATTATATGCTGATACTTTCTCTGCCCCCAGAGGGCTCACAATCAAAAATTTTTGTAACTGGGGCAATGGAAGGTTAAGTGACTGGTCCAAGGTCACAATGAGCTGCAGTGAGAATTGAACGCAGGTTGCCAGGATCAAAGCCCACTGCACTAACCATTAGGCCACTCCTCCACTTAACGAGGCAGGGATCGGGAGCCAAGTGAGCTTGGCAAACAGAAAACAGGAGACAATTGGAATTTGCAATCAGGAACCAAGAGTCAAGCAGACTTGGCAACAGGAACCAGGAGACAAGCAGATTTGGCATATAGGAACCAGGAGACAAATGGACTTGCAAGCAGGAACCAACAGGAACCAGTAGACAAGCGGACTTGCAAGCAGGAGCTAGGAGACAAATGGACTTGGCAAGCAGAAACCAGAAGACAAGTGGACTTGGCAGCAGGAACCAGGAAACAAACGGACTTGGCAGTAGGAACCAGGAGACCAACAAAGTTGGCAAGTAGAAACCAGGAGACCAGCGGACTTGGCAAGCAGGAACCAGGAGACCAGTGGACTTCCCAGCAGGAACCAGTTGTGAAGGCACTCGAGGTGGGGCTGGGCTTGCCTAAGAGTGCCAGACTCATGACATCATTCCATCAATTGCCTTATAATAATCAGTCTGTGTGCATGACCTTGGTCATGGAAGGAGTCATCCCATAAGCCACTCCAAAGGTAAGTGTGGTGGGGTCAGGGCAGGGGTCATAGCAGCAGTGCCGTGACAGATATTCAATGCTGGAGGTTTGGCATTGAATTCTAGAGTTAATTCAGCCCTCAGCTGTGAGCAGCTTACAAACCACTTACTGCCACAGGCTGAATATTGACCCCATAGCCTATGCCTTGGTTACTAGTCCTCAAGGGTAAAGGGTCATGGATTTGAGATACCACCTTTCTGTGATACAACCAAAGTAGTTTACATATTATATTCAGGTATTCTCTTTGTCCCTAATGGGTTCACAATCTAAGTTTTTGTACCTGGGACTACAGAGGGTTAAGTGACTTGCCCAGGAACATAAGTATCTGCATTGAGAATTGACCCCAGTATGCCCAAGTTTTCAGCCCACTATACTAACCATTAGATTACTCCTCCTCTTCCAGGATGGACTAGTAGAGCATAAAGCAATAGTGTACAATAGAAGCTTAGTATACCCTGAATCTTATAGCTGTTATCCTTTCATTTGACAGCCTCCATCTTAGGTTTCCCCAGTCCCACTTTGCAGAAAAGAAAAGCAGGTTTCATTATTAAATCCATGAAACCAAGTGTAGTAATGACTTTATGCCATAGCAGTTTCAGCCGACAAGGTAATTTGTCCGTCACTGATATAAATTTTCCGGGAAAACATAGTGATAAATGATAGAATGTCACCTTTAAAATGCATCCCTTCATATATCAGGCCCAAAATATTCTGGAGGAATATCATTACCCTCACATTCAGAGGTATCCCTCAATATTATGTTCTCTTTGTTTTATCACATTTGAAATTTACTAGCATCAAATAAGATGAAAAAAAAAAAGAAAAAGTTGAAAGCAAAAAGCATTCACTTACATGTTAAAACGTGAATATGTCCAGAGGGCATTATCTTATGAAAAATTATCTCAGTGCTTGTTTTTATTACTTGCTTTGCTACTTGTACTCTATTTATCATATCTCTCATTCTTGATTGCTTCCAGTAGGATATTAGCATCTTCAAACAAAATAAAATCCATTGCAGATTGCAGTAAACAACATGATGCTATATGCCTGTGGGATAATTAAAACATATAAAAATGATATGTCAGGATGGATGTTTTGAAAATCAAAGCAGTACTCTGTTTATATCTGGTACTGATGACCTTGAACTGAGGGCAGTACTGAAAAGAGGACTGACTGGTTGTCTACTAAGCAAGCCTAGTATAGCAGGTAATGTTTGAGAGACAGGATAACAGACTCAAAGCCAGTAAAAAAAACTTTCAAGGGCCAAGATTAGCAGATGCTCAATAAAAAAAGAAATAATGAAATGTTCCCTGCAACCAAATGGCTCCCCAACCCTCTTGATACTGAGTTTTTCCATCTGAGTCATATAACAAAATTCCTTACTATGGGACCTTGCAAATGATTCCATCATGACAAAATATGTGGCCTGTTTGATATCTAGCTTCTGTATCTTTGGAACTGATGAACCTTTGGTGGTGAATTACTATCCCTGTGAACTATTCCTAATGCCTCCCAAATGGATGTATTGTGTGCCCTTGCTTCTTGAACTTCTCCAACTATGACTAGTGTTGTGCTACAAAAAACAGGAACATCTGAACACCCAAAAAACAAGACTAATAACCGGTATCCTGTGCTCAGACTCTGACCTATTAATGGATGCTACATAGTCTGTGGGAAACTACATTTTCCCCCACCCCCACCCCACCATTCTCTACTGATCTCCAGTGATGTTGACATGAAATACTTATCCCTGTACAAATAGCCATGTATCTGTAGGAATGCATAGAAATTCTGGTTCCATACAGTGCTATTCTTATTCCAGACCTACTACTACTATTACTAATTAGCGTTTATTTTATATTACTAGATATGTGGATGGTAATTTTAAACCATGTCACCTACGTTCTGAGGCTACATATATTATATTTATTTAGATTTTGCTCACACCTTTTTCAGTAGTAGCTCAAGGTGAGTTACATTCAGGTACAGTGGATATTTCTCTGTCCCAGGAGGGCTCACAATCTAAGTTTGTACCTGAGGCAATGGAGGGTTAAGTGACTTGCCCAAGATCACAAGGAGCAGCAACGGGATTTGAACTGGCCACCTCTGAATTGCAAGACCGGTGTTCTATCCACTAGGCCACTCCTCCACATAGAGAGCTAGGTGCTCAACAAGGTCATTTTTGAAAGAGATGGACATCCAAAAAGTGACATAAATCGGAACTTGAAGGTCCTTCTCACAGAGACGTCCAAATCGATATAATCAAAACCGCATGTTGGACGACTTTGTCAGAAGTCCATCGCAAGGACGTCCAAATCTCAAGGGGGTGTATCGGAGGTGTGTTCAAGGCTTGACTTGGGCATTCTTAAGACTTGGACATCTTTGAGCCATAACGGAACAAAACAAATATGTCCAGGACTAAAACTTGAATGTTTTCACCTAGACCTGTTTTTCTTACAAATAAGGCACAAAAAGGTGCCCAAAATGACCAGATGACCATTGGAAGGAATCGGGGATGACCTCCCCTGACTTCCCCAGTGGTCACTAACCCTCTCCCAACCCACAAAATTGTGATGAACAACATTACTTGCCAGCCTCAGATGTCATACTCAGGTCCATTATAGCGCATGCAGGTCCCTGGACTGGTTTAGTAGTAGGTGCAGTGCACTACAGACAGGTAAATCCAGGCCCATCCCCCCCCCTTTTGTTACACCTATGGAGAAAACACCAAGCCCTCCAAAACCCACCAGAAACTCTCTGTACCCACATAAAGGTGCCCCCTTCACCTGTAAGGACTATGGTAGTGGTGTACAGTCGGGAGTAGTGGGTTTTGGGGGGCTCAGCACACAAGGTAAGGGAGCTGTGTACCTGGGAACATTTTATGAAGTTCAGTGCAGTGCCTCCTAGGGTGCCCGGATGCTATCCTGGCATGTCAGCGGGACCAGTCTACTACAAATGCTGGCTCCTCCCACATCCAAATAGCTTGACTTTGGACATTTTAGACTTGCACATCTTTGTGTTCGAAAATCGCCGAAAATTAAAGACGTCCAAATCGCAAAACGTCCAAATCCAAAGACGTCCATGGTGTTTTTGAACACAAAAGATGGACATCCATCTTTTTCGAAAATGACCTTTCCCCACCTCTGAATTTCGACGTTTTACAAAGACGTCCAAATTCTAACTTAGACGTTTCTTTAGAAAATGCCCCTTCTTTATAAAGTAGCCTCACAAAGCCTGTTAAAAAACAGCTGCACACATTTACTCTATATAGCTTCCGAATCACAGAAGGTCCTGCGAGCACTACTATTAACTATGGCTGAATACCTCAAGCTCGCTGTTCACCTCTGAGCTCAGAGACAATTAAACTGACCTCATCTGCAAAGCTCTAAACTATGGAGAAGAAAGGAAACTAAAAGGATTTTAAGACCCAGTAACCAGACAGATGGTAAGTACAAGTTACTAGTTTTTATTTTAAACCCAGTTCGGGATGTAGAAAATGTGGTGTTATTAACAAATTATATTCTTTTGTTGCATAAACATACATTCAAAAAACCCTAACAATTCAAATTTCTCTAGCAGGTACAGTAGTATTGCTTAGGAACAACAGTGAAACCTTCAGATAAGTATTGACCAAAATATCTTATTTGCTTTCTCTTACTCTATAGCTTTAATTTTTCTTTGTAGTATATGTCTCAAGAATTGATTCTTTGAACTAATGTATATCTTTCAGGTGAGAACACCCAGATACAGTCTCTAGAACAGTTAATTTTAATTAAACTCAGTGATTTCTCAATGTCCTTTCCTTTGCTGTTTACGGAAGTGCAGACTTATCTTTACTTTGGTCTTTCTTGGAGCTTAGTTCTTCTCCTTGCTTGAACGTTGGAGCTCAGGTTCTTTTCTTCCAGTTCAGGAACCTACTGTCTCACACTTTAAAGAAAATCAACAAAAACTACTTTCTTGCTGTCTAATATCAGTAACAACTCTAGCTGGTGTTCAGGGATAACTGTGGCTCCATGTATAAATCCGCTCCATGGATAAATCCTTCTTATCTGTTCCCTTCTCCACTACTGCCAACTCCAGACTTCGCGCCTTCTGTCTCGCTGCACCCTACGCCTGGAATAAACTTCCTGAGCCCCTACGTCTTGCCCCATCCTTGGCCACCTTTAAATCTAGACTGAAAGCCCACCTCTTTAACATTGCTTTTGACTCGTAACCACTTGTAACCACTCGCCTCCACCTACCCTCCTCTCCTCCTTCCTGTACGCAATAATTGATTTGATTGGCTTACTTTATTTTTTGTCTATTAGATTGTAAGTTCTTTGAGCAGGGACTGTCTTTCTTCTATGTTTGTGCAGCGCTGCATACGCCTTGTAGCGCTACAGAAATGCTAAATAGTAGTAGTAGTAGTAACTGACAAAATAAATAATAATTTTGCAACCTTAAATAATTGTTCTATTCTTTATTGTATACCCTGACTAAAGAAGGGCACTTTTTATTGAAAACTGCAGTCACACTGCCCACAGCAACTCTAAAGCTTGGTCTCTCTAAAAGCATGAAATCTCTCACAGTAGCACACCAGCAGATCATGCAGAGCACACAAGCTACAATACCCCAGGCCCAACCTTTAGCATTGGAGACCAGTTTCCTAGTGTCTTAATTAACTTAAACAAACTTGTTGCACACAATTTATTTATTTATTTGTTTTTTTTTGGTTGTTTGTTTATAGCATTTGTACCCACATTTCCCACCTATTTGCAGGCTCAATGTGGCTTACAATTGTTCCATAATGGTGATCACCAATTTTGGAAAAGAGAAATACATAGTTAAGGTGGAGGAGACAAAGTAGGTTAGGTGTTCAAGTAAGGGAGTTCATTTTCATAATAAGAGGTAATGGGTAAAAAACTTTAGGCGTGATAAATTATCTAAAAGAATAGAATATAAACTTCAAAATCATGATAAAATTAGTATGGACAATTAAGAAAATAAAGAGTTACGTTATTGTGTGGATCTAGTGTGAATTTGTTTACTGTCAAATTAGGATGGATTAATTGTGGTATGCTTTTTTGAATAGATTGGTTTTCAATAATTTACAGAAATTAATTAAGTCGTGAGTTGTTTTATGGATTTTGGTAATTCATTTCATATTTTTGTGCTTTTATAGGAGACACTGGATGCATATGTTAATTTATATTTTATTCCTTTGCAGCTGGGATAGTGGAGATTCAGGAACGTGCGTGATAGACTAGTAGAGTTTCTGGTTGGTCTCTCTCTCTGTCTTAACTGCAAAACTTCTAAACAGCACACAAGTAAAAAAAAAAAAATCAGTTTTATTGTTTTATCTGCTCAAATGCAACACCTTTCACTTCCAGCTCACTTCACCTTCACTCAGGACTCAGGCACTTGCAGAGAAACTCACTCTCAGAACAGAGGATGTTTGTAGCATTGACCCTAAGTAGCATTTTTCACAGTCTCCATTTTGGAAAAGAATTTCTCCATAGAAAATAATTTTAAAAAGTTACATTTTTAGAAAAAAAATATAAAAGTTATTATTCAAGTTGATCAAAATATCCTATAACCATTAGTGCTGTCGAACTACACATATAGTACATTTTTCATTTAATTTAAGCACACATTTAAATATATTTGCATATTTTTGTCATAAATCTCTATCAAAACTTTCATAAAACCAGAGATGTTCACTCTAATAAAATTTTACATTCCCCATGCACACCCTTGAGTGACTCCTGCTCAAAAAGAAAACAAATCCAAAGCTCAAAAGTGGTCCAAACTAAAACCTTCTCATTTAAAAATAAAAATAACTTTTTCAAGAAGTTTCAAAGTACTAGGCCACGTAAAGAGGTTCTCAGGGACTCAAAACAACCATTAGAATCTCTCAAAAATTAACCACTTAAGCACCAGCCTGAGACCACAAAATACATTTTAAAAATAAACTAAGCAATTTCTTGGGCCACCAGACCCCTTACCTGATCACCAAGGTCCTCACTCAACTTCTACCGCCGGTCCCAGAGGTCCCTCTGTGGCTGCGGCAAACCACTGTGATTTACTGCGTTAGCCACGGAACTCCTACCAGGGCGCCTCAGAAATCGAGGACCCAGCTTCATTTTGCTTCTAGTGCCGGCCTGGGAGTGCTAACACACATGCTAGAATGGTGTGCAGAGGCTGACACTGGCCATTCCCTTTAGCGCACTTGGCCGCAAAACAGCACTCCTCGGCTGGACAGCGTCGCAGCAAGCCACGGACAGCACGGCTCTGCTCTGGAGGCCCTGAAAATACCTCTGGAGCCACAACACTGGCCACCAATGCAGTCAGTGGGTCACTGGAAGCCCAGAGCTCCCCAGGTATACAATTTTTAGAAAAGGAAAAAATATATAACCCATCAGGTTACATCTAGTTTTAGAACTGGTGTAAATATACATGATTGAAGTATAGGTCAGAAACAAAAGTAGGGATGAACAAATGGCCTCCAATATGAGGATTGTAGACATAAAGAAAGCAGCAGATATCACAGCAACTAGATATCATTTAAAATGTGTTAGCCAAACTGTTGAGTCAATCTTCTCAACTGGAGTTTTTCCACCAGCTAGCCCTCATTCTGTCATTCAGTCTCGGCTCTAGTGCTGCTTACTACAATCTCTCTCCTCTTGCCAGGAACTGAGAAGGTAGTGAGGAGCTGCAACATGAATGTGTCTAAATGGTTTGAGAAAGTTGAGGTATAGACAATGTGATGGCTTAAGGAAAGGGGTTATATGGTATATGATGTGAATTGAAACCAACATAGCTGTTCTGCTGAAAAATCAGTATGTGTGGCCTAGTAAAGTTAGCATTACCTTACAAAGTTACTATTAATTTAAAGGTACTTATTTTTACCCTGGCCTGATAAACTAGTAGGATGATAGTTATTATTCCAGGCTAGCACGGAACAACATATTTTTTGCATATCTTTCTTATCTGCTAGGCACCGCTATACATAGGATTGGTAAAAATTCATCTATCTCTGTTCCAACTTATATAACTGCTAGAAGCTTGGTGGTAACCATGTTTATTTCACAGTCATGTGCTTTTCCATTGTCTATTGCCACTATCACATCTTAAGTCCAGAGAGTATAATATTTTCTGTGCTTTTGTAGTTTTTGGTTAACTCTTTGATGCACTTTCTGTTTTCCTTCAGTGCACTCCAATGAGCTTCAGAGAATGGGGTTTGGAGCCTGCTGTAACTGTGACTTATCTGATTGCTGACAGCAGTAACTAATTGCTATGTTTATGTTTACTAAAATTTGACATACTGCCTGGCTTTAATAGATCATAGTGGTTCAATATAGAATACAGTTGATGGTTTGAATTATTGTCTGAATTAGTATGGAATAATATATTTTATTTGCCTGTATCATTTCCCTATTATTAAAAAAAACTTGTACTGAAATATTTATGTTAAGTATTTTAATGTTTTATTAGTAGGTGATATTAATTTGCATCTTGATAACCCTAGGGATGTTAAGACAAAAAGCTTACTTAATTTTTTTTTTTTTGCCTTCTGGCGATTCCTTCTGCCACATTATAGGAAAAAGATTGGTTAGAAGCTAAAACCCCTCTACTATAAAGAGCAAATTGGATGCAACCACTGAAATACCCATAAGCTCTTTAGCCTTATTAATAGGCTTCTGTTGACTAAAAACTTAACATCAGTAACTGTAGCTACTTTTTTTTCTGCTAATTAATTAACCATGTACTTTGAATAAAAAGTAACTAAAATTAAGGGGGCTGCACTGCAATTTAAGGCCACTAGCGTCCAATCTCTCATCAAGCAGCCTAGTATGGATGCTGGTATTGCAGCTGACTAACTGTGGTCCTCCTTTCTGCTACCCACTCATGAGACTGTCAAATCCTCTCTCAAAAAGTATTCTTCCTCACATTGCCTTCTGGATGCTTTTCCCGAGTTATTTATTAAAAACTGCACTGACAGGATTCTTTGACCTTCTTCAAGCTCATATCTCATTTATGCTGATTCAGGATGCTTTTCCTCAGCAAAAAGGTTCCATAATACTTATCACAATCCCTAAGAGTACCTCAACTTCATTGGGAGATGTTACTAATTACAGGCCTGTTGCTTCTATCCAATTGTCGACAAAGGTAATGGAGGGAATAGTTGGTACTCAGCTTATAAATCACCTTTCCTCTTTCTTCCTCTTGAATAAATCCCAGTCAGGCTTTAGGTCTTGTTATAGTACCGAGACAGTCTTGAACACCTTAGTATCTGATTTTAGGAACGCAATCGGTCTAGGCTTTAAGTTTTAAGTGATGCAATTCAATATGTCAAGTGCCTTTGACCTTGTTGATCATGAGTTGCTTTTACGCCTGTTGGAACAATTCGGATTGTGTGGGAAAGCTCACCAATGGTTCCGCAGATTCCTAAAATCTAGATTATATCAGGTGAAGTTGTCAGGATCTCTCTCACCATCATGATCTCCTGACACAGTGCTTGCCGCTATATCCAATCCTGTTAAATGGGATGATGGCTCCGTTAGGTAAAAGACTGGAGACAGTGGAGTTCTACACTTTGTAGACAATGTTATAATCTATATCCCATTCAAGGCTGGTCTTCCAGATATTGTACCTAAGAAAAGGCTTGGTCTCGATTTGTTGGAATCCTTGGCTTCTGAATTTAAGTTTAAGTTAAATAGAATAAACTACATTTCTTGTGGTAACCAACCCCATTGACATGACTCCGGATTACATGCAGTCCTTAATAACTATTCCCCTACACAATATAACCTCTGGTTCTAGGGACTACCTTAGATTTCATCTTCCAGATTGCAAGAGAGTGCACTATAAGTCGGTTCACTCCTCAGACTTTACATACCAGAGTGCTAAGTGGTGGAACTGATCGCCAATAGTAATCAAAGGTCAGCTGATTACTTGGTATTTCACAAAGACTGAAAACTTTCCTTTCTGAGAGGTTTCTACCCATTGATGGAGTGTGTTAGATTGTAACTAGCCATCAATGGTTTATTATTTAGTTATTATTTGTATTTTATTTGTGCTATTTTGCTCTTACTTGATATTTTGCTTATGGTATTGTAAACCTTGTCTGTTGTTTTATTTATTGTAAGCCTCATTGAACTCGAGTATGTTCGGGATAATGTGAGGTATAAATGTTTAAATAAATAAATACGTAAGTAAGTAAATAAATAAATAAATAAATAACATGTCTGCAAATGTCTACACTGCTTTCAAAGATTATCCAATTGTTGTTTTCTGTAGCGACATTCTGCACTCCTCACCTCACTCTGTATTGAGACCTGGTCTTCTAAAGATACAGAAGTAAAATGATCTGTAAATAAAGTAATTAAAGGGGGCATATCAGTCAGGTTGAGATTATTATAATCTCTTGTATTGTACTCTAGTATCAACAATCCCTTTTTTCCATTTTACGGACACCTCTGCATGGCATAATAATCTGTTCAGGAAAGGGAAATAATTTGGGAAATTGAAAAAAGATTTTCCCTATCATGCTTCTTAATCATTAAATCCAGAGGATGGTCTCCCCTATGAGTTGGGCCCTCTACCCACTTTTTAAGATTTGTTAACAAGGAGAAAAACAAACATTATTCTAAAGGACAAAACATACCAAAATGAATGTTGAAGATCAAGAATAACGGCATTAGAAAACTGCACTATATTAACTGTTTAGAAAAAATGGCAGTTACATAAGTACATAAGTAGTGCCATACTGGGAAAGATCAAAGGTCCATCAAGCCCAGCATCCTGTTTCCAACAGTGGCCAATCCAGGTCACAAATACCTGGCAAGATCCCAAAAAAGGACAAAACATTTTATACTGCTTACCCCAGAAATAGTGAATTTTCCCCAAGTCCATTTAATAATGGTCTATGGACTTTTTGTTTAGGAAGCTGTCCAAACCTTTTTTAAACTACACTAAGCTAACTGCCTTTACCTCATTCTGCATGCAATTTCCATTATAGAATACTAGTGTAAGTTTGCAGTTTTGAATCTAACCATAGCTATGTCAAAGGCTGGTGTACTGCTTGCACCTAACTCTTGGCAGTTAGGTGTAAGCAGTTACTCTCCCTCCCACAGCCACTCCCCCTAGGAGTTGCACACAACAGAAATTACACAGGTAGCTTCTAGAATAGCGATTAAGGTCCGTTGTGCATACAACTGTCAATTGGTACCACTTAAAACCAATAATTGGCTGTTAACTCCACAGCTCTAACACTCAAGCCAAGCTGCCAGCTAGCTATAATAGATCTATTTTATTCTCTCTTTATATATATATATATATATATATATATATATATATATATATATATATATATATAATGGGATGTGCTCGTAAGACTCATGAAAACTTCTGCTCTTAAGGAGGCCATTTGTCCTGAAGTAGATGAATGAAACATAGCTATGTTGACAATAGTTTCTCCTGAGCACTATAGAAAATGAGGATATTGAGGATACTGAAGATAATTTTATAAAAGAGGAATTGCATACTTCATTATTGGATATAATGCCTGTTCCTGTCTGTTACTTTAATGTGAGATCATTGAGAAATATATATATGGTTTGATAGGGGAGATGATGGAAGATAAAGGAGTGGGTTTGGCCTTTTTTTGCTGAGACATAGTTAAAGGAAGAGGATATCTTTGTTAAGTCCTCTCTATGGGGTCCTTTTACAAAGGCACACTTAAAAATGGCTTGCGGCAGTGTAGATGCAGGTTTTGGGCATGCGCCGATCCATTTTTTAGCACGCCTGTAAAAAAGGCCCTTTTTTGCCAAAAATGGACGTGCAGCAAAATGAAAATTGCTGCACATCCATTTTGGGTCTGAGACCTTACCACCAGCCATTGACATAGCGGTAAAGACTCATGTGGTAACCGGGCGGTAGTGACCTCTGTGTGCCAAGTATCATTTTGCGCGTGTCCGTTACACGCGCCCCAAAATAAAAAAAACATTTTTCAGACCTGTGTATCGGATTCACGTCAAAAATTAAATTACCACAAGAGCCACATGGTAGTCAGGCAGTAATCCCATTTTGGAGTGCATTGGGCACGCATAGATGCTTACGTGGCTTAGTAAAAAGGCCCCTATGTCCCTTAGGTTTTTATATTTTTCTTTGAATAGAGTAGGCTGTAAAGGAGGTGGGATCTCTGTAATTTATAATAAAGTATTAAATGTTGAAGTGGTAGATAAGATAGATATACCAGGAGTTGAAGACTTGTTTCTTAAGGTGAGAGTTTTTGCCTTAGACTAAAGAAGTAGGTGTTGTAATGATTTATAGACCACTCGATTCTTGGAATTTAATTTTGGAGACATTGTTCTCTTTTATCTTGCATGCAAGTTTGAAAGTGGGACATCTGATTTTGCTGGGGGATTTTAATTTACATATGGAAATGATTCAAACTTGAATGTACAATTAATGATGCCCTCTTTGGATAAATTACAGTTGGATATAATTAATAAAGGAAGTTTGCATTCCGCAAGACATATGTTAGATATAATAGCTGCTTCAAAAATATCTGCAAGTCCTTTTGTTGATAATTGGGAATCAGTAATAGTACCATGGTCAGATCATTTCCTACATTAGTTTAATGTTTGCTTATTTGCCAAGGTTGTAATTAAATCAGTGAAACAGAATACTGTTGCTAAAAGAGCTAAGATAAATACAGATCAATTTTGGTTAGAGATGGAGAAGTATGTGCCTCAGCAGGAATTGGAATTACAAACTCCACAATCCTATTTTGATCAATGGCATATCTAAAAAAAATGTTGTGGATGCTATTGCTTCAATTTGATTGGTTAAAATAAGGGAACATAAAATCTTTGGTGCTCCTCTAAACATTCTGTCAATGTAGGCAATCACAGAGTCTGTTAAAATTGAGAAGCCAAGATCATCTAGGTGTATGGAGGTCTTTGACCTCATCTTATAAGAAGAAGATAAGATTATGTAAAAATAATTTGGGGGGGGAATAAAATAAATTCTAGCAAAAATCCTACTAGAGAGTTGTTTCAATTAATTTACTGACTCATTCTCCAACTGATATTCTACAGCAACTTACAGCTCAAACGTTTGCCAACACATTTCAGAACAAGATTATTAATATTTTGAAGAAACTGCTTCCAATGAAATGTAAAATTGAGGATGAAATTATGGTAGGAGAGGATGTAATAAAGTGAATTCCAGCTGATTGAATTTGGTCTCCATTTCAGCAAATAAATGAGGTGATTACAATTCAAATGATAAGGAGATTTGCAAAAGGACATTGTATTTTAGATCCATGTAATGCTGAGTTATTGAAATCCATGCCAGGAAGTTGAGTCACAAGCGGGCTCATTTTCAAAGCACTTAGCCTCCCAAAGTTCCATAGAAACCTATGGAACTTAGCCTCCCAAAGTGCTTTGAAAATATGCCTCTAAGGGGCCCTTTTACTAAGGTTCATAGACGCCTACGCATGTCCAACGTACGTCAAATTAGTACTACCACCCGGCTACTGAATGCAACAGGCAGTAATTCCATTTTTGGCGTGTGCTCAAAACACATGTTAGAAACTATTTTCCATTTTCTACCGCGTGATGTTTACCTGGCAGTAATCCGCAGTTTATGCATGTTGAACCCTTACTGCCTGGTTAGCGTGGGAGACCTTACCGCTAAATCAATGGGTGGTAAGGTCTCAGGCCGAAAATTGATGTGCGCTAATTTTGTTGCATGTTAATTTTCTGGCACAAAAAAAATGCCTTTTTCCAGGTGCGCTGAGAAAATGGACCAGCCCAAGAACAAAACACATACTTACACCAGTGCAGGCCACTTTTAAGTGTGCCTTAGTAAAATGACACTTTAGAGGCTCATTTTCAAGAGAAAAATGTCCAAAAAGTGTCATAAAGCAGAATTTGGATGAATTTCTTCTCAAAACATCCAAATCAATATTTTTGAAACCTATTTTGCAGATGATCTATGTAATTCATCTGCAGTGCATCCAAATCACAAGGGGGCATGTCAGGGCATTTTGAAGGTGGGATTAGGCCATTAGGCCATGTCAAACACTTTGACATTTAACATTTTTTTGCCATAATGGACCAAACCAAAATGTCTAGGGTGAAAACTCCTGTTTTTCTAATGAATAAAACAAAAAGAAGGTGTCTTAAACAACCAGATAACCACTGGAGGGAATCAGGGATGACCACCCCCCCCCCCCAACACCTTACTCTCCCAGTGGTTATTGACCCCATCCCACCACCAAACAATATGAATAAAAATAGTACACACCAGCCTCTATTAAAGCCTCAGATGTTATAGCTAGGTTCATTAGAGCAGTATGCAGGTTTCTGGAGTAGTCTAGTGTTAGGTGCAGTGTTCTGTAGCCAGATGGACCCAGGCTCATATCTCCCTCTACCTGTTACACTTGTGGTGGAAACTGTTAGTCCTCCAAATCTCACTAAAAACCCACTGAACCTACATTTAGAAGCCCACTTCGTCCATATGGGCTATTGTAGTGGTGTGTGGTTGGGGTTAATGGGTTTTGGGTGAGTTTTAGAGTGTTCAGCAGACAAGATAAGGAAGTAATGGTGAGGTGTGTACCTGAGAGCATTTATATGAAGTCCACAGCAGTGCCCCCTAGGGTGCCCCATTGCTGTCCTTGAATGTCTGGGGGACCAGTCTGCTAAAAATGCTAGCTCCTCCTACATCCCAATGGCTTGATTTTATGCACTTTTAACTTGTGCGGGTTTTTTTTAATGGCCTAAGAAGATAAACACACAAAGCACAAAACCTTGTTCAAAATGGTATTTTAAAAAAAAGATAGATGCATTTCTTTTTTTGAAAATGGTTACATTTGCTATTTGGATTTAGGACATTTAGCGCAAAACGTCCAAAGTACTATTTAGATATCATATTGAAAATGCCCCTCCATTTTTTTTTTAAATTTATTTATTTATATTTTAATCAAATTAAACAAATTGTTACATTTGAACAGGCAATGCAGACAAAAACAAATTATTATATGAGAAACAATATTCCTTCCCATGACAGGCAAATATGTTCAAAAAGGAAACAGGTTAATCTTCTTTAGACCACAACAA